>NC_050097.1:46722942-47025972 GCF_902167145.1 Zea mays | reverse complement strand
CACCTCGATATCTCCCTTTTGCTGGTGGTCTCTCAAAAAGTGATGCCAGATTTCTATGTGCTTAGTGCGGCTGTGTTCAACAGGATTATCCGCCATACGGATTGCACTCTCATTGTCACATAGGAGTGGGACTTTGCTCAGATTGTAGCCAAAGTCCCGGAGGGTTTGCCTCATCCAAAGCAGTTGCGCGCAACACTGTCCTGCGGCAACATACTCGGCCTCACCGGTGGATAGGGCAACATAGGTTTGTTTCTTTGAATTCCAAGACACCAGGGACCTTCCTAGGAATTGGCACGTCCCTGATGTACTCTTCCTATCAACCTTGCATCCAGCATAATCGGAGTCTGAATATCCAATTAAGTCAAAGGTAGACCCCTTTGGATACCAGATCCCGAAGCAAGGCGTAGAAACTAAATATCTAAGAATTCGCTTAACGGCCACAAGGTGACATTCCCTTGGGTCGGATTGATATCTAGCACACATGCATACGCTAAGCATAATATCCGGTCTACTAGCACATAAATAAAGCAATGACCCTATCATAGACCGGTATGCCTTTTGATCAACGGACTTACCTCCTTTGTTGAGGTCGACATGTCCTTTGGTTCCCATAGGTGTCTTCGCGGGCTTGGCGTCCTTCATCCCAAACCGCTTGAGAAGATCTTGAGTGTACTTCGTTTGGGAGACGAAGGTGTCGTCCTTGAGTTGCTTCACTTGGAATCCAAGGAAGTAGTTCAACTCGCCCATCATCGACATCTCAAATTTTTGAGTCATCACCCTGCTAAACTCCTCACAAGACTTTTGATTAGTAGAACCAAATATTATGCCATCGACATAAATTTGGCACACAAAAAGGTCACCATTACAAGTCTTAGTGAAAAGAGTGGGATCGGCCTTCCCAACCTTGAAAGAATTAGCAATTAAGAAATCTCTAAGACATTCATACCATGCTCTTGGGACTTGCTTAAGTCCATAGAGCGCCTTAGAGAGCTTACACACATGGTCGGGGTACCTGTCATCCTCAAAGCCAGGGGGTTGTTCCACGTACACCTCCTCCTTTATTGGCCCGTTGAGGAAAGCACTCTTCACATCCATTTGAAACAACCTGAAAGAGTGGTGAGCGGCATAGGCTAATAATATTCTAATAGACTCTAGCCTAGCCACAGAAGCAAAAGTCTCCTCGAAATCCAAACCTGCGACTTGGGCATAACCTTTTGCCACAAGTCGAGCCTTGTTTCTTGTCACCACTCTGTGCTCGTCTTGCTTGTTGCGGAACACCCACTTGGTTCCCACAATGTTTTGCTTTGGACGTGGCACCAGGCTCCAAACTTCATTCCTCTTGAAGTTGTTGAGCTCTTCCTGCATGGCCAACACCCAGTCCGGATCTTGCAAGGCCTCTTCAACCCTGAAAGGCTCAATAGAAGAGACAAACAAGTAATGCTCACAAAAACTAGCTAATCTTGAGCGAGTAGTTACTCCCTTGCTTATGTCACCCAGAATCTGATCGACGAGGTGATTTCTTTGAATCGTCGCTCGGACTTGAGTTGGAGGGGCTGGTGGTGCTTCTTCCTGCAGAGTTTGTTCTTCTTGTGCTCCCCCTTGATCACACGCCTCTTCTTGATGAACCTGTCCATCATCTTGAGTTGGGGGATGCACCATCGTTGAGGAAGAAGGTTGATCTTGCTCTTGTTGTTCCTGTGGTCTCACATCTCCAATCGCCCTGGTGCGTATTGCGACCGTTGGAACATCATCTTCATCTATATCATCAAGATCAACTTGCTCTCTTGGAGAGCCATTAGTCTCATCAAATACAACGTCGCTAGAGACTTCAACTAAACCCGATGATTTGTTGAAGACTCTATACACCTTTGTATTTGAGTCATACCCTAGTAAAAACCCTTCTACAACATTGGGAGCAAATTTGGAATGTCTACCTTTCTTCACCAAAATGTAGCATTTGCTCTCAAATACACGAAAGTAAGAAACATTGGTTTGTTACCGGTAAGGAGTTCGTAGGAGGTCTTCTTGAGGAGACGATGTAGATAGAGCCGATTTATGGCGTGGCAAGTTGTGTTCACAGCTTCCGACCAAAACCGTTCGGGCGTCTTGAACTCTCCAAGCATCGTCCTCGCCATGTCAATAAGTGTTCTGTTCTTCCTCTCTACCACACCGTTTTGCTGTGGTGTGTAGGGAGCGCAGAACTCATGCTTGACCCCTTCCTCCTCAAGATACTCCTCAACTTGTAAGTACTTGAACTCGGACCCGTTGTCGCTACTTATCTTTTTCACCTTGAGCTCAAATTCATTTTGAGCCCTCCTTAGAAAGCGCTTTAGGGTCCCTTGGGTTTCTGATTTATCCTGCAAAAAGAACACCCAAGTGAAGCGGGAAAAGTCATCTACAATTACAAGACCATACTTACTTCCCCCGATGCTAAGGTAGGCAACGGGTCCGAAGAGGTCCATGTGAAGAAGCTCCAGTGGTCTTGACGTTGTCATCACATTCTTGTTGTGATGAGTGCTTCCCACCTGTTTCCCTGCTTGACAAGCTGCACAAGGTCTATCTTTTTCGAAGCAGACATTGGTAAGTCCTAACACATGTTCTCCCTTTAGAAGTTTATGAAGGTTCTTCATCCCAACATGTGCTAGACGGCGATGCCATAGCCAGCCCATGCTAGTCTTAGCTATTAAGCATGCATCTAGATCGGCCTCCTCTTTCAAAAAATCAACTAAGTAGAGTTTGTCGTCTAATACACCCTTAAATGCTAATGAACCATCACTCCTTCTAAAGACAAAAACATCTATATTTGTAAATAGACAATTATAACCCATGTTACATAATTGACTCACAGACAATAAGTTGTACCCGAGCGATTCAACTAAGAACACGTTGGAGATAGAATGCTCGGATGTAATGGCTATCTTTCCCAATCCTTTAACCTTGCCTTGGTTCCCATCTCCAAAGATGATCGAATCTTGGGAATCCTTGTTCTTGACGTAGGAGGTGAACATCTTCTTCTCCCCTGTCATGTGGTTTGTGCATCCGCTGTCGATAATCCAGCTTGAGCCCCCGGATGCATAAATCTGCAAGGTAATTTACACTTGGGTTTTAGGTACCCAACTCTTGTTGGGTCCTACAAGGTTAGTCACAATAGCCTTTGGAACCCAAATACAAGTTTTATCTCCCTTGCATTTGGATCCCAACTTCCTAGCGATTACTTTTTCATTCTTACAAAAAAGTGAAAAAGAAGTGTTGCAAGCATGATAAATAGTAGAAGATTCATTACATACTTTCCTAGGCACATGATGCACAACATGATTTCTTCTAGGCTTACTTCTACCATGCACAAAAGTAGAGCTAGAAGCAAACATAGCATGTGAATTAAACGCATCATAACTCCTATTATAATGAGCATTTCTAGCAAATTTTCTATCATAAATGTAAGCATGACATTTTTTAGAACTACTAGCCATAGGAGCCTTCCCTTTCTCCTTGTTGAGAACGGGAGCCTTTTGGCTTGTTAAGTTCTTGGTTTCCTTTCGAAAACCAAGTCCATCCTTAATAGAGGGGTGTCTACCCACGGTGTAGGCATCCCTATCAAAATTTAATTGATCAAAATTAATTTTGCAAGTCTTAAGTTGAGCATTAAGACTTGCCACCTCATCATTTAATTTGGTAATAGACATAAGGTGTTCATCACAAGCATCAACATCAAAATCCTTACATCTATTACAAATACTAACATGCTCTACACATGAACTAGATTTATTTGCTTCTTCTAGCTTAGCATTTAAATCATCATTAACACACTTTAAACTAGACACAGTTTCATGGCA
The DNA here is from genome assembly GCF_902167145.1 of Zea mays. Classification (NCBI taxonomy): domain Eukaryota; kingdom Viridiplantae; phylum Streptophyta; class Magnoliopsida; order Poales; family Poaceae; genus Zea; species Zea mays. Next base: position 47,022,139 of record NC_050097.1, on the reverse strand, counting down.
AGCAGATAATTCAGAAGATAACATTTCATTCCTTTTAATCTCTAAAGCAAGAGATTTTTGCACACTAACAAACTTATCATGCTCTTCATACAAAATATCCTCTTGCTTTTCTAAAAGTCTATCCTTTTCATTTAAAGCATCAATCAGTTCATTAATCTTTTCTACTTTAGCTCTATCTAATCCTTTGAATAAGCTAGAGTAATCTACTTCATCATCACTAGAATCCTCATCACTAGAAGTAGAATACTTGGGGGAATTTCGAACACTCACCTTCTTTTCTTTGGCCATGAGGCAGGTGTGGCGTTCGTTGGGAAAGAGCGAAGATTTGTTGAAGGCCGAGGCTGTCAGTCCTTCATCGTCGGAGTCGGATGAAGAGCAGTCTGAATCCCATTCTTTACCAAGGTGCGCCTCGCCCTTCGCCTTCTTGTAGACTTTCTTCTTCTCCCTTTTCCCATGCTTTTCTTGTTCCTAGTCATCATCATTATCGGGGCATTGTGCTATGAAATGACCAGTCTTACCGCATTTGAAGCAGGAGCGCTTTCCCCTTGCTTTGTTCTTGTTGGGGTACTCCTTGCGTCCTTTCAATGCGGTCTTGAAGCGCTTGATGATAAGCGTCATCTCATCTTCGTTGAGGCCCGCGGCCTCCACTTGTGCCACCTTGCTTGGTAGCGTCTCCCTGCTGCTGGTTGCTTTGAGGGCAACGATTTGAGGCTCGTGGATGGGTAGTGGACCGTTTAGAGCATCGTCCACATATCGAGCCTCCTTCACCATCATCCGCCCTCTTACAAACTTCCCAAGTATCTCCTCGGGCGTCATCTTGGTGTACCTGTGATTCTCACGAATAATGTTGACAAGATGAGGGTCAATTACGGTAAATGACCTTAGAATTAGTCGGACGACGTCGTGGTCCGTCCATCTTGTACTTCCATAGCTTCTAATTTTGTTGACCAGAGTCTTGAGCCTGTTGTATGTTTGTGTTGGCTCCTCTCCCCTGATCATTGCGAACCTTCCTAGCTTGCCTTCCACTAGCTCCATCTTGGTGATCATGGTGGCGTCGTTTCCCTCATGTGATATCTTGAGGGTATCCCAAATTTGCTTGGCATTGTCCAAGCCGCTCACCTTGTTTTTTATTCATCCCTGCACAAAGATGCTAGCAAAACAGTGGTAGCTTGTGCATTCTTATGAATTTGCTCATTAATAAACACAGGGTTATCGGTACTGTCGAAATGCATTCCATTTTCAACTATCTCCCAAATACTAGGATGGAGAGAAAATAAGTGACTACGCATTTTGTGACTCCAAAAAGAGTAGTCTTCTTCATCAAAGTGTGGAGGTTTACCAAGTGGAATAGAAAGCAAATGAGCATTGGAATTGAACGGAATACGAGAATAATCAAAAGAATAATTTTGATTAACCGGTTTCTTTTTAGACGAGTCATCGTCGTCGTCTCTTGGTGAAGAAGAGGAAGCGTCGCTGTCGTAGTAAATGATCTTCTTGATCCGCCTCTTCTTCTTCCCGTCCCTCTTCTTGTGACTCGATCCTGAGTCAGTGGGCTTGTCGTCCCTTGGCTCGTTGAAGAGGGACTCCTTCTCCTTGTCGTTGACCACCATCCCCTTTCCCTTTGGATCCATCTCTTCGGGCGATTAGTCCCTTAGACGAAGAGAACGGCTCTGATACCAATTGAGAGCACCTAGAGGGGGGGGGGGTGAATAGGTGATCCTGTAAAATTCAACACTAATAGCCACAAAACTTTAGTTATGAAAGTTAGAACGACTAAGTGCTTTGAAACGAACTCTTGTGAGCACAGGCAATCAAAGAGAAAACAATCACCAGAGACACAATTTTTATACCGTGGTTCGGCCAAGTAATACTTGCCTACTTCCACATTGTGGCGTCCCAATGGACGAGGGTTGCACTCAACCCCTTTCAAGTGATCCAATGTTCAACTTGAATACCACAACTTTTCTTCCTTATCACTTTTTCCCGTGTGCGAGGAATTTCCACAAGTTGGAGTCTCTCGCCCTTACAACAAAGATCACAATGAAAGCACAAGAGTAAGGTTGGGGAGCAACACACACAAATCCGTAGCACACACACACGCACACAAGCCAATACTTGAGCTCAAAATGAAGCACAACGAGTTCACAACTAGAACGGAGCTCAAATCACTAACACAATCGATCAAGTGCACGGAGATGGAGTGTGAAAGACTTAGAATGTTTCTTGAATGCTTGGGTAGCTCCTCCATACACCTAGGGGTCTCTTTTATAGCCCTAAGACAGCTAGGAGCCGTTGGAGGCCAGCATGGAAGGCCAAAGTTGCCTTCTGTCGGGTGGCGCACCGGACAGTCCGGTGCACCACCGAACAACCACTGTTCATGTCCGGTGCGCGATCTCCTTCCTATTCTGGCGCAGACGACCGTTGCAGATTCGTGGCAGTTGGCGCACCGGATAGTCTGGTGCCCCCTACCGACCGTTGGCTCGGGCCATGCGTCGCCCGCGGATTGCACGTCCGACCGTTGCGCTGGCGGCCGTTGGCTCACCGGACAGTCTGGTGCGCCACCGGACAGTCCGGTGAATTATAGTCGTACACCGCCAAATTCTCCCGAGAGTGGCCTGTTCACCGGAGGCTGGCCTGGCACACCGTACACTGTCCGGTGCACCACCGGATAGTCCGGTGTGCCAAGCCGAGCTGGACTTTGGCTGTTCCAAGCCAAGTCTTTTGCATTTCTTTATTTTCTTGTTTCTAGCACTTAGACAATATATGTTAGTACTCAAAACAATGTACTAAGTCTAGAAACATACCTTGTTACATGATTTGCGCCTTTTGCTTGTTTGGCACATAATATCTCACTCACTATGTGTTGGACACTTAATCACCAAAACATTATAGAAATGGCCCAAGGGCACATTTCCCTTTCACATTTATATTAAGCATTTAAGTTTCAATATTGTCTTTATACTTATATAGTGTAGATTGAAACTTAGCCATTACGGTAGAGATAGCAACAATTAGACAAAACCTAGTTTGCACATTCTAGTTTGATTATTTGCATATGTTTTGCTCTAGGGATTTATTTGTGGCCTAGTTTAGTGAAAGTTTTAGAAGTCCTAATTCACCCCCCTCTTAGGTGTCACCTGTTTCCTTCAATTGGTATCAGAGGCTAGTTTGGCTCATTTGAAACACTTTAGCTTCACCGCTAAAAGGGCCGACACTTTTCAAAGTAAGGGATGGATACCCATAGGCCACCACACTTCGACGGCACGAACTTCCCATATTATAGTGCTAGAATGGCTTGTTACCTAAAGGTCATTGATCTAAGTGTTTGGAGAGTCACTCGTGATGGGATGAAACTCTCCAAGGATCCCGAGAAACCCACGAGTGAGGAAAAAGAAATTCATTTAAATGGTAGAGCCAAAAATTGCTTGTATGAATCTCTTAGCATGTATATTTTTAATCAAATGTTTACATTGAAAACTACTAATGAGATTTGGCTAAAATTGTATGAGCTCCATGACGGCACATCCAATGTCCGTGAGCAAAAACATTGTCTAGTCTTAAATGAGTATAATTCTTTTGCTATGAAAGATAATGAGCTTGTTAGAAATATGTGTTCTCATTTGAATCTAATCATCAATGAGCTCAATTCTATTGGCATAAATAAGCTAGGTGATGCGAACATTGTGAGGAAGATTATCTCCCTACTACCACAACAAAGATACGGGAGCATCATCACTATTCTTCACAACATGTAGGACTTGAGTACAATGACCCCAACAATTGTGACCGGGAAAATTGCGGCTTTTGAAATGTCGCGAAAAATGTGTCGGGGAGAGGAGCCAACTTCCTCAAGGCCATATGTTTTTGCATGTAATGAAAGCAAGGGTAAAAAGAAGGCTCCCACTCTAAGTTCCTCAAGCGAAGAAGATGAGGAAGAAGAAAGTGATGATGGTGAATATAATCGACCATCAACATCATCCTCCGAGGATGAAGAAACAATCTGACGCGTCGGAAAGGTAATGGGGACAATCCGCAAGATTAATCTAATGGGTGTGCCCCTGCAGGTAGAGTATCTTCTCTTTAATATTGATAGGAAAAAACAAAGAAAGAGAGGATGCTTCGCATGAGGGGAGAAGGGCCACTACAGGGACAACTGTCCAACTGTGGCCGAACCCAAAAAGGAGAGGAACAAAGGCAAGGCGCTGACAAGTGTTAAAACTTGGGATGATTCTTCAAGCGAAGATGAAAATCCAAGGACGCGCAGCCACCGGTCCACATCACGCTCATCACGGTCATCACGCAAATGCCTTATGGCAAGAGGTAAAATGAGCATTCCATCCTCTAGTGATGAAAGTAGTAGTGATGATGAATGTGAGGGAAAGCCCTCCGTAGATGAGCTTGCAGAAGCCGTAAAATTTTTCCAGGATGTTTGCACTAAGCAAAAGGCTCAACTTAAAACCTTGAAAAGTAAGTTGATTAGCTCCAAAAATGATTATAAATATTTGCTAGAAAAATTTGAAACATTTACAAATTTGAATTGTGAGCTATCAACTAAAATTGAGCAATTAGAAACTAGTGCTCCATCCACTGCTACCGATGATGGCCTTGTTAAAAGGAATGAGAAACTTAAGGCTAAGTTACCTAGCTCCTAAGAAGCTATTGAAAATTTGCTAGAGAAAATGGAAATTCTTAGCATACACAATAATGAGCTAACTACTAAGATAGAAAACATTGATAGCACTCCAGGGGCATCTTTAGTTGAAATACCTGAAATTATTAAGAAAGATGCTTCTACTTCTTGCTTTGATTTAATTGATGATTCTAACCCCTGCAACCAAGTTCTTGTTGAGAATATTGTTGTAGAAACAAGTTCAAATGAGGTTGCAAAAGAAAATGAGCAATTAAGGCAAGAAGTGGCTTGCCTTGGCAAGGCTTTGTATGACAAGAAAGGCAAAGCCAAACAAATCCAACCTCCACAGGATAACACCACTGCGGGAGTGAACAAGCCTGTGGAGGGCAAAACCGTGATTTGTAGGTTATGCCACAATGAAGGCCATAAGTCTTTCCAATGCAAGGCGATGACCGGGGATAAGCAAAGGCAAAAGCTCAAGCAAAAGCCAACAAGCAAAATCTCCAACACCTACATCAACAAGGTGGACAAAAAGGCTGCTACACCATATTTGATCAATAAGAAAAAGAATGGAAAGGTGATAGCAATCAAGGTCAACAAGCAAGCCAACAAAGGAAAGGGGGCCAAATGCATCTGGGTGCCAAAGGAAATAATTTCAACCATGAAAAGCACCAAGAAGGTTTGGATCCCGAAAGGGATGTGAGTAGTCCGAAGGACGACGAGAAATTTGGAGACTTGGCAAATTTGGTTGTATATCATGGGATACATCATATTGGATCACGTTTATTGCCAAGTGGATTAGTGAATATTTTTGGACCCAAATTTCCCCATCCATGACTAAGGTAACTAGAATCGTTGTATTTATTGTTTTTATATATGCGTATCTATTTTCTTATATCTAGTTTTACCTTTCATGCCTAGTATTTCATTTTATACTTATTTGAGATTAACAATGCATGCATACTAGGTAAATCACATGGTAGGATTGCTTGTTTTAAATTCATAATCTTGAGCAAACCTATATAGCCTAAAATGTTTAATTAAGCACGACACATAGCTTATTCAACATCCCTAAGTAAATGACACTAATGCTTCAGAAACTTATATCCTACAATTGGTATCATTTAACTTATATGTGCCTGAAAGTCGCCTAGAGGGGGTGAATAGACGGAACCTGAAATTTACAAACTTTAAGCACAAATACAAGCCAGGGTTAGCGTTAGAAATAAAACCGAGTCCGAAAGAGAGGGTGAAAAACAAATCAAGGCAAATGAAGCAGATGACACGGTGATTTGTTTTACCGAGGTTCGGTTCTTGCAAACCTAGTCCCCGTTGAGGTGGTCACAAAGACCGGGTCTCTTTCAACCCTTTCCCTCTCTCAAACGGTCACCTAGACCGAGTGAGCTTTCTCCTTAATCAAACGGGTCACTTAGACCACTCACAAGGACAACCACAACTTGGTGTCTCTTTCTTTGATTACAAGTGTCTTGAGAACAAGAAAGAGGAAGAAGAAAGTGATCCAAGCGACAAGAACTCAAATGAACACGAAAATCTCTCTCTCACAAGTCACTAAGTATTTGGAGTGGTTTTGGACTTTGGAGAGGATTTGATCTCTTGTTTGTGTCTTGGAGTGAAGTCTAGAGCTCTTGTATTGAATGCAATATATTGGAAACTTGAATGTCTTGAATAGTGGTGGTTGGGGGTATTTATAGCCCCAACCACCAAAACAGCTGTTGGGGAGGGCTGCTGTCGATGGGCACATCAGACAGTCTGGTGCGCCACCGGACACTGTCCGGTGCGCCAGCCATGTCACCCAGCCGTTAGGGTTCTGACGGTTTCGACCGTTGGACCTCTGACAGCTTAGGGCACTGGACAGTCCGGTGTCGCACCGGGCAGTCACTATTCACTATCTGGTGCGCCTTCTGGCGCTGCTCTGACTCTGCGCGAACTGTCCACGCACTGTAGCGCTTTTGCAGGTGTCCGTTGGAGTCGACCGTTGCACTGGAGCCGTTGCTCCGCTGGCACACCGGATACTCTGGTGACCCACCATACAGTCTGGTGAATTATAGCGGAGCGGCTGTCCAAAAACCCGAAGGTGAGGAGTTCAGCCTGTACGGTCCCTGGGGCACTGGACACTGTCCGGTGGCACACCGGACAGTCTGGTGCGCCAGAACAGGGTTCTCTTCAGTTTCTTTTGCTCCTTTTTTGAACCCTAACTTAGATCTTTTTATTGGTTTGTGTTGAACCTTTGGCACCTGTAGAATATATAATCTAGAGCAAACTAGTTAGTCCAATTATTTGTGTTGGGCATTTCAGTCACCAAAATCTTTTAGGAAAAGGTTTGACCCTATTTCCCTTTCAGTGCCAAAGCTCGGATTATAGATAATTTGCCCCTCTTGATATCAAATCAAAGTGCATGTCTCCTACAAGTATTCAAAACTTGTATGCACACTTTCAGGGGGAGGTTACTCTATAATCTAAGACTTTGAGACTAATACCTTTTTCGAGTATATTTCATGTAGTAGTCTCATTGTAAGGAAAATGAAGTCCCCGGAGAAAGACAACAAGCTTCCACTGCAAATCTGCAAGAATTCTTATGTCTCACAAGCCTACCATTTATCTTCAAATGGTCTGCCATTGATTTTCTATTGATAACTCTGAGACTACATTTAGCTTCATTTTCATGTCTTCTCCGATATTTGATTAGACTATATTTCATATCTTATACTTCCCATGCTGCTATAAATCCATATATTGTTGACTCATATTTTGTTACCTATGCATAAGGGAAGTTAGTCTATTCAAATCGTGTCTTGCACCTCCATTTCTCACATGCTTTTTCCTAAGTAGAGATCTCTGTCAGGGGGAGTTTTTCTTCGTCTCTAAAGGGGGAGAAAATTCTTTCTAAAGGAGAACACTCATTTAGGGGAGTAACAATTTGGTGCTTCAACTGGTATTAATTGAAAAATCCTTTATGAGGGTAAGTCTTATTTGCTTCCTACATGCTTTTAATGTCTTCCTTTTCGGTGGTTGATGCCAAAGGGGGAGAAGTTGTAGAGACCAAAGCAATAAAATGTTATCAAACACCAAACACCACCAATTTAAAATTTTAATTCTTCAAGTGGTTTTGGTTCTTTGGTCTAAAATAGGAAGTAAGTGAATTATGGAGTTAGGGGGAGGCTTAAGTCCATAATCTCACTCTATGGGGACAATCATGCATCCTAGCAAGTAGATTGCATATTTTCATTTAAATGTTTGTTATATTTGCTTCATTGCTTGCTTTGGTTGTGTTGTCATCAATCACCAAAAAGGGGGATATTGTAAGGAAAATGGACCCCAGGCCATTTAGCTCAATAGGTTTTGGTGTTTGATGATCAACATAACATGTGGACTAATGTATTTTCCAAGTGTTTGTGTGTTGTAGTTCACAGGATGCGAAGTGGATTGGATTGAGGCTCTGAGGATGCAACACCTCAAAGAAGACATTATAAGACCCATAGAAGACATTACAAAGTCATATTGAAGACACTTTATACATGCTAAGAGTCCAACACATCAAGAAGTAGAAGTGAGATATTAAGCTACAAAACAAAAGTGAAGTTGACAAAGTTGAGAGGAAGGGCTGACTGAATTGGAAGTGTTTCACAAAATAAAATCTACTCAAACTGAAATTGCTTCAACTCTGAGATGTATATAATTTTATAAGCTTTCCAAAAAAGTCCAATATCATCAAAATCAGAGTTCGGAGCTAAACGTTATGCCCACAATACAAAGTCGGAATTGCTGAAAAAACTTCAGAAACTTATGGGATGTCCGGTGCACACCAGACTGTCCTGTGTGCCAAATTTGCTCAAACTTGTATGGCTTCAACTCTGGGATGTAGATAATTTTATATGCTTTCCAAAAAGTATTGAAAGAGAAATAGGGTTAACCTTTTCCTACAATTAATTTTGGTGGTTGAATGTCCAACACAAACATATGGACTAACTAGTTTGCTCTAGAATACATGTTTTACAGGTGCATAAGGTTCAACACAAACCAATAAAAGAATCAAGTTAGGGACTCAATTGAACCAGAGCAAAACAACTTGAGTGTGCTGTGGACTGGCGCATCGAACTGTCCGGTGCACCACCGGACAGTGTTCGGTGCACCAGGACCGTACAGGGGTCAACCAACCACTCTCGTGAAAATGCAAGCGCGCTCCACTATAATTCACTGGACTGTCCGGTGTGCCAGCGGGCAACGACTATCCAGCGTGCAACGGTCGACTCTGACAGCGGGAATATCGCAACACAGTGCGCAGTAGGAGTCAGAGCCGCGAAGTCAGAGGGCACCGGACTGTCCGGTGCTACAAGAGGACAAAGCTCCAATGATCGACTTCGCTTTGACCCTAACGGTTGGGTGACGTGGCGGCGCACCGGACACTGAACAGTGAGTGTCCGGCGGCGCACCGGACTGTTTGGTGCGCCCATCGACAGCAGCCTCCCCAACGGCTATGGAAGTGGTTAGGGGCTATAAATATCCCCCAACCACCTCATTCATAACCATCCAAGCATTCCAAACATTGCATTCAATACAAGAGCAAAAGACTCCATTCCAAGACACATCAAATAGATTGGATCCTCTCCAAAGTCTTCAAATCAACTCAATTCCATTAGGGACTTGAGAGAGGGTTTTCTTGTGTTCTTTGTTGCTCTTGTTACTTGGCTTGGCCTTTCTTTTCTTTCTCTTACTCTCAAGTGCTTTGTAAGCGAGGAAAGAGACACCAAGAGTGTGGTGGTCCTTGCAGGGTCTTATTGACCTGTGAGATTAAGGAAGAAGGCTCACTCGGTCTAGGTGACCATTTGAGAGAGGGAAAGGGTTGAAATAGACTCGGTCTTTGTGACCTCCTCAACAGGGACTAGGTTCTTTGGAACCGAACCTCAGTAAAACAAATCACCATGTTCACTCACTTTATTTCTTGGTTGATTTTTTCCCTCTCTTTCCGACTTGAATTAAATTCTAACGCTAACCCCGGCTTGTAGTGTGTGTTTAAAGTTGTAAATTTCAGATTACACCTATTCACCCCCCTAGGCGACTTTCAATTGGTATCGGAGCCCGGTGCTTCATTAGAATCTAATAACTCGAAGTGATGTCGGGAAATCACGCCAAGAGGGAGATTATGACCGGCGACAAGTCCACAAGCTCGGGGAGGACTCTCTCAAGAGAGTCCGACAACAAACATAAGGAGGAATCCTCTTCCTCCATCAAGTCGCATTGGAAAGGTGACAAGAAGAAGAAGATGAAAAAGGTCATCTACTACGAGACCGACTCTTCGTCACCTTCCACATCAAGTTCCGAGCCAACCGTCGCTTCAAAGCGCCATGAGCACAAGATGTATAGTAAGAGAATCTCCAAGAGACTAGCTAAATAGCTTGTAAAGCTAAATTTTAGCTAATTAATAGCATAATAGCTCTCCAATAGAGTAGCCATTTAACTTGCTAAGCTATCTGGCTCTCTAAATTAACTCCCTCACTAGCCAAATTTGGCTAGTAACTCTCGCTAGCCAAGCTAAATTGCATTTTGGAGAGTCTGTTGAAATAAGATGTTATATATAGAGTTTAATATTTATGGAGAGACAAATAAAGAGTCAAATAGAGAGTAAAAAATAAAGAGTCTCTTGGAGATGCTCTAAGATGCCTCTTCGCTATCCTCGTATTTCAAAGCGCGCTCCATTACTTTCCGTTCCCCTAGGAAAACCACCATATTTTGATGGTGAAGATTATTGTATGTGGAGTGATAAAATGAGGCATCACCTAACCTCACTCCACGAAAGCATATGGGACATAGTTGAATTTGGAGCGCAGGTACCACTAGTGGGGGACAAGGAATACGACTCGGACGAGGCCGCCCAAATTAGGCACTTTAACTCCCAAGCCACGTCTATACTCCTCGCCTCCTTGTGTCGAGAGGAGTATAACAAGGTTCAAGGATTAAAGAGCGCCAAAGAAATTTGGGACGTCCTCAAAACGGCGCACGAAGGGGACGAGATGACCAAGATCACCAAGCGGGAGACGATCGAGGGGGAGCTCAGTCGTTTCGTCCTCAATAAAGGAGAAGAGCTGCAAGCAATGTAAAACCGGCTAAAAACCATGGTGAACCAAGGGCGCAACCTCAGGAGCACCAAGTGGGATAGATGACCATGAAATGGTCAAGGTTATTCTAAGATCCCTTGTTTTTCGCAATCCTATTCAAGTTTAATTAATATGTGGGGATCCTAGATATAAACTAATGTCTCCCAAGGAGGTTATTGGCAAGTTTGTGAGCTTTGAACTTATGATCAAAGACTCCAAACACATTGTCAACTTGGAGCACAAGGTGCCACCTCTACATCCGAGGTGCAACCCGTCGCATTCAAAGCGATAGAAGAGAAGGAGGAGTCTACATCGAGTAGGCTTCCAATCGACGCCTCCAAGCTCGACAACGAGGAAATGACGCTCATCATCAAGAGCTTCTGCCAAATCCTCAAGCAAAGAAGGGGGAAGAACTACAAATCCCACTTCAAGAAGGTATGCTACCGGTGTGGTAAGACCGGTCACTTTATTGCTAAATGTCCTATATCTAGTGAAAGTGATAGGGACGACGACAAAAAGGAAAGAAGAAGGAGAAGAAGAGATTCTACAAGAAGAAGGGCGGCGATGCCCACATATGTCGGGAATGGGACTCCGATGAGAGATCCACCGACTCCTCCTCCGATGAGGACGCCACCAACGTCGCCATCAACAAGGGCCTCCTCTTCCCCAACGTCGGCCACAAGTGTCTTATGGCTAAGGACGGCAAAAAGAAGAAGGTACAATCTAGAGCCACCCCCAAATATACAACATCTAGTGATGAGGGTAGCTCTAGCGATAGTGAAGATAATTTAATGTCTCTCTTTGCCAACCTTAGCATGGACCAAAAGAAAAAAATTAAAAGAATTAATAGAAGCCATTAATGAGAAGGATGAACTCCTAGATAGCCAAGAGGACTTCCTCATTAAAGAAAACAAAAAATTTGTTAAGTTGAAAAATGCTTATGCTCAGGAAGTAGAAAAATGTGAAAACTTATCTAAGGAGCTTAGCATTTGCCATGATTCAATTTCTAGCCTTAGAAGTGAAAATGCTAGTGTAGTTTCTAAGGTTAAAGATTTAAATGTTTGCAATGATTCTATTTCCTATCTTAGACATGAGAATGCTAAATTAAAATCTAAGATAGAAGAATTAAATGCATGCAAACCATCTACATCTACTGTTGAGCATGTTTCTATTTGTACAAGATGTAGAGATGTTAATATAGAAGCTATGGATGATCATCTTGCCATGATTAAACAACAAAATGATCACATAGCTAAATTAACTGCTAAAATTGCCGAGCATGAGCTCGAAAATGAAAAATTTAAATTTGCTCGTAGCATGCTTTATAATGGGAGACGCCCAGGCATTAAGGACGACATTGGTTTCCAACAGGGGAGCAATGTCAAATTTAATGCCCCTAAAAGATTGTCTAATTTTGTTAAGGGCAAGGCTCCCATAGTTTAGGATAATGAATGCTACATTTTATATCCTGCTAATTATCCTGAGCACAAAATTAGGAAGATTCATGCTAGTAAACCTCATACTGTTTCACATCATGCATTTATGTATAAAAATGAGGCTTCTAGCTCTAGGCATACCACTCATGTTAAATTGCCTAGAAAGAAAATTCCTGCTGCGTCAAATGAGCATAATGTTTCATTTAAGACTTTTGATGCATCATATGTTTTAATTAACAAATCAGGCAAAGTAGTTGCCAAATATGTTGGGGCAAACATAAGAGCTCCAAACCTTGTGTTTGGGTACCCAAGGTGCTTGTTTCTAATATGAAAGGACTCAAGACCGTTTGGGTACCTAAGAACAAGACCTAAAATTGTTTTGTAGGTTTATGCATCTGGAAGATCAAGTTGGATAATCGATAGCGGGTGCATAAACCACATGACAGGGGAGAAAATGATGTTCTCCTCCTATGAGAAAAATGAAGATCCCCAATGAGCTATCACATTCGGGGATGGAAATCAAGGATTGGTCAAAGGTTTGGGTAAAATAGCTATATCTACTTACCATTCTATTTCCAATGTTTTTCTTGTAGATTCTTTAGATTACAATCTGCTTTCTATTTCTCAATTATGCAAAATAGGCTACAACTGTCTATTTACATATGTAGGTGTTACTGTCTTTAGAAGAAGTGATGATTTAATAGCATTTAAGGGAGTGTTTGAGGGTCAGCTATATTTAGTTGATTTTAATGAGACCAAAGATGAACTTAACACTTGCTTAATTGCTAAGACTAATATGGGTTGGCTCTGGCATCGCCGACTAGCCCATGTTGGGATGAAGAATCTTCACAAGCTTCTAAAGGGAGAGCACATTTTGGGACTAACAAATGTTCATTTTGAGAAAGACAGAGTTTGTAGCGCATGCCAAACAGGAAAGCAGGTTGGAGCCCATCATCCACACAAGAACATAATGACGACTGACAGGCCGCTCGAGCTACTCCACATGGATTGATTCGGCCCGATAGCTTACATAAGCATCGGCGGGTGTAAGTACTGTCTAGTTATTGTGGATGATTATTCTCGCTTCACTTAGGTATTCTTTTTGCAGGAAAAATCTCAAACCCTAGATACATTAAAAGGATTCTTGAGATGGGCTCAAAACGAGTTCAGATTGATGATCAAAAAGATAAGAAGCGATAATGGGACGGAGTTCAAGAATTCACAAATCGAAGGTTTTCTTGAGGAGGAGGGCATCAAGCATGAGTTCTCTTCTCCCTACACACCTCAACAAAATGGTGTAGTAGAGAGGAAGAATAGAACTCTACTGGATATGGCAAGAACCATGCTTAATGAGTACAAGACTCCGGACCGGTTTTGGGCTAAGGCGATTAACACTGCCTGCTACTCCATCAACCAGTTATATCTTCACCGAATCCTCAAGAAGACATCATATGAACTCCTCACTGGTAAAAAGTCCAATGTTTCATATTTTAGAGTCTTTGTAAGCAAATGTTTTATTCTTATTAAAAGAGGTAGAAAATCTAAATTTGCTCCTAAGGTTGTAGAAGGCTTTTTACTTGGTTATGACTCAAACACAAGGGCATATAGAGTCTTCAACAAATCCACTGGATTGGTTGAAGTTTATTGTGACATTGTGTTTGATGAAACTAATGGCTCCCAAGTGGAGCAAGTTGATCTTGATGAGCTAGATGATGAAGAGGTTCCATGCGTCGCATTAAGGAACATGTCCATTGGGGATGTGTGTCCTGAGGAATCCGAAAAGCCTCAACAAGCACAAGATCAACCGTCATCTTCCATGCAAGCATCTCCACCAACTCAAGATGAGGATCAAGCTCAAGATGATGAAAATGAAGATCAAGAGAATGAGCCACCTAAAGAGGGGGACAATGATCAAGGAGGAGATGAAGAGAATGAAGACAAGGAAGATGATCAAGAAATTCAGGGTCAAAGACCGCCACACCCAAGAGTCCACCAAGCAATTTAACGAGATCACCCCGTCAACTCCATCCTTGGTGACATTCATAAGGGGGTAACCACTAGATCTCGAGTTGCTCATTTTTGTGAACATTACTCGTTTGTCTCCTCTATTGAGCCATTAAGGGTAGAGGATGCACTAAGAGATTCGGATTGGGTGATGGCATTGCAAGAGGAGCTCAACAACTTCACAAGAAATGAGGTATGGCATTTAGTTCCATGTCCTAACCAAAATGTTGTAGGTACCAAATGGGTATTCCATAACAAGCAAGATGAGCATGGTGTGGTGACAAGGAACAAAGCCCGACTTGTGGCTAAAGGTTATTCACAAGTTGAAGGTTTGGACTTTGATGAAACTTATGCACCCGTAGCTAGGCTTGAGTCAATTCGTATATTACTTGCCTACGCTACTTACCATGGCTTTAAGCTTTATCAAATGGACGTGAAAAGTATCTTCCTCAATGGACCAATCAAGGAAGAGGTCTATGTTGAGCAACCTCCCATATTTGAAGATAGTGAGTACCCTAACCATGCATATAAGCTCTCAAAGGCGCTTTATAGGCTCAAGCAAGCCCCAAGAGCATGATATGAATTCCTAAGAGATTTTCTTATCACTAATGGCGTCAAAGTCAGAAAAGCCGATCCTACTCTCTTTACTAAAACTGTTGCAAAATATTTGTTTGTATGCCAAATTTATGTTGATGATATTATATTTGGGTCTACTAACAAATAAACTTGTGAAGAGTTTAGTAGGATCATGATACAAAAATTTGAGATGTCTTTGATGGGGGAGTTGAAGTATTTTCTAGGATTTCAAATTAAGCAACTCCAAGACGGTACCTTCATCAGCCAAACAAAGTACATTCAAGACATACTAAAGAAGTTTGGGATGAAGGATGGCAAACCCATCAAGACACCCATGGGAACCAATGGGCATCTCGACCTCGACACGGGAGGTAAATCTGTAAATCAAAATTTATATCGGTCGATGATAGGATCTTTACTCTATTTATGTGCATCTCGACCGGATATTATGCTTTCTGTATGCATGTGTGCAAGATTTTAGGCTGATCCTAAGGAAGTTCACCTTAGGGCCGTGAAAAGAATCATGAGGTATTTAGTTTACACTCCTAAGTTTGGGCTTTGGTACCCCAAGGGATCCAATTTTGATTTAATAGGATATTCCGATGCCGACTGGGCAGGGTGTAAAATTGATAGGAAGAGCATATCAGGGACTTGTCAGTTTCTAGGGAGATCCCTGGTGTTATGGGCTTCAAAGAAACAAAACTTCGTAGCTCTTTCCACCGCCAAAGCCGAGTATATTGCCGCAGGACATTGTTGTGCGCAATTACTTTGGATGAGGCAAACCCTCAGGGACTATGGCTACAAATTGAGCAAAGTCCCTCTCCTATGTGATAATGAGAGTGCAATCCGCATGGTGGATAATCCCGTTGAACACAGTCGCACTAAGCACATAGACATTCGGTATCACTTTCTGAGGGATCACCAACAAAAGGGAGATATCGAAATTGCTTATGTTAACACCCAAAACCAATTAACCGATATCTTTACCAAGCCACTAGATGAGAAAACCTTTAGCAAACTTAGGAATGAGCTAAATATACTTGATTCTCGGAATTTTGATTGAAACATTGCACACATAGCTTATTTATATATACCTTTGATCATGTCTCTTTCATTTGATGCAAATACATATTTCTTATCCTTCTTGTGCCAAGACTACGACTAATGTATTTTCAAGTATGTTTCTATGCTAAGTCGTAGATTGAAAGGGAAATAGAGTCTTCGGCAAAGATAAGGCTTCCACTCCATCTCTGACGTTATCCTTTACCCTTTGCCGTTGTTCTTCCACACTCTCAATTGGTATAATTTTTCACTCTTATTTACTTGTACCAATGTGTAGCATCCCAATTTTCAACTATGGAATAAAACTTGTTCAGAATTATTGATAGCTATGATAGCCTAATCCAAACTATGCAAATCAATGCCTCTATGGGTTATTCCTCGATATTCTTCTAAATTATAGGCTAAGCTTGTCTTTCACCGTGGTAAATTATTGAAAACGTC
Organism: Zea mays; assembly: GCF_902167145.1. Classification (NCBI taxonomy): domain Eukaryota; kingdom Viridiplantae; phylum Streptophyta; class Magnoliopsida; order Poales; family Poaceae; genus Zea; species Zea mays. Next base: position 47,005,877 of record NC_050097.1, on the reverse strand, counting down.
TAATGCCCGCCCACAATAGACAGAGGGAGCCCACAACCACCTGTGGCAAAACACATGCGTAAATAAATCGTAAGCCCGCCTCTAGCTGTCTTGGCATTTGTGCGTCCTGGCAAGCCCCACCTACACCCTCTGCCCTAAGGCAACCTTGTCATGCACGCCAAACTACTATATTAAAGGGACCGGGTTGCAGACCTTGAAGTGATACCTCAGTGCAGAAAGTCACTCCGACAAGACCTCGTGCACCCTCCTGAACACACGCCAGTCACTTTCGCAATCGCAACTAAATGAATGCCCCACCATGAGCCAAATTACCCTGCCAACCTCGGGATGTTACGACTGCACTGTGGCAACGTCGCCAATCACAGTACGTCGGTCGAGACTCCCTCCATTATAAACTATCGTTCCTCCGCCTATAAATACCGATGCCCTTGACGCGGAACCTCACAGTCCAGCCACCATCTCATTGTCACCCTCACATCCGAACAACGCGTGCCTTACTCTTCAAACTAGAGGACAAGCCCTCACCATCGATTTGAGCCATAGGTGAGCATACCACGATCTTCGACCTCTTCCTCCCCCGAAGTCATTCTTAAACTATAGAAGTTATGACCTTAGCATCAATTAAGACAACTTTTCCCATGGCCATCATTTGCCCATTGAAAATATGCAAGGAAAACCTCACTTAAACAATTGTCATATAATAAGCATAACAAAGTTTCTAGAAGCTTCTACAATATTCATGATAAACCTTAATCATAAGCAAGCCAACTTTCTAGGAACAACCATGGATAACCATGATGTACATAGCCTTCTAGAATTCCCTACACTAATCATGGTAAGTCACGAAGCCTAGATATTTTTGGACCTCTCTAGAACTATGGTGATGTGTCATGGTGAAGTGTCCCCCCATGAAAGGTGGAGGTGACACATGCATGGTGAAGTGTCCCCCCATTAAAGTGGTAGATGACACAAGCATGGTGAGGTGTCACTCATCCATAGCTCCTAGGTGCCTATATAAGGATGTGCCCCCCTCTTGCCATGACATACCATCCCACTGCACACACATTCAAGGGCAAGGTAGAAGTAAAGTAGTATTTAAGTATAGGAGCCCTTGCATAACCATACGTGTCCTTGTTGTAAGTATACTATTATGCTGTAAAATTTCTGTTTGCTTAGTGCATAAGTTGTGATCCATCTGAAGGAGTGCTCTGCCTCCCGGGATCACAAGGCTTCATCTGTAGGAGTGCTCTGCCTCCCGGAAGCCAGCTTCATCTGTAGGAGTGCTCTGCCTCCCGGAAGCAAATATGGTTGGCACTGCCGCCTACCATGCACTAAGTAATTAGAGATTAAATATGAACTATTGTAATGTATTGATGTATGTTATTTTTATTGTTGTCCATTCACCCACGATGTCCCACAAAATAGAACCAATTCCGGAAGAGAACCCGGAGGAGCCAGGAGACGAAGAACGTGACACTGCAGATGTGCAACAGAACGAAGGCAAGTCTCATCGACCTTGTTGGGAGTATGCTTCGTAGCCGGAGATCCTAAAGAAAGAGAACATCTTCAGAAGATCTTCTCAGGAGCAAGCGCCGAAGCCATCACCTATAGAGCTTCGGCACAATGACAGATTTCAAGACGAAGGGTCGAACCGACTTAAAGTTGGATTGACTTAAAAACCCATGATGTTTTATGTCATCATTGTAGTCGATTGTAAAGGATATAAATGTAATTTTACACAGGCTGCACCCTGTGCCTATAAATAGGTGAACAGTACCCCGACACTGTTCACGCAATTCTGTAATCGCTAACGCATTACGCTGGAATTATTACTTTCTGCCAAGGCGAAGGTATAAATGTACCTAAATATTATGTTTTGATATTTAAGTTCATATTACAAGATAGATGAATAATATCATTTGTTTCTCAATAGACCTTTCTCTAATGTTTAATATTTTATATTTTACCTCGGATCGTTTTATATTTGATTACGAAGGTATGACCTTCGTGGTATCCTGCTCGTAGCCTTCGTCCAAAGTTCATTAGATCCATGGGGAGATAATGCTTCAGCGGGCGAAGGACATTATTATTTAACATCTTTTGTGTTGCCTTTTTCTTAACTCATAGCATTTGAGAACAAGTCCCCAACATACCTCTTGCTTTGATCATGTTTGCTCCTAAGTGAGAAAATATATAAAACTTGCTAGACATAGTGATTGCATAAAATGGCACACCTGATATTGAATGAATGAGAGAAACTATGCATTGATGCCATGATGCATGTTGATTATCTTATACCTTGATACTTGATGATACTGGATGGAAATGAGACCAGAGTAGCATGGTAAGTGTTGGAGCATGCGCTACCGTGGTGGTAGACTTGCGACCGAGTTGCCATGGTGACATCTCGGGTTTGCTAGTTTTGTTTGGTGGCTGCTCTGGTGAACCATAAGGAATGTGTGTTGTGGTGCCATCTCACCTAACTTATTTCCAGTACGACCACATGAGCTTGTATGGGAAAGCCTTAGCCTAATCCCACTGGCTGGCCTGATAGTCGTCCGAGGTGGATATGTTTTGGGTTGGAGACATGAGTGGTCAGGACCCAGGGTTTGTGGGCGACTAGGTGAGGTTGAGCCATGTTTGGGTGTCGGCTATTGACAGAGCCATCTTGGGACGGTGATGTGCGTGTGGGTACAGCGTACAACCTCTGTAGAGTGTATGATCCATTCGAATGGTCTGTGTCCTCGGTATAGGACAGGTTATGGTGAGGACACTTCAACTAGCTAAATTACCTGACTTACGAGATGGATAACGAGTAGGGATATAGTCCCAGCATTGTACTTGTCAAATATGTTTATTGATCATTGCATACTATTATGTAACTCCCTCCCTGTAAGGGCGAGGTGGGATTTGCTGAGTACCTTTGTGCTCACCCGTTATTTTTACAGAGGATCCTGATTTATTGCCTGAGGAATTTTGAGTAGTTCGTGCCCTATACCCAAGTTTGGCATGGTGTCGTTGTGGTAGAAGCCACCATGTGGGAAGAAGATACCACCCTCGTGTTTATCTTATCGACTATAGTTCTTCTAGTTGGTGTTATTATTGTAACCGAATGTACTAAATAAAGTTATGTATGACTGTGGCACCACTTGTGTAATGTATTTCACCAGAGACTATTTTCTGTTGCTTAAATACATGTTTAGCTTCGGTTGTTTAGACCGGGGCATTACAAGTGGTATTAGAGGCATACTTGGCTGTAGGGCGCGAACCGTTAGTCAGGATGACCCCAGGAGCCCTAGGATGTCCTACCCTTGAAAACAATATACTCTTTGAAAAAGAAACCATATCCTTGTTATGCTAACCTTATATCCTTGAAAGTCAGATGGACAACGGTTGGATCACCACCTACTGCGTCAATGAAGATGGATTCCCCAAGGTGCTCTATGCGGCAACTGTCCGTTTGGGCATTCCGGAGCGTCCAGAATACGTGAGTCGTGAGTTCACAGAGCATGGTACTGAAAGTTGTGAAGTGACTATCCACATTGGCGCAAGTGACAAGTACTTGGATATGCAACCCTGGAACATCACCGCCACTAGAAGCCGTATGCAAGATGTCGTCCAACTTGTGGCTCTGAAAGCATTGAAGTACTTGTGCCAGATGTTTGAATGGCACTTGCACCCCCATGAAGTACTTCCCTCCACTGGATCGTAACCATCCTGCTTGGGCGGCGAGGATCCGTAACTTGGGGAGTACCACGACCGAGAAAGACCCTACTATTGTCGCTATGTCTGGCTATCTGGTTAGCCTCGATGATTTGTGCGAACAACTGCACCAGCGTGTGAAGGACCTCATCCAACGTTCCGAGAAAGCTGTCGACGTTTCGACCCCGGGGGGTCCCTGGACCGACGAGTAAATTGTCGCCGCGTGTCCCAGCCCAGATGGGTCGGCGCGAGACGGAGCACGAAGGGGGGAGAAACAGCAAAGGGGAAACCCGCGGCCTCCGTGTTGTCCTGCGCCCAGGTCGGGTGCGCTTGCAGTAGGGGGTTACAAGCGTCCGCGAGGGAGAGAGAGAGACTGTCCGCCAGCCCGTTCTCCCGTGTGGTCAACCTTTTCGTACGAGAGCCCTGGACCTTCCTTTTATAGGCGTAAGGAGAGGGCCCAGGTGTACAATGGGGGGTGTAGCAATCTGCTAACGTGTCCGACAGAGAGGAGCCAGAGCCCTAAGTACATGCCGTCGTGGCAGTCGGAGAGGTTTTGGCGCTCTGTTCATGTGATGTCGTGGCCGTCGGAGGAGTGCTTGAGCCCTATGGAAGTACAGCTGTCGGGGCTGTCGGATCCTTGCTGACGTCTCCTTGCTTCTGTAAGGGGCTGAGAGCCGCCGTCGTCATGGAGCACGCAGGGTGCCATCATTACTTGTTTACCGGGGCGAGCTAGATGGGACACCAGTCTTGTTCCCCGTAGCCTGAGCTAGCTAGGCGTAGGGTAATGATGGCCCCCCTATGACGTGGTCGGTCTGAGCCCGGGGTCGGGCGAGGTGGAGGCTCCTCCGAGGTTGAGGTGGAGTCCGAGCCCTGGGGTCGGGCGAGGCGGAGACCGTCGTCCGAGGTCGAGGCTGAGTCCGAGCCCTAGGGTCGGGCGAGGCGGAGATCGTCGTCCGAGGTCGAGGCTGAGTCCGTCGTCCAGCGTCGAGGTTGAGCCCGAGCCCTGGGGTCGGGCGAGGCGGAGTCCGTCGTCCGGCGTCGAAGTTGAGCCCGAGCTCTGGGGTCGGGCGAGGTGGAGCTTCCTATGGCGCCTGAGGCTGGACTTAGCTGCTGTCAGCCTCACTCTGTCGAGTGGCACAACAGTCGGAGCAGGGCAGGAGGCGCTGTTTTCCTGTCAGGTCGGTCAGTGGAGCGGCGAAGTGACTGCGGTCACTTCGGCTCTGTCGACTGAGGAGCGCGCGTCAGGATAAGGTGTCAGGCGATCCTTGCATTAAATGCTCCTACGATATGGTTGGTTGGCGTGGCGATCTGGCCAAGGTTGCTTCTCCGCGAAGCCTGCCCGAGCTGGGCCTCGGGCGAGTCGAAGGTGCGTTCGTTGCTTGAGGGGACCCTCGGGCGAGTCGTGAATCCTCCTGGGTCGGCTGCCTTTGCCCGAGGCTGGGCTCGGGCGAGGCGAGGTCGTGTCCCTTGAGTGGACTGAGCCTTGACCTTAATCGCGCCCATCAAGCCTTTGTAGCTTTGTGCTGATGGGGGTTACCAGCTGAGATTAGGAGTCTTGGGGGTACCCCTAATTATGGTCCCCGACAGTAGCCCTCGAGCCTCGAAGGGAGTGTTGGTACTCGCTTGGAGGCTTTGTCACACTTTTTTGCAAGGGGACCGACCTTTCTCGGTTGCGTTTCGTTCCGGTGGGTGCGCGCGAGCGCACCCGCCGGGTGTAGCCCCCGAGGCCTCGGAGGAGTGGTTTGACTCCTTTGAGGTCTTAGCGCGTTTCGTGATGCTTCAGCCGGTCTCGATGTTCCCTCATGTGAACTGGCCGTAGCCCGAGTGCATTGTCAGGTTCCAAGTTCTCGGGCTGGTATGTTGACGCTGCCAACGGTTTGGCCAGAGTCGGGTTTGCGAGAGCAGCCCCCGAGCCTCCGCATAGAGCGAGAGGACGGTCAAGGACTGACTCGGCTCTTTTCATACGCCCCTGCGTCGCCTTTCCGCAAGGAGGAGGGGGGAAAGCGCCATGTTTCCCTCGGAGGGCGCCGGACATGGTGTCTCCAGTGAGTTGCTAACGGGTGATCCGAGTGGACGCCCGTGCCCCGTTCGATAAGGGTCGGCTAGTGGCCCAGAGGCGCGCTCCAAAAGTACCTGCAGGTGATTTGCCAGACCCGGTCCCGTTTGATAGGGTCCGAGGGCTCGATGCCTCCCTCTGATGGGATTCCGTTACAGAATTGCTCCTGCTGGTCTCAGAAATGTCCTAGGGTACCTCGGGAGCGTAGCCCGAGCCTCGGCCATGTATCGGACGTACCCAGAGTCATCCCTCGCTCTGCGTGCTCTGAGGCGGCTGTCGAACCCTTCGGGGGCCAGCCTACGAACCCCTGATCAGTAGTGGGCGTGGAGCCCGAGTGGCCTGAGGCAGCTGTCGAACCCATCCGAGGGGCCAGCCTTCGAACCTCTGACCAGTGGTGGGCGCGGAGCCCGAGTGCTCTGAGGTGGCTGTCGAACCCTTCCGAGGGGCCAGCCTTTGAACCTCTGATCAGTAGGAGGGCTCGGGGCCCGAGTGCTCTGAGGCGGCTGTCGAACCCTTCCGAGGGGCCAGCCTTCGAACCTCTGATCAGTAGGGGGGCTCGGGGCCCGCTTCCTTCGTGCAGAAGGATCCCTTTCGGAGTATCCCCTTTCCCGGTCCCTGTAGCAAGAGAGAGAAAGGGGAAGAGAAAAAGGGATATGAATTTGAACGACGTGGCGCACCTTTTTTGACGCGGTCATTATGGCGGAGGTGAAGCATCGCTCGCTTCGCCTGCCAAAGGTGTCGCCTGTCCTGCCGCAGAGTTAATGCGACGGGACGAGTGGTTCGCGGGGCAGCCGTTGTGCGTGCGCAAGCCGTTTGAGGAATGGAACATGGGCACGTCGTCTTCACGCCATGGGAGAGGGCTCTCTCGCTGTCCCAGGAGGGGACGTGAGCCTGCAGACGACTTGATCGCTGCTTCCGCCCGCCTGCCACCGCCATTACTGTCGGCCCACTTTTGGCCATATTGACCGTCGCGCCTTCTCCCGCGGCTGACTGACCCGTGATCGATGTGCTTGGTTGGCACTGTTGGGCCATGCGTAGGGTCGCCTCGAGTCATGGCACTGGTTTCGCAGTCGAAAAGGCGCGGTACTGGCGCAAGTGGCGGTGCAGCTTCTCGCACGTAGTAACCGGTGCGTCGGTTACATGACGTGTGGGCCTGGGCCCCCATGCTGGACGCGTCGGAGTCGAAAAGGTGCGCCCCCTTGGTACGGTTGCATGCTGCCTGCATGGCGGTCCGCCCTTTCACCCGCCGGTCTGGGCAAAAGTGGAGGAGCGCTTGTAACCGCTGGGCAGTTACGCGCACCGCGTGCGGCGGTTTGGCTTCTTCTGCCCTGGGCCAGCTTGCATGACGCGTGGGACCCAGCCCCCGTGTTGTAGGGGGAAGACCTTGGAGCGTGTTGGTGAAGACTCAGCCCGCGACGGCTGAGGACGCAAGTGGGGAGAGTCGCCTTTAAAAGGAGGGTGACCCCTTGGGTGGCAACCATGTCTTCGCACTCCCTTCATGCATCGCACCCTTCCACCTTCCGAGCCCTCGGATGCGGAGCGCCCGCGTCGCTTTCGTCTTGTCGTCGTTGGAGGAACACAACTTTGCAGAAGTTGGTACCTTTCAGCCATCGCTCGGCTTCAAGGATTTTCATCAGGCAGCCCGGCTGCATCCCCTCATCGGTGGTCACCCAAGATGGTGACCACCAGTTCGATGGTGGGGAGAAGCGAGCCGGGCTGCGGCCTCTGCCCCGCCCTCAGCTTCAAGGATCTTCATCATCCTGGCTGGGGCGGAGAGCGAGGCTGAGCCGGAGCTCTACCTCCCGCATGGGTTGGCTGGCCACCTCTTCTTCCAGCTTCTGGGGGTGGAAACCATCCTCCAGCTCTGCGGAGGAGGCGCCCTCCAGCCATGCCGGGGAAGGTGAACTGTTGCTGCCCAGCCAGGGTGCAACATTCCGTCCTCTGTCCTCGCTTTCATGGCGAGGACGGGAGTGAGGACCTGCCGGTGCGCTTCAGGGCAGCCGGCACTCGCTGGTGCGGTGTTGGTGGACAGGTGGATGCCACCGTCGGTGCTGACGTGGTGGCAGCTGGAGAAAGCTTCTCCGCCGACGAACCCGGCAGCGCTACCCGCGGACCGACCTCTGGCTCTTTGGCTTTAATGTCTGGTTCTCGTCCCTTGAGTGGGGACGCGAACAAGAGCCTTCCGGCGGCAGCGTCCGTCCTGGGACCATCGCTACTACCGCAGAGGTCGCTGGCGAAGCACCAGGAGTTTGTCGTCCCGCAGGCTCTCCGATGTGGAGGTTGTCCATACCCGCGGGAGTGGAACCGGAGTTCCGTTTGTAATGGCACCTTGAGTGCCAGTGTCTGTTCATTATGGATGTCGGGGCCTGAACATTTATGTATTTTGGTGTAAAGCCGTGTTTTTTCCTCATTTCGAGCACTAGGACTCGCCTATCGGCTAACTGAACCGCTTAACCAAGTGTGAGTTGCCTCGTGCGAAGGTGACGAGTGAGGTATCCGTATCCCGGAGGCGTAGGAGTCCCTCGGCTCGGTCGGCCTTGTCGCCCGAGGCTTCTCTTGCTTAGTTAAAGGAACCCTCGGCCGCTCTGCGATGAGTCGGAGCCGGAGGCAGCGGTGCCAGCACGGATAGAGGCAGAGTTGGCTCGAAAAGAAGCTTCGTCGGCCGGAGCCTGGCCGGGCCATCCACTAGCGGGACCGACGCCGGAGTCGGGTTGCCGAGGCCATGAGCCGGGCTAACGTCCTCGGGGGACAGCTGGCTGAGGCTACGGAGCGGCCGGTTGAGCCGTCTGCTCGGGCCGGGTTCCTAGAGGAGACCCTGGCGGCGATGGCCCAGGCGCGGTGCCAACAGGTTCCTTCGAGGTGGAGATCCTCCGACCGTGTTGCCGTCCGAGGCCGGGTCGGATTCCGCCGAAGGTGGAGTCGACGCCGAGGGTGCTGCTGCTCCCCCACTGATGTCTGATCCTACAGGAACAGTTTATCTGTAGTGTGTGTATGTTTTTTGCGGCCGTCGAGGCCCAAACATACCATCGTCGTGTTGTAAAGTTGCGTTTCTTTTCCCCTTGTTTCGAGTATCAATACTTATTTGTCGGTAACAGAATTGTTTGTCCGAGCGAGAGTTACTTTTCATGGAAGGTGATGAGTGAGGTATCCGTATCCCGGAGGCGTAGGAGTCCCTCGGCTCGGTCGGCCTTGCCGCTTACGTGTACTCTTACTCGTCTATAGGATTCTGTTATCGATATAGTCGAGAAGGCACGAAAAATCGTTTCGGCAAAAAAGTTTTCGAGCATTAAGACTTGTTCGGTCAGCGGAATCGCTTATCCAAGCGTGAGTTACTTATCACAGAAGGTGATGAGTGAGGTATCCATATCCCGGAGGCGTAGGAGTCCCTCGGCTCGGTCGACCTTGCCTGCTTACGTGTACTCCGTCGTTTTCAGGATCCCACTTTCGAAGTAGTCGAAAAGCACGAAAGATGTTCTGGCAGAAAGACTTTTTCAGAGGAAAATTTTGACGCAGAGGGGGTTCGCCCCTTCTAGCCCCCGAGGGAGGGTCGGGCTTTGCCGAGGCAAGGCTGACCCTTCCTTGATGGTTAGACTTTGTTGGCGTATGTAAACGAGGTGTATGAACAACTTGAAAACATCTTAAGGGTAGAAGCGACGTAGCTGTCGGATGTTCCAAGCGTTGTTGTAGACCTCGCCTTGACTGTTGGCCAGCTTGTATGTTCCGGGCTTCAAAATCTTGGCGATGATGAATGGCCCTTCCCAGGGAGGCGTGAGCTTGTGACGCCCTCGGGCGTCTTGTCATAGACGAAGCACCAAGTCGCCCACCTGGAGGTCTCGGGACCGAACCCCTCGGGCGTGGTAGCATCGCAGGGACTGCTGATACCGCGCCGAGTGTAGTAAGGCTATGTTCCGAGCCTCTTCCAGTTGGTCCAGTGAGTCTTCTCGGTTGGTTCGATTGCTTCGGTCGTCGTATGCCCTCGTCCTCGGGGAACCGTATTCTAAGTATGTGGGCAAGATAGCCTCGGCCCCATAGACTAGAAAAAACGACGTGAAGCCCGTGGCTCGGCTCGGCGTTGTCCTCAGACTCCAGACCACCGAGGGGAGTTCCTTCATCCATCGCTTGCCGAACTTGTTGAGGTCGTTGTAGATCCGTGGCTTGAGTCCTTGCAGAATCATGCTGTTGGCACGCTCTACTTGCCCATTCGTCATGGGGTGAGCTACGGCGGCCCAGTCCACCCGGATGTGGTGATCCTCGCAGAAGTCCAGGAACTTTCTGCCGGTGAACTGGGTGCCGTTGTCGGTGATGATGGAGTTCGGGACCCCAAAGCGATGGATGATGTTGGTGAAGAACGCCACCGCCTGTTCGGACCTGATGTTGTTTAGGGGTCGGACCTCGATCCACTTGGAGAATTTATCGATGGCGACCAGCAGGTGCGTGTAGCCCCCGGGTGCCTTCTGCAAGGGACCGACGAGGTCCAGACCCCACACAGCAAACGGCCAGGTGATGGGTATTGTCTGTAGAGCCTGAGCGAGCAGGTGGGTCTGCTTTGCGTAGAATTGACACCCTTGGCAGGTGCGTACAATCCTAGTGGCATCGGCCACCGCGGTTGGCCAGTAGAAACCTTGTCGGAAGGCATTTCCAACAAGGGCTCGAGGCGCTGCATGATGACCGCAAGCCCCCGAGTGTATTTCTTGTAATAACTCCTGACCTTCGGCGATGGATATGCATCGCTGGAGGATGCCTGAGGGGCTGCGGTGGTAGAGCTCCTTCCCGTCACCCAGCAAGACGAACGACTTGGCGCGCCGCGCCAGTTGCCGAGCTTCGGCTCGGTCGAGGGGTAGCTCTCCTCGGTGGAGATATTGCAGGTACGGGGTCTGCCAGTCTCGGTTAGGCGGGACCCCACTTCGCTCTTCCTCGACGCGCAGTGCCTCACCTTCGGGGGCCGAGGGTGCCTCGGGCTAAGCCGAGGGCGCCTCGGGCTGAGCCGAGGGCGCCTCGGGCAGGGCCTAGACCTTCTCGGGCTCGGGCGTGTCGTCGGTCTTGACTGAGGGTTGATGTAGGTCTCGGGAGAAGACGTCCGGGGGAACCTTTGTCCGCCCCGAGGCTATCTTAGCTAGCTCGTCCATAGTCTCGTTGTATCGTCGGGCGATGTGGTTGAGCTCGAGCCCATAGAACTTGTCCTCCAGGCGACGAACCTCATCGCAGTAGGCTTCCATCTTTGGGTCGCGGCAATGGGAGTTCTTCATGACTTGGTCAATGACAAGCTGCGAGTCGCCACGAGCGTCGAGGCGTCGGACCCCTAGCTCGATGGTGATGCGCAACCCGTTAACCAGAGCCTCGTACTCGGCCACATTGTTGGACGCCGGGAAATGGAGGCGCAACACGTAGCGGAGGTGCTTCCCGAGGGGTGAGATGAAGAGCAGGCCCGCGCCCGCTCCTGTTTTCATCAACGACCCATCGAAAAACATGGTCCAGAGTTCCGGTTGGATCTGAGCTGCTGGAAGCTGGGTGTCGACCCATTCAGCCACAAAGTCCGCCAAGATTTGGGACTTGATGGCCTTCCGAGGGGCGAACGAGATTGTCTCGCCCATGATCTCCACCGCCCACTTTGAAATCCTACCTGAGGCCTCTCGGCACTGGATGATCTCCCCCAGGGGGAAGGATGACACCACAGTCACCGGATGAGACTCGAAGTAGTGACGCAACTTTCGCCGCGTCAGAATTACCGCGTACAGTAGCTTCTGGATTTGCGGGTAGCCGATTTTGGTCTCAGACAGTACTTCATTGATGAAGTAGACCGGCCTCTGGACGGGCAATCCATGCCCCTCTTCTCGTCTCTCGACCACGATCGTGACGCTAACCACCTGAGTGGTAGCGGCGACGTAGATCAAGAGGGCTTCTCTGGTAGCGGGGGGCACCAAGATGGGCGCGCTGGTAAGAAGCGCCTTTAGGTTCCCGAGGGCTTCCTCGGCCTCGGGGGTCCAAGTGAAGCGCTCGGTCTTCCTCAAGAGGCGGTACAGAGGTAGGCCTCTTTCGCCGAGGCGCGAGATGAAACGACTCAGGGCCGCAAGGCATCCCATGACCCTCTGTACTCCTTTCAAGTCCTTGATGGGGCCCATGTTGGTGATGGCCGCGATTTTCTCCGGTTGGCCTCGATGCCCCGCTCGGTGACGATGAACCCCAGGAGCATGCCTCGGGGGACTCCGAAGACACACTTCTCGGGATTGAGTTTTACGCCTTTCGCCTTGAGACACCGGAATGTCGCTTCAAGGTTGGAAAGGAGGTCGGAGGCTTTCCTCGTCTTGACTACGATGTCATCGACGTAAGCCTCGACCGTTCGACCAATGTGTTCTCCGAACACGTGGTTCATGCACCTCTGGTATGTCGCACCCGCATTCCTCAAACCGAATGGCATAGTAACATAGCAGTACATGCCAAAGGGTGTGATGAAAGAAGTCGCGAGCTGGTCGGACTCTTTCATCCTGATTTGGTGATACCCTGAGTAGGCATCGAGGAAAGACAGGGTTTCACACCAAGCAGTGGAATCCACCATTTGATCGATGTGAGGCAGAGGGTAGGGAACCTTCGGACATGCTTTGTTTAGACCAGTGTAGTCTACACACATCCGCCATTTCCCTCCTTTCTTTCTCACAAGCACAGGGTTGGCAAGCCATTCGGGATGGAATACCTCTTTAATGAACCCTGCAGCCATCAGCTTGTGGATCTCCTCGCCTATGGCTCTGCGTTTTTCTTCGTCGAATCGGCGCAGAGGCTGCTTCACGGGTCGGGCCCTAGCTTGGATATCCAGCGAGTGCTCGGCGACATCCCTCGGTATGCCAGGCATGTCCGAGGGACTCCACACAAAAACTTCGGCGTTCGCGCGGAGAAATTCGACGAGCACTGCTTCCTATTTGGGGTCGAGCTCGGAGCCGATCCGGATCTGCTTGGAGGCGTCGTTGCTGGGGTCGAGAGGGACGGACTTAACCGTCTCAGCTGGCTCGAAGTTGCCGGCGTGGCGCTTCGCATCTGGCGCCTCCTTGGAGAGGCTCTCCGGGTCGGCGATGAGGGCCTCGGATTCGGCGAGGGCCTCGGCGTACTCCACGCACTCCACGTCGCATTCGTACGCATGTCGGTACGTGGAGCCGACGGTGATGACCCCGTTGGGGCCCGACATCTTGAGCTTGAGGTGGGTGTAGTTGGGGACGGCCATGAACTTAGCGTAGCATGGTCTCCCCAGCACTGCGTGGTAGGTTCCTCGGAACCCGACCACCTCGAACGTGAGGGTTTCCTTTCGGAAGTTGGAGGGAGTCCCAAAGCAGACAGGCAGATCGAGTTGCCCGAGGGGTTGGACGCGTTTCCCGGGGATGATCCCGTGAAAAGGCGCCGCGCCGGCCCGGATCGAGGACAGATCGATCTGCAGGAGCCCGAGAGTCTCGGTGTAGATGATGTTGAGGCTGCTGCCTCCGTCCATGAGGACCTTGGTAAGCCTGATGTTGCCAATGACGGGATCGACAACGAGCGGGTACTTCCCTGGGCTCGGCACGCGGTCGGGGTGGTCGCCCTGGTCGAAGGTGATGGGCTTGTCGGACCAGTCTAGGTAGACTGGCGCCGCCACCTTTACCGAGCAGACCTCCTGGCGCTCTTGCTTGCGGTGCCGAGCCAAGGCGTTCGCCACATGCCCACCGTAGATCATGAAGCAGTCGTGGACCTTGGGGAACTCCTCTGCCTTGTGATCCTCCTTCTTGTCGTTGTTGTGGGCTCTGCCACCTTTCGTCGGTGGCCCGGCCTTGTGGAAGTAGCGCCGAAGCATGACGCATTCCTCAAGGGTGTGCTTGATGGGACCCTGATGATAGGGGCACGACTCCTTGAGCATCTTGTCGAACAGGTTGGCGCCTCCGGGAGGCTTCCGAGGGTTCATGTGCTCGGCGGCGGCGACAAGGTCCGCGTCGGTGGTGTCGCGTTTCGCTTGCGACTTCTTCTTGCCCTTCTTCCTCGCGCCGCGCTAAGTGGACGCCTCGGGGACGTCTTCCAGTTGGCGCCTCTAAGGCTGCTTGTCCTTCCGGAAGATGGCTGTTGGAACTTGCTCTCAGGTGCAAGGGGATCCAACGGGGGTGTGTAGTGACATAAACAGGGTTCTCGCACGAGATGGCAAAAGCTCTGTTAATCCCACCTCTCAAGGGCACTGTGCGGGGGGTATTTATAGGTATCTGAGTGCCCAGCGTCCTGTGTTAAGGACGCATGTGCCCTCAGACACCTAGGTTATCCCCGGAATATTCCCACAAAGCGGGGTTACAGACCGTAATTACAGAGATGCCTTTACAAATTAGGCCCGTAAAGCGCAGCGGCCACGCAGGGCCTGTTACAATGGGCCGGATCACACGTGGGCCTCCATGCTGGACGAGGTCGCAAGATGGGACGACCTCGTCACAGGTCTTCGTCCGATGACGTATGGGACGAAGGGTGATCCTGCCCGTTGTCTTGTCTCCGTTGGTCCAACGATTACGGTGAAGGCATCGAGCGAAGGGTGGCGTCTTCGCCTTCGCCCCAACATTTGCCCTCCGAGGGACCAGTTCGACTAAGTCATCTGGTGCCGAAGACGTCGCTAGATGGCGGAGACGCTGCCCTCGCTCGAAGTGGTTACGCGGGGGTTTTTGACATGACCGTTGATTGACACCGTACTGTTGGACTGCGGGTTTCCCGAAGCGCCACGCCCTGTGTATAAAAGGGGGTGGGGGGCGGCACGTTTTGAACTTTATCTTTCCGCGCTCCGTGAAAACACTAGCCGCCTTTTCCACCTTCTTGCTGCTCGTCTGCCCTCCTTGCTCTTGTTCACCGGAGATCTGGCCCGAGTGAAGCAGACCGCCCGCCGCCGCCGACGGTACGTAGCGATGCCGACCTCTTCCTCTTCTGCTGCCGCTACGCCGCCGGCTGACGCGTCGTCTGAGGAGACGCTGAGCACTGTGGCGGCGGAGGAGTTGCGCACCGGCGATACGGTGGTTTTCGGTGTGTCGCGGATGTCCTCGGTCCGCGTGCAAGATATGCAGCAGCTTGGTTACTTTGGCGGCGGAGTCGCTCGTGTCCCGGGGACGGAGGAGGTCCCCGAGCCAGAAGGCGAGTTGGTTGTGTTCGAGGCGTTCTTTGCCGCTGGTCTTCGCCTGCCTGCGCACCGATTTGTGGGAGAAGTCCTGCGCAGGTTTAACGTTCAGATCCATCAGCTGACTCCGAATGCCGTGGTGGCTCTATCGAAGTATGTCTGGGCGACGACTTCGTACGGCGGACAGCCATCAGTCGAAGTCTTCGCGAAGTACTATTGCCTGCACTGGCAGAAGAGGATGATCGGAAATGAAGTTGCCCAGTTTGGGTCCTGTACATTTACGCCAAAGACCGGCAAGACCTCGATGGAGGTAGTTGAGTTGGTTCCTTGCGCTCGCAACAAGTGGGGCAACTGGCATGAGTTTTGGTTCTACGTCGCGGAGGGCACAGTCGAAGACCATCCGGGGCTCCCCGTGGCCGAGATGTGCTCGCATTATTACTCAGCATACCCGCCGTTTGAAGTGGCGGAGGAGGATGCGGACGAAGGGGCCCTTGGATGCGCCGCCGACCTGAGCAGCGGGCGCGATTTGGTTGAGGAGTTTGTGGCGTACGGGGTATGGCCTTTGGCGCATGGCTGGGCGTTGGGCGAAGTATGCCTTTGCCAGATGCCTTCCCATGGTGGGAAGCTGGTGCGAAGTCCCGCCTTCGCGCTGGATCTGCATAGCGGCGATCCGGCCGCCTTTGTGCGTGAGGCGGAGGATGGGGCAGTGCGGATCGTCGGTCGGTACGTGCCGAAGACAGAGGGCCAGCGTAGCTGGGATATTCGCGGGTCTAATGACCTCTTGAACAGGGTTTTCGAATTGAACCGTCTGCCGTATGGCGGTTATCCCGGCCAAGACGATGTGGATCGTCGCGGGAAAAAACCGGTGGTAGAGACTAGAGACGACCCCGCGCCGGCGGCCGCCCCGTCCTCTAAGAAGAGGAAACTAGGTATTGCTATGGGAGGACTGGGGGTTTCTGATGGTTTTGCTAGGGAATTGATGAGGACATGCGCGGCCCCGGGGGGAAGGATGTCTTCGCCCGAGCTCCGGGAGTCTTCGGCGTGGATGCTGAGGGTTACCGGGGGTTGGTGGCCTAAGAATGTTCCTATCCCCCGCGCGGCCGGCGAAGACTTTTTTACATCTCGCATGGTTCGTGATTGGAAAGTGTTTCCTTACGGGCAGAATATTGCTGCTGTTGTGTCGGCAGTGATGGACAAGGATCGTCAGGGAGCTGCGCAGAAGCGCCAGGCGGTCGTCAGGCTTCATGAGGCCAGGCCGAAGAGGCCGCGGGGGCTGCGAAGGCTGCTGCCCCCGGCGGAAGCCAGCCGCCGCTGGCGGCGAAGTCGGCCGTCCCTGCATCCAGTAGGGCGCCGGAGGCTGCGAAGGCGGCTGCCGCCGGTGGTTTTGAGTCTGTGAAGGCCGCCCCTGTGTCCAGCAGGGTGCCGGAGGCTGCGAAGGCGGCCCGAGGGTTGCCGCCGCCGGGCCAGCGCGTCGCCGACTTCGCCACCGACATTAGTGTGGAAGATTATCTTGTTGGTAAGTCGTTGCCTCGAGTTTTTTTTTGTTATTTTTAATCTGTTGATACGTCGCAGGGTCGGACGAAGGCCAACTTGTTGTTGTTCCGCCTGCCGTGGCGACCGCGGTGGCTGCCGTGGTGCCCAGGGCAAAGGGCAGTGCTCTTAGTGCCGGTGGCGAGATACCGGCACTCACTGCCGTCAGGGACGAGGCGGGTGCTCTGTCCCACCGGCTGAAGGAGCTGAAGGAGGCACTGAGTCAGGTACGTTGAGCTAGACTTCGGTTTTTTACCGGCTTCGTTGGGGCTGTGGTCTTATGTGTGTCTTGTAGGCGGCTGACTTCGCAGACCGCGCGGCGTCGGGGGTCCTAACGGCAGTTGTGTCTGCCGAAGTCGAGAGACTTCGGACGCAACATGTTGACGCCGTCCGGGAAAAGTCGGCCGCCGACAGCAAGTGCCGTAAGCTGGCGGATAAGGTGGCCGCGCTGGAGGGTGAGAGGACTGACCTCCATCGCCAACTGGCGGAGGAAAGGAAGGAGGCTAATGAGGCCCTCGCCAAGGCGCAGTCTGCGCAGGCGGAGGCCAATTTGGCGCGGGCGGAGGGCAGTCTTTCCAGGCAGCGTGCCGAGGAGTTGGAGGGGCGGCTCAACGCTCTGCAGACCCGTGTGGAGAGGGCCGAGGCTTCGACGCGCTCGGAGGATGAGCGGACACGCAAACAGCTTATGGATTCATACCATGAGCTGGGCGCGCGGACCGCTGACTTCAAAGTGCCGGACCGAGAGCCCGAACTTCGCTGCCTCGAGTGGATACAGGAGGAGTTGCTGGCGCTCCCCACCATCGTGGAAGGGTTTATGTCCTATGCCTCCCTGGTCACTTGCGAGGGGGCGATGAACGCGCTCTCTCGCGAAGGGTGCCGGCACTATGAGGTCTTCGACCAAGCTGATGAGGATTTCGAGCGCGATATTTACAAGGTTGAGGACCCTGTGGTGAAGGAATCCGCGGGAGCCCTCTACGACCGGATGTGGGGCCCTCACGGTCGGGAGGTGGTCAGGGAGCGGGCCGAGACGGCGAGGGGTCAGGTAATGTTTGGCTTTTGTTTGGTGTTTGTTGAATGTGGGCTATATGTGGGTTTGCTGAATCTGTGTGCTGTGTCTCAGGCGGCGCGTGGCGAGAGGGTGGATGACTTTGGGGCTTTGAACAGCGCGCTGCCTGACCCGGAGCCGAACCCGGCGGCGGCTGTGTCCGAGGCCGCCTTGGAGCTGCCCCCGGAAACCGCCGAAGGCGTTCCTGATGCCCCCGCAGCCACTGCGGCCGGCGAAGGCCCGTCGCCAACTGCCGCGCCGAGGGCTGAGGATCCTATGAAGGTGGCGGCAGAGCCGACAGCGGAGGATCCCGTGACGGCTGGGTCTTCGCAGGTGGCTTAGTGGGTGTGGGTAGTTAGGGAATTTTGGATATGTTGCTGAATCTTGGTTGCTGCGTAGGTTCAAGATTTTGGGCCTGCGCACGCAACCGCTACTACTAATTTTTTGGCGGCTTCGACCGTGGATGATGGTAATAAATCGGATGGGTCTGCATCTAAGTTTCCTGATTTTGGTGACTCTGGGAGCTCGGTTGAGTGGACTGAGGAGTCGTCGGATGAGGACTTGGACTACTTTGCGGCCTTGGATGTGGCAGCGGCGGAGGCTTCGCCGCATGCTGCGGATGCTGAAGTTGTGCCTGGTCCGAGTACTAGGCGTAGGCGGCGAAGGGCGGCTGCGAAGCGTAGAGTGAGTGGGGCGGACGGCGGTCGGCTTCGTGTGAGTAGGGCTGGCAGGCAGGAACTGTTGTCCTTGCCGGCCGCTGTGAGTGCAGGTGAGGGGGAGCTGCGAAGTCTTTTTGCGGGTGAGGAACTTAGGATAATGTTATTTAACTATAGGGAGATGGGAATTATTCCGAAGGTTGAGCCGATGTAGAGTGTGATGCCCTCGCTTGTATATGTGTAATGGCTTGTATGATGAGGTTGTGTGCCTTCGTACCTTCGGCTATGCTCGCGAAGGCGTTACGTACTTGGTCTGGTGTATTTGTTATGTTGGTCTGGTGTGCATGTAGTCGGTCTTTGCGCGGACAGTTTGGTGTAGTCGTTTTCGCACTTGTTAAGCTTCGTCCGTCTGCACCCTTAGGCAACTGTTGCACGAATAGTCTGCGGGGAAGACTTCGATTTTTCGCACTTGTTGTGCTAGCCCGGCTGCACCCTTAGGCGACTTCTGCACGGATAGTCTGCGTGGAAGACTACGATTTTTCGCACTTGTTGTGCTAGTCCGGCTGCACCCTTAGGCGACTTTTGCACGGATAGTCTTCGCGGAAGACTTCGATTTTTCGCACTTGTTGTTCTAGTCCAGCTGCACCTTTAGGCGACTTCTGCACGGATAGTCTTCACGGAAGACTTCGATTTTTCGCACTTGTTGTGCTAGTCCGGCTGCACCCTTAGGCGACTTCTGCACGGATAGTCTTCGCGGGAGACTTCGATTTTTCGCACTTTTTGTGCTAGTCCGGCTGCACCTTTAGGCGACTTTTGCACGGATAGTCTTCGTGGCAGACTTCGATTTTTCGCACTTTTTGTGCTAGTCCGGCTGCACCCTTAGGCGACTTTTGCGCGGAGTCGTCGCACGCGAGGGTAGCTAGCGCTGGGCCTCGCGGTGACTTTTGTATTGGTCGAATGTCGAAGACCATCGGCGCGGTCTTTTTTCGACGTAGATTTTTGCGGGGGATTTTTCACTTGTATATTACATGACTCCGCCTCGTTAAAAACCTCACCCCCGGGAGGAAAAGAGTGCGGGCCAGAATAAAATTGTTTGTGCGAATTACAAGGGCGAATCGGCCCTGATGAGTCAAACAAAAAATTTGCGGAGATTGTCGATGTTCCAGGAGTGCTCCAGGTCTTCGCCGTTTGGCGTTGCGAGCCTGTAAGCGTTGGGGGAGGCCTTCGTCTTGACAATGAAAGGGCCCTCCCACTTGGGCTCCAGCTTGCCCCTGGACTCTGTCCGAGCTGTTCGGACGAGTACGAGGTCCCCTTCACTGAATTCCCTCGGGATGACTGCGTGGTCGCGCCATGCTTTTGTCTGGGCTTGGTATTTATTTAGAGCCTGTAGGGCAAAGACTCGGTCTCCATCGATGAGATCCTTCGAAGTGGGCTCGTCCACGTCGGGGATGGCTGACGGAACTGTTCGCGGGGACCCATGTTTTATTTCTTGTGGGGTCATGGCCTCCGATCCATATAGAAGGCGGAAAGGGGTGAACCCGGTCGCCCTGCACTCAGTCGTGTTTAGCGCCCAGACCACCTCGGGTAACAAATCGGCCCACCTGCCCTTTTTTTGTCGAGGAGCATCTTTTTGACACCTGTGAAAATTTTTCCATTGGCGCGTTCCACAACTCCGTTGGACTGCGGGTGATATACTGAGGCGAAGGCAAGCTTGGTGCCAATGGAGAAGCAAAAATCCTTGAAGTCTTGGCTGTCAAACTGCTTGTCGTTGTCAACTGTTAGTTCGAACAGGACTCCGAAGCGACAAACAATGTTTTGCCAAAAGAATTTCTGTGCAGTCTTCGATGTTATTGTGGAAACAGCCCTCGCCTCGATCCATTTGGTAAAGTATTCGACAGCGACGAAGGTGAACTTAAGGTTCCCCTGAGCCGTGGGCAGGGGCCCGACGATGTCCAGGCCCCAGCGCTGGAGAGGCCATGTGTGGGCGATCAGTTTTGTGAATTGCGAGGGGATGCCTGATCGAGGAGAAAACTTCTGGCAGGCTTCGCAGGACCTTGCAACCCGATTTGCGGCGCAAATCATTGCGGGCCAGTAGAAACCTTGGCGGATCACCTTTGCGGCTAGGGCCCTTGGCCCTGCGTGAGAGCTGCAAGTACCACTGTGGACTTCGCGCAGGATTTGGACGCCTTCGGTCTCGGTGACACATTTAAGCATTGGCCGACTGACCCCTTTCTTGTAGAGTTGGCTCTCAATCAGTGCGAAGTCCCGGCTTCGATGTTTGAGGCGCTTGGCCTCGTTGATGTCGGTTGGGTGGTAGTACCCCTGTAGGAATAGGGTTATTGGTGCCCGCCAGTCTTCGGTCATAATAAGGTTGACTATGCGGTGGCCCTCGCTGTCATTGGTTATTTGGAGCCCTTCGGGGCTCCGGACGGCTAGCGTGCCGATGACATGGTAGAACACGTCGGAAGGCAGGGACTCGCCTCTGGTGGCAGCCTTGGCCAATGCGTCGGCCTCTTCATTCTTGGCCCGGTCCACATGCTGCAAGGTGAATCCCTTGAATTGTCTCTCGAGACTTCGGATGGCCGCGAGGTATTGCATAAGTGCGGGGTCCTTTGCTGCATAGTCTTTCTCGACTTGGCCGACAACTACCTTGGAGTCTGTTCTGATAATGCAGGTGGTGACACCAAGGGCTCACAGCTTGTGGAGGCCGAGGATGACTGCTTCGTATTCTGCTATGTTGTTTGTGCATCTGTCAGATTCCAGAGCGAAGCTGAGGCGTGCCGTGTATCTGTGCTTGACCCCGGTGGGTGAGGTGATGACTGCAGCGGCGCCTGCCCCCGCGTGGCACCATGCGCCGTCGCAGTGAATCGTCCAAACCTTCTCTGCGGACGGGTCCGGCTGTGTTATTGGCCCAGTCCAGTCGATGACGAAGCCTGCCAGGACTTGTGACTTGATGGCTGTCCTGGGCTCGAAATTGATGTGGTAGCCGGATAGCTCGGCCGCCCACTTGGCAATCCTGACCGATGCCTCCGGGTTTCGGAACAATTCACCTAGTCCCCTGTCTGAGGTGACTCGAACCTTGAACACTTCAAAATAATGGCGCAATTTGCGTGAAGACATAACAACTGCATAGGCAATCTTCTCCAGTTCTGTCATGTTACATTTGGATGGTGTTAGCACTTCGGAGACGTAATAGACTGGGCACTGCCTGATCGCACCGTCAACTGTCTGCTCTTGCACCAGTGCCGCGCTGACCGCATGTGGTGAAGCCGCAACATAGAGCAACAGGGGTAGCGAAGAGTCGGGGCTTGTAAGGACTGCCAACTCCGGCAGGTACTCTTTTAATGAGGCGAAGGCCGCTGCCTGCTCTGGTCCCCAAGCGAAGTCTTTTGCGCCACGGAGAGTTTTGAGGAAAGGGAGACTTCGCTCAGCAGATTTGGAGATGAATCTGTTGAGGGCGGCCAACCTGCCCGTCAGGCGCTGGACGTCTCTGGCGGACTGCGGAGGCGTCATGTTGATGATGGCCTGAATTTTGGTTGGGTTGGCCTCGATGCCGCGGTGTGATACCAGGTAGCCCAATATTTTCCCTTGGCGAACGCCGAAGACGCACTTTTCCGGGTTTAGGCAAAGTCGTGCGTCTCGCATGTTCATGAATGTCTCGGCGAGGTCAGAGAGATGGTCCTCCTTGCTCCTGCTGGCGACGACGATGTCGTCACATATGTGAATATATTTCCGCCAACTTGCCCCTCGAGCACTGTTTTGGTAAGCCGGGAGAAAGTGGACCCGACGTTCTTGAGTCCCTCCGGCATTCTGATGAAGCAGTATGTGCCGAAGGGTGTTATAAAGCTGGTGCTAGCCTTGTCTTCCTCCTTCATGTATATTTGGTGGTAACCGGAGAAGCAGTCGAGGAGTGACATGACTTCGCATCCGGTCGCGCTATCGACTATTTTGTCGATCCGCGACAACGGGAAGTTGTCCTTTGGGCAGGCCTTGTTGAGACTGGTGAAGTCGATGCACATTCGCCACTTGCCGCTCTTTTTCTGCACCATCACAACGTTGGAGAGCCACGTGGGGTAAGCCACTGGCTCGATAAATTTGGCTTCCAGGAGGCAGTGTAGCTCTGCCTTGGCGGTCTCTGTCTTCTTGTCGGACATTTTGCGAAGCCGCTGTTTTTTGGTCTCACCGAAGGGTCGATTCCCAAGCTGTGCTCAATTATGGATCGGCTGACCCCGACCAGGTCGAGGGCTGACCAGGCGAAGACGTCTTTGTTCTTGGACAAGCAGCAGAGGAGTTTCTCCTCTTCATGCGAAGTGAGGTCTTCGCTGATAGTGACTGTCTGCTTGGGCGTGGCCTGGTCGAGGGGAACAGTCTTGGTCCCGTCGTTGCTCTACAGTTGTGCCTTGTCGTGCTCTTTGTCGGTTGGGCTGACGGACGCAGGGACCTTGCGCTGGGCCGTGAGGCAGTGCACATTTCTTTGTCTAGGGACGAAGTCCCGCTCTATGTTGCGTGCAGTCTGTTGATTGCCATAGGCCGCAATGGCGCCTAACGGACCTGGTATCTTCATGCACAGGTACAGTCCGTGAATGGCTGCCTCAAACTTGTTGATAGAGCCCTGGCCCATGATGGCGTTGTACGGATACACCATATCGACGATATCAAAGGTTATTTGCTCACTTCGGGCATTGGGTGCTACACCGAAGGAGAGAGGCAGCTCTATTTTGCCGACAGGAAAAGTGCCCTTGCCGCCGAAACCATACAATGGGTTATCCGAAGGCTTGAGCAGGCTGTGGCTTATGCCCATGCGGTCGAAGGCATGGAGGAAAATAATGTCTGCTTGACTGCCATTGTCAACTAGGACTTTGTGCAGGTCCCAGCCTGCCACGCTGCAGTTGATAACCATGGCGTCGATGTGGGGGGCGCTGCGCAGGTCGACGTCTCGTGCGTCGAAGGTTAGCGGTACGTGGGACCACTTCGTCTGCACGACTGGGCCAGTGATGGCGACGTGGTTGATGCTGCGGTAGTGGTCCCGCTTCTGCCGCTTTGTGTCGAAGTCGGTGCTGGACCCCCCAGTGATCATATGAATGACTCCGCGATACGGCTGATCGGCGAAGTCTTCTTGTTTTGGGGCATGGGGGTGGGGGATGTTCTGATGTTGCTGGTGTGGAGGTGGGGGTGGGGGAGGTACGATTTGTACTTCCTGGTGGTGTTGGTATGTGTGGTGCGGTGGATGCGGGGCGGGGGCGTGGATGTATGGTGGAGGGGGTTGCTGATAAGTGTGCGCAACGACTCTGGGGTTGTCGGCTGGCTGTGCCCGTGCCATCCTGTCTTTGGTGGCCTTCGTTTCTGGGCAGTCTCTGGTTTGGTGGGCGCAGTCTTCGCCATGAAAAAGACAGTAGAATCGGCGCGGCGGCTGTGCACGCCCCCGACCCCTACCGTGAGTTCTGTTTCCACGGCCCTGGGGGGATACTCCTAGCGGCGAGGGGCGTCGGCAGCGGGGTGCTGGTTGGCGATGTTGTGCACTTGCTGCTGATTGCGGCCGTCTCGACCAGAGTCTGGCTGCGGAGTCCTCGTCCATGTGCGACTGGACTGTGGAGCATCTTTGGGTTTCCTCTGAGACTCAACCTTGCGCTGGTGGAGCTCTTCGGATTTGGCATATTTTTCAAATAGCTGATATAATTCCTGGAGGTTCTTGGGCGGGTCCCTGATGCAGTGGCTGTAAAGGACGCCGGCGCGAAGGCCACTGATGGCGTAGTGGATGGCGATCTGGTCATCAACTGAGGGCAGATGTGACTTGAGTGTAAGAAACTTGCGGTAATACTCCCGCAGAGTCTCTTTTTCCAGCTGCTTGCAGAGTGAGAGTTCGGCCAAGGCGTCGGTGTCTGGACGGTACCCTTGGAAGTTGAGCAGGAATTTGTCCCGGAGGCTTCTCCAGGAGTCAATGGACAGTGGGGGCAACCTGGTAAACCAGGTGAGAGCTGGGCCTTCGAGGGCGATGATGAAAGACTTGGCCATCGTGGCGTCGTCCCCTCCGGAAGATGCAACGACGACCTGATAACTCATGATGTACTGTGCTGGGTCCGTGCTGCCGTTGTACTTGGGATAGGTCCCTGCCCGGAAGTTGGCAGGCCAAGGTGTCACTTGCAGGTGTGGCGCCAGGGGACTTCGCTCGTTGAGGTAGTTGACCCCTTGGAATGGCGCGGCGTGTGGGAAGGCGTGGTCGCGCTGGGGGAAGTGTAGGTCTTCCATTTGCGCGCGCTGCTGCAGGGGTGGCCCGTGCTGCAGGCCGAGGTGGCCTTCGCGTATGTCTTCTAGTTGTGCACGCTGTTGCAGGGGTGGCCCGTGCTGCAGGCCGAGGTGGCCTTCGCGCTGCATCAGCGCGATCTCCCGCTCGAGGTCCTGGGCCTTCTGCTCTTCGTCGCGTATCATTTGCCGCACCTTGGCTAGTGCGGACACGCGCTGGCGCTTGGCCTCCAGTATCTCTTTTTGCCTCTGGAGATTGCGATTCTTGATGCGCAGGGCGCGCAGCTGTAGCTGTTCTTCCGCTGAGACGCCGAGGACTTCGCCGTCCTCGGTGAGGTCCGCGCCCTCCGGTGGGGCGAAGCCTGGGGGAGGTTGCGGTTGTCCTTCAGGGCCGCAGGTGCGGAGAGCGTCGTCTTCGCAGGTGCGGAGAACATCGTCTTTGCAGGTGCGGAGAACGTCGTCTTCAGTAGCCTCTTGGTGGGTGAAATGGGTGAGTGCGAGGGCCTTGCCCTTTTTTGCGGCCAGTAGTGCTGCCTTCGCAGCCTCGTCAGCCTTCGAGCTAGCTTTCTTGGGTGCCATCGCGGGTGGTTTTTTCATAGCACGAACGGTGGGCGCCAAATGTTGGAACTTGCTCTCAGGTGCAAGGGGATCCAACGGGGGTGTGTAGTGACATAAACAGGGTTCTCGCACGAGATGGCAAAAGCTCTGTTAATCCCACCTCTCAAGGGCACTGTGCGGGGGTATTTATAGGTATCTGAGTGCCTAGCGTCCTGTGTTAAGGATGCATGTGCCCTCAGACACCTAGGTTATCCCCGGAATATTCCCACAAAGCGGGGTTACAGACCGTAATTACAGAGATGCCTTTACAAATTAGTCCCGTAATGCGCCGGATGACACGTGGGCCTCCATGCTGGACGATGTCGCAAGATGGGACGACCTCGTCACAGGTCTTCGTCCGATGACGTATGGGACGAAGGGTGAGCCTGCCCGTTGTCTTGTTTCTGTTGGTCCAACGATTACGGCGAAGGCATCGAGCGAAGGGTGGCATCTTCGCCTTCGCCCCAACAATGGCCTCGACCGCCTCCTGACCAGAGGCGAACTTGGTGGCGATGTCCATCAGCTCGCTCGCCCTGGTGGGAGTCTTGCGACCCAGCTTGCTCACCAGGTCGCGACAAGTGGTGCCGGCGAGGAAAGCGCCGATGACATCCGAGTCGATGATGTTGGGCAGCTCGGTGCGCTGCTTCGAAAATCGCCGGATGTAGTCCCTCAGGGACTCTCCCGGCTGCTGGCGGCAGCTTCGGATATCCCAGGAGTTCCCAGGGCGCATGTATGTGCCCTAGAAGTTGCCGGCGAAGGCTTTGACCAGATCGTCCCAGTTGGAGATCTGCGCAGGAGGCAGATGCTCCAGCCAGGCTCGGGCGGCGTCGGAGAGGAACAGGGGAAGGTTGCAGATGATGAAGTTGTCATCGTCCGTCCCACCCAGCTGGCAGGCCAGCCGGTAGTCCGTGAGCCACAGTTTCGACTTTGACTCCCCCGAGTACTTGGTGATGGTAGTCGGGGTTCGGAACCGGGTCGGGAACGGTGCCCGTCGTATGGCCCAGCTGAAAGCTCGCGGACCGGGTGGTTTGGGCGAGGGGCTCCGATCCTCCCCGCTGTCGTAGCGTCCCCCACGCCTGGGGTGGTAGCCTCGGCGCACCTTCTCGTCGAGGTGGGCTCGACGATCGCGGCGGTGGTGCTTGTTGCCGAGGCGACCCGGGGCCACAGGCGCGGTGTTCCGCGTGTGCCCGGTGTGGACCGAGGCTTCCCGTATGAACCGGGAAGTCGCGGCGCGATGCTCCGGGGGGTACCCCTGCCTTCGGGAGGCACAGCTCTCGGCCTGTCGGACCGCGACATCTTCCAGGAGATTCTTGAGCTCTCCCTGGATACGCCGCCCCTCGGTGGTGGATGGTTCCGGCATCGCTCAGAGTAGTATCGCTGCTGCAGCCAGGTTCTGGCCGACCCCACTGGAAGCCGGGGGCAGCCTCGCCCTGGCATCGTCGGCGATGCGGTGCTAGACGTCCTGGGCCAGATGACGCGCTTCTCCGGCCGGTGCTCGGCCTGCCCACTCCTGCCCGATATTTTGCCGAAGCTGCACAAGTTGTCCCGCTTCCTCGTCGAGCCTGGCCTATACCTCGCGGATTTGCTCGAGTTGTGCGTCCTGACCCCCCGCAGGGACTGGGACCACAGCTAGCTCTCGAAGGATGTCAACGCGAGGCGCAGGCCTAGAGGGATCACCGTCCTCTGGCATACCAAGATGGTTGCCTTCGTCGAGACCCCCTAGATCGACGTGGAAGCATTCGCGACTTGGGCCACAGTCCTTGTCGCCGAGGCTGTGGCTGCTATCGGAGCAATCGGAGAGGCAGTAGTCACTTGCGGTCACGAAGTCCCACATGGCACTGGGGTTATCGAGCCCGGAGAAATCCCAACCAGAGTCGGGCTCGTCATCTTACTCGGAACCCAGAGGCCCGTAGGTCGAGACGGTCGTCAGCCGGTCCCAGGGTGACCGCATATGATACCCCGGAGGGTTTGGACATGCCTTTATGAAAGCGTCCACCGAAGCAGGATCGCTTGGTGGGTCTGTAGGATTACGGGGATGCTACACTAGCGCAAAACAAAATTTTCAACCCCATAATACCAAGAACTACTGCGGTTATAGGTCATGGAATTACCACTAGACGCGCAGAGCAGCGGAAGACGTCTCGATGTAGACGAACGCGTCGAGCAGTGCCGTGCAGTCGCCGGCGTCCTTCACGTCCTTGCACGGTTCGTCCAAGTGCTCCAGATGCAGCACCTCCGAGGTATCCACACGTACAGGGAGGAAGCGCCGCGTACCGAACTGCTAGGTTCGCGACGGCGGCTTGGCGAGGGCGAGAGGCGAGCGGCGGCTGCTGGTTTGTAGGTGGCGAATTAGGTTATCTCTTAACCGCGCCCCCGCCCCTCATTATATAGGCGTTATGGTGGGCTTCTGACGCCGAGGCCCATCATTAACCCTAAAGCCCAGTCTAATTTCGGATCTAATCCGAATTAGGCTTCCTTCCCCTTAAGTGTGTGACCCTATAGGTTCACGTACAAATAGACATAGCCCGAGTACTCTTACTTGGTCCAATAATTGACAGCGGCCTCTAGCAAGACATGTCAACTCCTATGTGTACGTAAAGATCATATCAGACGAACCATTGCGACATTACGTACATGCTGTTCCCTTTGTCTCACGATATTTGGTCTGGCTCTAAGCTGACCTCTCTTTCTCGATACTGTGAATTGGAATCCTTTCAATGGTTAACTCTTAACCCTAGCACGGCCATGCATTTCTTGATCCAATCACTCGAGGGGCCCAGAGATATCTCTCTCACAAAGAGAGGGACAAATTCCATCTTGACTGACCATGCTTCATAGCATGCTTCCTGACAAACCCAAAACTACCTTTATAACTACCCAGTTACGGGATAGCGTTTGATAGTCCCTAAGTAAGTCAATTCACATCTTGAGAACATGCGACAATCTCAGGTCTAAGGATACAGTATTCATGTTGCAAGAAGAGAACTATATTACAATATCTCACATTGGGTCGGTCCAGCCTCATGTCATACATGCGCCCACATTATTAATTTAACATCTCCATGTTCATGACTTGTGAAATGTAGTCATCAACTAATACATGTGCTAGTCATCGACTCTGACTAGGGACATCATTTAGAATAACCATATAAGTAAAGAATCTCACAAACAATTCACATAATTGCTAATCAATACAAGGTGCCTTCCATGGATATTCAATTAAGCAATATATATATCATGGATACAAAGAAATATGCTCATCTCTATGATTATCTCTAGGGCATATTTCTAACAGTCTCCCACTTGCACTAGAGTTAATCTAGAAGATGTCTAATACCCATAGATCTCACGTGTGCCTCATGCTTAGGTTGTGGAAGAGGTTTTGTCAAAGGATCAGCAACATTCAAATCCGTATGTATTTTGCATATCTTTATCTCACCCCGCCTAATGAATTCCCGTATGAGGTGAAACTTCCGCAGTACGTGTTTGTTTTTCTGGTGGTTCCTTGGCTCCTTAGCTTGCGCAATAGCCCCATTGTTGTCACAGTAGAGGTTCAATGGGCTAGATGCATTAGGAAACACACCAAGCTCGATGAGGAACTTTCTTATCCAAACACCTTCCTTCGCAGATTCAGAAGCTGCAATGTACTCGGCTTCTGTTGTAGAATCAGTCACAGTCTCCTGTTTGGAACTCTTCCAACTAACAGCACCACCATTTATTGTGAAAACAAAACCTGATTGCGATTTTAACTCGTCTGGGTCAGTTTGGAAGCTAGCATCGGTGTAACCAGTTACAACGAGCTCCTCCTTACCCCCATATACCAGGAACATATCTTTAGTCCTTCTTAAGTACTTAAGAATGCCTTTTACCGCTGTCCAGTGATCCTCACCTGGATCAGCCTGGTATCTACTCGTAGCACTTATAGCGTATGAAACATCTGGGCGTGTACTTATCATGGCATACATGATTGAACCAATTGCTGAGGCGTATGGTACCTTACTCATGCGCTCCTGCTCATTAGCCGTTGCAGGACATTGCATCTGGCTAAGGTGTTTACCATGTGACATAGGTATGAACCCTTTCTTGGACTGTTCCATGTTGAACCGTTTCAAAACCTTGTCAATGTACGTATCTTGACTTAATCCTATAAGCCTCTTCGACCTATCTCTATAGATCCTTATGCCCAAAATATATGCTGCTTCCCCTAAGTCCTTCATAGAAAAACTCTTTTTCAGTGAAGCCTTGACGGACTCCAGCATAGGAATGTCATTCCCAATCAATAATATGTCATCCACATACAAGATCAGAAATACAACAGCGCTCCCACTTTCCTTCTTGTAAACACAAGCTTCTTCTTCATTCTGATGAAAACCAAGCCCTTTGATCACTTCATCAAAACGAATGTTCCAACTCCGAGATGCTTGCTTCAACCCATAAATGGATTTCTGAAGTTTGCATATCTTTCCAGCATTGATCGGATCGACAAAACCCTCGGGCTGTATCATATACACGTCCTCATCTAGGTTTCCATTAAGGAAAGCTGTTTTGACATCCATCTGCCAAATCTCATAATCGAAATATGCGGCAATAGCTAGAATGATCCGAATAGATTTAAGCATCGCTACTGGCGAGAATGTCTCGTCATAGTCAACTCCTTGAACTTGTCGAAAACCCTTTGCAACAAGTCGAGCCTTATAGATGTGAACATTTCCATCCATGTCTTTCTTCTTCTTATAGATCCATTTGCATTCTATAGGTCTAACACCATCAGGCGGGTCAACCAAGTTCCAAACTTGATTTTCTCCCATGGAATCTATCTCGGATCTCATGGCGACATGCCATTTCTCGGAATCTGGGTCCATCATCGCTTCTGAATATGTTGCAGGTTCGTCGTTGTCTAACAACAACACTTCCCCATTGCCCAACAATAGCACTTCTCCTCGTGCCTCGCGAAGCCTTGCTGACCTTCGTGGTTGTGGTGGTGTTTCTCTTGCCATAGACGTCTCAACTTGTTCTGCTACATTAGCATCACTTGTTGAATCTTGTCCCACTGGCTCATCCTGAACTTCTTCAAGATACACCTTTTGTTTACTTTTCTCTCTTTTGAGAAACTCTTTCTCTAAGAACACACCGTTCCGGGCGACAAACACTTTTCCCTCTGACCGGTGGTAAAAGTAATATCCTAAAGTTCCCTTTGGATATCCCACGAACATGCACTTGTCCGATTTTGGAGTGAGTTTATCCGACTGTAGTCGCTTGACGTAAACCTCACAATCCCAAATCTTCAGAAAAGACAAACTGGGAGTCTTCCCAGTCCACATCTCATATGGTGTCTTAACTACGGACTTAGACGGTACCCTATTTAGTGTGAAAGCTGTTGTTTCTAGAGCGTATCCCCAAAACGACAAAGGTAGGTCCGACTGGCTCATCATTGATCGAACCATATCCAAAAAAGTCCGATTACGTCGCTCAGACACGCCATTCCTCTGAGGCGTTCCAGGCGGCGTAAGCTGTGGAACAATTCCACACTTCTTTAGATGATTGCTAAACTCATGACTCAAATATTCACCACCACGATCTGATCGCAGTGCTTTAATTTTCTTGCCACGCTGATTTTCTACTTCATTCTGAAACTCTTTGAACTTTTCTAAGGATTCAGACTTGTGTTTCATTAAGTAGACATACCCATATCTACTAAAATCATCAGTGAAGGTTATGAAGTATTGGAATCCTCCCCTAGCTGTCGTACTCATTGGTACGCACACATCAGTATGTATGAGTTCCAATAAATC
Source organism: Zea mays (assembly GCF_902167145.1). Taxonomy (NCBI): domain Eukaryota; kingdom Viridiplantae; phylum Streptophyta; class Magnoliopsida; order Poales; family Poaceae; genus Zea; species Zea mays. The sequence continues at coordinate 46,975,165 of NC_050097.1, read as the reverse complement.
TAACGTCCTCTCCGGTAAACCCGTGAAGGGCGCCTTGGTCATCTTACCAAGTAAGCAAGCTTCACATGTCTCGTATGATTCAAAATCAAACGAAGTTAAAAGCCCATCAGAATGAAGCTTCTTCATGCGATTCTCACTTATATGACCCAAACGACAGTGCCACTGTAGGTAGGACTTAAATCATTAGGCCGAGACCTTTTAGCACTAATATTACAGATAGGTGCATCGTCAAGATTTAAAATGAATAACCCATTCATAATGGATGCAAAATCACAAACATGCCATTCTTAGAGATCACACAACCATTGTTTTCACTCGCAAATGAATAACCATCCTTCATCAAACATGAAGGAGACATAATGTTTCGACTCATACTAGGAACTAGATAACAATTATTTAACTCCAAAATAAATCCTGATGGGAGGTGGAGTTGCATCGTCCCGACGGTCAACGCAGCAACTCTTGCATTATTGCCTACCCGGAAATCAACTTCTCCTCTTTTCACGCTTCTACTTCTTATCATTCCCTGCATCGAATTGCAAATATGGGCAACTGATCCGGTATCAAATACCCAAGAATTAATATAAGAATCAGCAAGAAAAATTTCTGTAATGTGAATAGCAAGTGTACCTGCTGCGGCTGTACCCTTACCGCCGCGATCCTTAATAGAGGCCAAGTACTGCTTGCAATTCCTTTTCCAGTGACCAAGTTCTTTGCAATAAAAGCACTCTGCATCTGCAGCTGGTCCAGCCTTGGGCTTTTGATTTGGCTTGGATACTGTATCCTTTGCCTTGCCCTTCTTCTTTTGAGATTTACCCTTCTTCTTAAAGTTGGGTTTGTTTTGGACCGCCATCACATGGCCGCTGCTGTCAGCGCTTTTCTTTATGTCCCCCTCTGCTGTTTTCAGCATGCCACATAGTTCATTGAGGCCCCTCTCCGCCCCATGCATATGGTAGTTCATGATGAAGTTTCCATAGCTGGGCGGAAGAGATGCCAAAATGAAGTCAGTGGCCAACTCTTGGCTTATTGGGAAGCCTAGCTTCTCCAACCTCTGACTGTAACCAACCATTTTGATTACGTGTGGCCCAACTGCTGCGCCTTCTGCCAGCTTGCATTCCAGAAAGGCTTTGGACACATTGAACCTTTCTATCCTAGCCTGAGTCTGGAACATATTCTTGAGCTCCACGATCATATCGTGCACCTCATGGTTTGTCTCAAACTGCATCTGCAGCTCAGGCTCCATGCAAGCAAGCATTAGGCAACTCACTTCAAGATTAGTATCCATTGCTTTCTTGTAAGCGGTTTTAGCTGTAGCAGTTGCATTTTCACCAGGATCCTCTGGTAGTGGGGTGTCTAGAACGTCTTCCTTTTTTTCAGCCCTGAGAACAATTCTCAGGTTACGGATCCAATCCGTATAGTTTGTTCCATTTAACTTATCCTTTTCAAGAATTGATCGCAAAGTAAATGTTGGTGTGCTAGGTGCCATTTATCTACAACAAAATAATGCAAAATACTAAGACAAAAATATCCATGACAGAGTAAATCATATTAAACATTTAATAGTCTACTCCCACTAAAATCAATATCCCTCGATTGATACTTAGTGATTCAGAACCCACAACTAACAAGTCTACTAGTGAGCTTTAGCATCACCGCTAGAAGACAAGGTAGATCGGTAAGCAACTCCTTGCTAATCATATCATATATATGACTCCTGTTGTTGGGTGACATCTCTATGTCTCGGCTCCCAACCTTATGCCTCAAAGTCCTTAACCATTAAGCTGACTTTGTTTAAGTTAACCAACCCTTTCTGCAGTTCGTATCCGATACAAACCTATCTAGTCAAGGAAAACTGGTGGCACCCTAATTTCATAGACCCACCACCAATTGTACAAGACTTATGATAGTGCAAGGTTTGGAGAGGCATTAAAGCTTAAACATTTATGAGGGATCGTCCTACTTATAACATCGCACGCAAGGACATATATGCAATATAAACAAGTAGAACAATAAGAATGGCATTCACACAACAGTTGTGATTCGGTATGGCTTGCTGTCACATGATGATCCCCATCTCCAATAATCTGTCCATCACGATGATCTCCATCTCCATGATATAGGTATGCCATCCTCCAGGTGATGAGTCCTTCAAGACCTATCTAACGTATGCTGGTAAACAAATTACATATACGCTTTGGATCATCACATGTTGACACGCAGGTCATTACATTAAATTTGGACAATACATGTGGCTCCAGCCGTATTGCCCTGGTCACGACACGCAGGTCATGAATAATTTATTAACATGCATCATATACACATAATAGCCATACCGATCACATGTCCTGCAAAAACAGGTTAGACAAACACGTTTCTATACGTTCGCCACTTCAGCAGATAGCCACGGCGGTCCCGCTGGCCGGTCATGACGTTGATCTGTTACGTCAATCTGCTGGTTGTGTACGCAGTTAGCCCCGATGGTGATTCCAGCCGGTAGGGGCAAGTCGCGCATACAACAGAGAAGGACGAACTGATCTCTCCAGTCATATCCGATGTAATCTACTTCAACCCTTTATTACCAATTGATCTAATCAAACCGTGCATCAAATAGATCCATCTCATGAACCTAGATCCAGACCTAAAACTACGCAGAACCTGGCTCCGATACCACTGTAGGATTACGGGGATGCTACACTAGCGCAAAACAAAATTTTCAACCCCATAATACCAAGAACTACTGCGGTTATAGGTCATGGAATTACCACTAGACGCGCAGAGCAGCGGAAGACGTCTCGATGTAGACGAACGCGTCGAGCAGTGCCGTGCAGTCGCCGGCGTCCTTCACGTCCTCGCACGGTTCGTCCAAGTGCTCCAGATGCAGCACCTCCGAGGTATCCACACGTACAGGGAGGAAGCGCCGCGTACCGAACTGCTAGGTTCGCGACGGCGGCTTGGCGAGGGCGAGAGGCGGCTGCTGGTTTGCAGGTGGCGAATTAGGTTATCTCTTAACCGCGCCCCCGCCCCTCATTATATAGGCGTTATGGTGGGCTTCTGACGCCGAGGCCCATCATTAACCTTAAAGCCCAGTCTAATTTCGGATCTAATCCGAATTAGGCTTCCTTCCCCTTAAGTGTGTGACCCTATAGGTTCACGTACAAATAGACATAGCCCGAGTACTCTTACTTGGTCCAATAATTGACAGCGGCCTCTAGCAAGACATGTCAACTCCTATGTGTACGTAAAGATCATATCAGACGAACCATTGCGACATTACGTACATGCTGTTCCCTTTGTCTCACGATATTTGGTCTGGCTCTAAGCTGACCTCTCTTTCTCGATACTGTGAATTGGAATCCTTTCAATGGTTAACTCTTAACCCTAGCACGGCCATGCATTTCTTGATCCAATCACTCGAGGGGCCCAGAGATATCTCTCTCACAAAGAGAGGGACAAATTCCATCTTGACTGACCATGCTTCATAGCATGCTTCCTGACAAACCCAAAACTACCTTTATAACTACCCAGTTACGGGATAGCGTTTGATAGTCCCTAAGTAAGTCAATTCACATCTTGAGAACATGCGACAATCTCAGGTCTAAGGATATAGTATTCATGTTGCAAGAAGAGAACTATATTACAATATCTCACGTTGGGTCGGTCCAGCCTCATGTCATACATGCGCCCACATTATTAATTTAACATCTCCATGTTCATGACTTGTGAAATGTAGTCATCAACTAATACATGTGCTAGTCATCGACTCTGACTAGGGACATCATTTAGAATAACCATATAAGTAAAGAATCTCACAAACAATTCACATAATTGCTAATCAATACAAGGTGCCTTCCATGGATATTCAATTAAGCAATATATATATCATGGATACAAAGAAATATGCTCATCTCTATGATTATCTCTAGGGCATATTTCTAACAGGGTCGCAGCTGAATCTAAAAGGCATGGGATATGAAACGGACGGTACCTCTTGATCGACGGGCGGTGACGAAGTCGCGTCGGGGACGGACTGCACCGTTGTCTCAGGTACGAGGCTGACGCCCAGCAAGTCCTTCGCGAGCGTGCTGGCATCGTCCGTCTGCTTGGGGTTGGCGTGTTGCGGGGAAACGACGCTCGTCTTCGTCTCAGACGCAAGGTCGACGCCCGACGTGTCCCCCACTGACGCACCGGTGTCGTCGACTCGCTCGACAGCCGACGAGGTGCCGCCTCCTGCTTGGCCATGCCTGCCCCGCCTCCTCCTCCGTCGGCGGGGAAGGTGATGGGACAGACCCGGATGTCGCTCTTCCGCCACGTGGGGAAGATGTCGTCGATTCTGCCGCCAGCGGGCGGGCTGACGGCCGCCATTGTCGTTGTCGCGCGGCGGAGGAAGGAGTATCATGTCGTAGCTGCCGTCGAGGTACATGAACTCAAGACTCCTGAAATGGAGCACCGTCCCGGGTTGAAGTGGTTGCTGGAGACTACCCATCTGGAGCTTGACTGGAAGCTGTTCGTCAACACGCAGCAGGCCCCTACCTGGCGCGCCAACTGTCGGCGTTTCGACCCGGGGGGTCCCAGGACCGACGAGTAAATTGTCACAGCGTGTCCCAGCCCAGATGGGTCGGCGCGAGACGGAGCACGAAGGGGGGAGAAACAGCAAAGGGGAAACCCGTGGCCTCCGTGTTGTCCTGCGCCCAGGTCGGGTGCGCTTGCAGTAGGGGGTTACAAGCGTCCGCGAGGGAGAGAGAGAGAGACTGTCCGCCAGCCCGTTCTCCCGCGCGGCCAACCTTTTCGTACGAGAGCCCTAGACCTTCCTTTTATAGGTGTAAGGAGAGGGCCCAAGTGTACAATGGGGGGTGTAGCAATGTGCTAACGTGTCCGGCAGAGAGGAGCCAGAGCCCTAAGTACATGCCGCCGTGGCAGTCGGAGAGGTTTTGGTGCCCTGTTCATGTGATGTCGTGGCCGTCGGAGGAGTGCTTGAGCCCTGTGGAAGTACAGCTGTCGGGGCTGTCGGATCCTTGCTGACGTCTTCTTGCTTCCGTAAGGGGCTGAGAGCCGTCGTCGTCATGGAGCACGCGGGGTGCCATCATTACTTGTTTACTGGGGCGAGCCAGATGGGACGCCGGTCTTGTTCCTCGTAGCCTGAGCTAGCTAGGGGTAGGGTAATGATGGCCCCCCTGTGACGTGGTCGGTCCAAGCCTGGGATCGGGCTAGGCGGAGGCTCCTCCGAGGTTGAGGTGGAGTCCGAGCCCTGGGGTCGGGCGAGGCGGAGACCGTCGTCCGAGGTCGAGGCTGAGTCCGAGCCCTGGGGTCGGGCGAGGCGGAGATCGTCATCCGAGGTCGAGGCTGAGTCCGAGCCCTGGGGTCAGGCGAGGCGGAGTCCGTCGTCCGGCGTCGAGGTTGAGCCCGAGCCCTGGGGTCGGGCGAGGCGGAGTCCGTCGTCCGACGTCGAAGTTGAGCCCGAGCTCTGGGGTCGGGCGAGGTGGAGCTTCCTATGGCGCCCGAGGCTGGACTTAGCTGCTGTCAGCCTCCCTCTGTCGAGTGGCACAGCAGTCGAAGCAGGGAAAGCGGTGTTGTTTTCCTGTCAGGTCGGTTAGTGGAGCGGCAAAGTGACTGCGGTCACTTCGGCTCTGTCGACTGAGGAGTGCGCGTCAGGATAAGGTTTCAGGCGATCCTTGCATTAAATGCTCCTGCGATACGGTCGGTTGGCGTGGCGATCTGGCCAAGGTTGCTTCTCCGTGAAGCCTGCCCGAGCTGGGCCTCGGGCGAGTCGAAGGTGCGTCCGTTGCTTGAGGGGACCCTCGGACGAGTCGTGAATCCTCCTGGGTCGGCTGCCTTTGCCCGAGGCTGGGCTCGGGCGAGGCGAGATCGTGTCCCTTGAGTGGACTGAGCCTTGACCTTAATCGCGCCCATCAGGCCTTTGCAGCTTTGTGCTGATGGGGGTTACCAGCTGAGATTAGGAGTCTTGGGGGTACCCCTAATTATGGTCCCCGACAAAAGCAGAGACCCGTTGGCATAAGGCTAAGCTTGCCTTAGCTCAAGCAGAAGCCCGAGCGGCCGAAGCAGAAAGCTGCCTTGTTGTGGCCGAAGAGGACCTTAGGGAGCAGGTGGACCACCATAGTCAGCTCCTTAGAAGTGTCTACCTAGTGGACCGTTGTCACACCCGGGTTTCGGGGCACCAAGACCCGGGCACGAACATAATCACCAGGTGTGCTGGGACCAAGTCTCACACATATGATGAATCATGGCACAGGATCGAATGTCACATCTTTACTATATAATAGGAGTTCTGTATAAAATAAATAAATAATTACATTATAAGGAGACAACGGTCCAACAACCCAAAGTTGACTAGGAGACGACGGCCTAGACCTCTCACGAACTCGTCACAACACCCTCCATGCGCCTCATCCTGCGGTACCTGTTCTTGACCTGTGGGGTGTGAGACAGCAAGAGTGAGCTCACATGCGTTCATATCTCAACAAGTTGTGGGGAATAATGTGCATGAACTCGCCAAAGGTGGGAGCTCATGTGAAGTGTAAGGCTTACCAAAGAGGATGGTTGAAGCTGAGCATTGCTTTTAAAGTTGGTCAAAATTTTATTAGCAATTACTAAGTATAAGTAAATACCAAACCCAATTAAGTAGTAGAACAAAAGTAACAACAACACCTGCGATGCAATGCATATGACAACTTAAATTTAGTTCCATAAATTAATCATGTGAGTGTTTGAGCTGCTCATGACTGTGAGCACGGCTAGTATACCAGTTTTACACTCTGCAGAGGTTGCACATCTTTACCCAAAAGTCATGTTACCCATCTGCCAAGAGACGGCCAATCCCATACACCTCTACCGAGGAGGCGAGGCAGGGCAACACTACGAGGCCTTTACAAAGTTCCACTAGCTTCAGAAAACCTGCTACAGTTTATAGGAAGCTCCAGTGCAGGAGTCCCTCGCCTGACCGCCATCGCAGCAAAATCAACCAAGGACCTCCCTACACTGACCACTCTCCTACTGCCCTTGCCCCTTTCGGGTAAGGTAGTCATCCACTAGCTTTCCTAGTTAATCAGCCAAGGGCGTCCCATTAAATCCTTATGGTAGCACTGTTTTCCCGGGTGGTTCTCCATGTTCCCATTAATATAATGATCTTATCATGAACAATAAATAATGAACAGATAATAAAAAGTGTAATCATGAGTAATGAATATCTCTATACCCAAAACCACATAAAGCAATAGCATGTACTACCCAAAAATTTAGTAGTAAAACCAGTGGTGAAACAAGGTATAAAGATAGTCAAATCTAGAGTAACATACTGGGTCCCATCAAAATTAACATATGCAGATTATTATAATTAATAAAAACATGGCTGGGAAAAAGTAAGTGATCAAGGGCACAACTTGCCTTCAATGAGCTCCTGCTCAACTACTTCTACTTGCTGAACCTCAGAATCCGCAGTACCTTGCTCGTCTACTCGTATCAACACAATACATACACAGTATAGCAAAAATTAACATCACACCAAACATATAAATAAAATACACAATAAAAATCTAGACATTAAAATAAGCTCATAGGAACTGGAATCATTAAATTTGGAGTTATAGATTTTAAGTTATGAATTTCCTAAGGTTTAATGTGCTTGAAATATGATTAAATGAGAAATTAATTTTCTTACTGTTTTCATGTCAAAACAGAGACTCTAAATGACAGAGATTAATATTACAAAAATTTAGAAAGTGGAATGGATTAATTTGGAGCTCATATGAATTTTCTATGAATTTTCTAATTAATTCATCTCTGATTTTCAACGCTTTGGACTGGGCCTCATTTCCAGAAAAGTCACGGGGTTCTGGCGTAAGTTTACCGAGACTCAGAGAATAGGAAATGAGGACGTCGGGTTGAATAGGTACAACCCCGGGGTCTCTTTAACAAAATATACCTGCGAAGGGGTATCTAGAGTTTCTGATCGTTGGAACTAATTCAAGCGCCCAGATTAAATTCGGGCGAGGCAACACACTCGTGCTCCCTGTGACCGTCGGATCAGAGATATGGGGCCGAGATCCGATCACACTCACATACCCGCTGAACCATCCGATATAATCTAACGACTCTCATTTAATGTACCGAAGCGATACGCCTACCCTAATCGTGACCGTCACCGAACAGATCGACGGCAACCGTTTCACCGTGCGGCATCTAATCCTCCCCGTCCAATCTAGGATGAACGGTCGAGGGGATCTTCTTCCCCCACCTATGGCTGAGCGCGGCGGCGCACCCCGTCACCGCGATAGACGCCGGCGAACTTCACTGCCCGGCTATACCCGGCACTAAATCCTAATCTACTAGCACTAAATGGTCACTACTAGCGCGCGATCAAGTGGGATGGTTACTCATCGGAGATTGAGGCGTAGAGATCCCCCGGCGACGGTGCGGCGCGGTCCAAGCGATGCGCACGGCGGCGACGAGAAATTACGGTGAGACGGCTTGAGTTATGGGGCAGTGGGGTCTGTGAACACCTCCGGGATCTCTTCGCAAGCACGCCGACCCAAATTCCGAGGCGCGAGCACCCGTATTCTTGCCAGACGATGACAGCGGCGAGACCCGAAATCGTGGCGGCGGTATCAGCGCTGGTTTGCAACAGATCGCGGGCGCGAGTGGGCGAGGAGTTGTCAGGGGAAAGAACGGGTCACGAGAACCCCTTTAAATTCCTTGCAGTCAAGGTCGGGCAGAGGGGAAGAGGTTGTGGCCCGCCATTGTCACGCGGGTGGTTGCACGCGCCCGCGCGAAGCTCGGTGAGGCCGTTGGCCTGCGGTCCGACAGCTCGGTCCCACGTGTAGATGACAATACGCGGCGTGTGAATGAGAAGCGGGTCCGGTCTGGCAGCGGTACACGGTCAGCGCGCGAGATAGTTGGATGAGAGGCTGCGACATGGGCCCGGTCGGTCAGGGACAGCGCGCGCAGTGAATCTGCAGTTGGGCCGCGCGGGAGGGGGAATGTAACATGGGCCAGATTGGAGGGAGTTGGGCCCAGCTAGGTTTTTTGCCCTTTTCTTTTATCCTCTTTTTCTTTTTGATTTATTTTCTATTCAATTGAATCTCTAGTTTGAATTTGAATCCTTTTGTGGACTTAACCTTTGAGTCAAATATTCAAAATCCAATATGTATAAGAATAATATATATGTATTTTTATACTTATTTTTATTCACCTATTAATTTCTCTTCTCTCTTTTCTCAATTCTTAAATTTTCCTTTAGAGTTTAAATTTCACTTTGGATTTTATTATTTTTTCTTGTCACATTTGTTATTTTATTTTGCCACAATGTGCACACAAAAGAAAATCTCAGCATGATGCAATGATTTAGTGGCATTTACTTTATAATTATCTGTTTTAAAATATGGTGTTCGCATGTGATGGCACAAAAAGTTCAAACTCCCACATAGATAAAGTGAACTTGTTTCTCCCTTTGGTATTAGCTCTTGCAATATACAAATGGGGTATTACAACCGTGCCAAGCGCAAGGAACGCCAGCCCAGGACCACTGTTGAGTCACCACCCCTGGAGGGAATCCCTTTGTACCCTTTGTCCCACCCCCGCAGGAGGATTTGTGGATCAGTGCCACCCACACCTCCCGCATCCCCTCGTGAAGCCGAAGAAACAGACCCTGAGGACCGTGCCATAGGAACCAGTAGCCAAGTTGTTTCGGTCGACCCTTAAAAGGTCGAGACACGAAATTGTACCTTATTGTATCGTGAATGCCTGCATGTGGAATAAATGTTTGTGTGCTGCTTGAGTGCTTTCACATATGTGCATTGTGTGAGATGATATATATACACATAAGTATACCCCCATAATCTACTATGGGAAGTAACCTAATCATCCCTACCCTTGACCACAGATGTCCCACCGTTCGAGCCGAGTTCATGGACTCCACGCTCGAGGGTGGAGATGAGGTCAACCAAGGGAATCAGGCTGCACGTAATGTGATCCCAGATATGGTGCAAAATGGACAGCTACCCCCACCTCCACGCGCACCCGCACCCGTGGACCTGGCTGCTGTAATGCAACAACAGAACCGGATCCTAGAAATGCTAGTGACCGCTCTCACCGCTCAAACTCAGGGGAACCAAGGCAACTTCAGACCAGCAGTTCCCCAAAATAATAGCAAGATTGGAGACTTCAATCGTCTACAACCACCCAAGTTTGGAGGTTCTGACAACCCAATGGAAGCAGACGATTGGCTAAGGGAAATAGAGATGAAGTTGGAGGTTGTCCATGCTGATGATAGAGACAAAGTATTGCTGGTCGTGCAATAACTGAAGGTACCAGCCCTTGCTTGGTGGCAAAGTTACAGGGAAGTTAATGAAGACGCTGCAGAGATGATTTGGACTGACTTTGTCAAGGTCTTTAGAGAGCAACACATTCCTAGCAGTGTGATGAAGCTCAAGAAACAAGAGTTCAGGAAGCTTCGTCAGGGTGCCATGTCTGTGATGGAGTATCTATACAAGTTTACAGAATTGTCTCGTTATGCCCCTGAGGATGTCAACAATGATGAGAAGAAGCAGGAAGCCTTTCTAGGTGGTCTTAACTCTAAGATCAAGACCTTGGTTGAGGTCACCACTCATAATGACTTTAATACCATGGTCAACAGAACTATCACCATTGAGAGAAACAGGAAAGCAGAGCTCAATGACCGCAAACGTCGATTCGAAAGCAGGAAGCCTCAATAGTCAGAAAAGTTCCAGAGGACTCAATTTCCTACTCACTCAGTCCAACGGAGCCAGAGTGTGTCATATTTCAAAACTCATCTTGGTTCATTCCAGAAGCAAGCTCAGTCAACCCCAACTGCAAAGACTCAGAACACCTTTCAAACTCAACAGTCTGCTGGAAGAAGCCAAGTGAGTAACCCAAGAGCATGCTTCCACTGTCGTGAGACAGGCCACTTCATTGCCAACTGCCCATACAAGAACCAGCCAACACCATCGGTCTTTTCCAACTCGGTGAATGGACCAAAACAGCCAACTGGAGCCAACCGTGTTGCACCGGCAAGGAGCCAACAGACATTTGGAAGAGCCAAGGTGAACCATGTCCAGGCAGAAGAAGTAGCTGAAGATGAACCAGGAGTGATTTTTGGTGAGTTCTTGGTCGACTCAGTATTAGCTTCAGTGCTTTTTGATTCCGGAGCATCACATTCCTTTATATCATCACATTTTGTGGAGAAAAATTATATACCTACTATAGCCCTTAAGAGGCCACTAATGACTCAATCCCCTGGAGGTCAAATACCCTGCCATTTAGTAGTTATAAGCATCCCTATAAACCTAAGTGGGGTAGTCTTCCTTACCGACTTAGTGGTGCTTGACTCTAAAGGGATAGATGTTATTCTCGGTATGGATTGGCTCACCAAGCACCAAGGCAACATAGCTTGTGCTGAGAGAGTAGTAACGGTTACCAACCACCAAGGAATAACAATCGGATGTAAGATCTACCCTAGAATGTTAAACTATATGATGTATAACCTCCTAATAGAATCAGTGGAAGATGTGCCAATCGTTCAAGAATTCCTTGAGGCGTTCCTAGATGAACTGCCTGGTATGCCTCTAGAACGAGATGTGGAGTTCACTATTGATCTGGTCCCCGGAACCAAGACAATAGCAAAAAGTGCATATCGATTAGCAGCCCCGGAGCTTGCGGAATTGAAGAAGCAACTTGGAGAACTCCAACAAAAGGGATTTATCAGGCCTGTCGCTTCTCCTTGGGGAGCTCCAGTCCTCTTTGTTAAGAAGAAGGATGGGAGCATGAGGTTATGTGTGGATTATCGAGACCTCAATGCAGCCACCATCAAGAATAAGTACCCTCTTCCTCGGATTGATGATCTGTTTGATCAACTAAAGGGAGCCAAGTACTTCTCCAAAATTGATCTGAGGTCAGGATATCACCGACTCAGGGTTCAACAAGAGGATATCCCAAAAACAGCATTCATGACCCGTTATGGGCAATACGAATTCACGGTTATGCCCTTTGGTCTAACTAATGCCCCCGTCTTTTTCATGACTCTCATGAATAAGGTATTCATGGAGGAGTTATATCGATTTGTCGTGGTCTTCATTGACGACATATTGATCTACTCAAAGTGTGCTGAGGAACATGCACAACATCTTAGAGTTGTCTTGAGAAAGCTTATAAAACACCAATTGTATGCCAAGTTCAGCAAATGTGAGTTCTTGTTACAAAAAGTCAGTTATCTAGGTCACGTTTTAACAGCTAAAGGTATTGAAGTAGATCCAGAGAAGGTGAAGGCAGTATCGGAATTAAAACAACCAACCTCAGTGTCAGAAATTCGGAGCTTCTTAGAATTGGCCGGCTACTACCGAAGATTTATTGAAGGATTCTCTAAAATAGCCCGACCCATGACCGAGTTGCTCAGGAAAGATAAGAAATTTGTGTGGTCGAAAGCTTGTGAGAAAAGCTTTCAAGAGTTGAAGAAAAGACTAACCTTAGCTCCAGTGTTAGTATTACCATACAACCAAAAGAACTTTGTCATCTTTTGTGATGCATCAAGACACGGTCTGGGTTGTGTGCTTATGCAAGAAGGGAGAGTAGTATCTTATGCCTCACGACAACTAAGGGCCCATGAGCAGAACTACCCTACCCATGACTTGGAACTAGCAGTAGTTGTGCATGCCCTAAAAAATTGGAGTTATTTGATTGGGAACAAATGTGAAATTTACACTGACCACAAGAGTCTCAGGTATATCTTCACTCAACCGGATCTCAACCTTAGGCAAAGAAAATGGCTGGAATTGATCAAAGACTATGATCTAGAAATTCACTACCATCCAGGGAAGGCTAATGTAGTGGCAGATGCGCTCAGTCGTAAAGCGTATTGCCACCACTTGGTCACTCAATCCCCAGAGCTGAGTGAAGAAATGAGGAAGTTGAACCTAAGGGTTGTACCCCACTCTTACAACTACAACCTTAGTAGTCAACCTGTCTTGGATGATCATATCAAGAAAGCACAGATGGAGGATAAAAGACTAATGTGGATGAAAGATCGTAACAGAGAAGGCAAGGCCCCGGATTTTAGAGTCGATAAAGATGGATCATTATGGTTCAGAAGAAGACTATGTGTACCCAAGCAAGGCCATTTCCGTAAAACCATTCTGGATGAAGCCCACAATTCAGCTTACTCTATCCACCCTGGTACTACCAAGATGTACTTGGACCTCAAGGAGAGATATTGGTGGAATGGTATGAAGGGTGATATTGCTCGATTCGTCTCCCATTGTGATGTGTGCAGCCGAATCAAAGCTGAGCACCAGAAGCCTAGCGGCTTACTTCAGCCACTGCCAATCCCTGTGTGGATGGGATGAAGTCAGTATGGATTTCATCGTCGGCCTACCAAGGACTAGAAATGGTCATGATTCAATTTGGGTAATAGTTGACCGACTCACTAAAGTGGCACATTTCATCCCTGTACGCACAACATATGGAGGAGATAAGTTGGCCAAGCTATATATCGACTGCATCGTGAGGCTGCATGGAGTACCCAAGAGAATCGTGTCAGATCAAGGCACCCAATTCACTTCAAGATTTTGGAAGAAGTTACATGAAGACCTTGGTACAAAGTTGGATTTTAGTTCTGCTTATCATCCCCAGACTGATGGCCAGACTGAAAGAATTAATTAGATCCTTGAAGATACGTTGAGAGCATGTGTCCTTTCATATGGCAAAGATTGGGAAGATAGTCTATCCTATACTGAGTTCTCTTATAACAATAGCTACCAGACAAGCCTGAGAATGTCACCATACGAAGCCCTCTATGGAAGGAAGTGTCGAACCCCCCTCATGTGGTCCGAAGTGGGTGACCTTATTATTGAAGGGCCAGACTTCATTGCAGCAGCAGAAGATAAGGTTGCAGAAATAAGTGAGAGCACCTAGAGGGGGGTGAATAGGTGATCCTGTAAAACTTGAAACTTAAACTTGAAACTTAATGCCACAAAACTTGATTAGGAGTTAGCACAATAAAGCCAAGTGGCTAGAGAGGAGTTCTTGCAAGACACGATAACCACAAGAAGATCAATCACAGATAGACACAGTGGTTTATCCCGTGGTTCGGCCAAGTTCAACACTTGCCTACTCCATGTTGTGGCGTCCCAACGGACGAGGATTGCAATCAACCCCTCTCAAGCGGTCCAAAGACCCACTTGAATACCACGGAGTTTTGCTTTGTTTACTTTATCCCGCTCGCGAGGAATCTCCACAACTTGGAGCCTCTCGCCCTTACACTTTGATGTTCACAAAGAAGCACAGAGTAAGGGAGGGATGAGCAACGCACACAAGACACAAAATCAGAGCGACAATACGCACACAAGTCACAACTTGAGCTCACAACACAACCCAAAGAGTTCTCTACTCAAATGGAGCTCTAGTTGCTATCACAAAGAATCGAATGCGCGGAATTGAAGTCTTGGTGCTTAGGGATGCTTAGAGAATGCTTGGTGTCCTTCTCCATGCGCCTAGGGGTCCCTTTTATAGCCCCAAGGCAGCTAGGAGCCGTTGAGAGCATTCCAGGAAGGCAATTCTTGCCTTCTGTCGCCTGGCGCACCGGACAGTCCGGTGCACCACCGGACACTGTCCGGTGCGGATTTCTTTCCTTCTTTAAAGAAGCTGACCGTTAGAGATTCAGAGCCGTTGGCGCACCGGACACTGTCCGGTGCACACCGGACAGTCCGGTGCCCCCTTCTGACCGTTGGCTCTGCCACGCGTCGCGCGCGGATTACGCGGCCGACCGTTGGCTGGGCCGACTGTTGGCTCACCGGACAGTCCGGTGATTTATAGCCATACTCCGCCGTCGAAGTCCCGAGAGCAGCTAGTTCGCAGATGCCAGCCTGGCGCACCGGACAGTCCAGTGCACCCAGAATGAGCAGACTTTTGGCTGCTTCGAGCCAAGCTTTTCCAATTGAATTTTCTCTGATTCTAGCACTTAGACAAACATGTTAGTACACAAAAACCAATGTACTAAGTCTAGAATCATACCTTTATATTGATTTGCACCTTATCCACAATTTGGCATAGTTTATCACTTAAGCACTTGTGTTGGACACCAAATCACCAAAACACTTAGAAATGGCCCAAGGGCACATTTCCCTTTCAATCTCCCCCTTTTTGGTGATTTATGCCAACACAACAAAAAGCAACTAAAAGAAGTGCAACATCAATGCAAATGAAAACACAAATATGTTTTGTCTCAAATTTGGCATATTTGGATCATTCTTTGCCACCACTTGGTTTGTTTTTGCAAATCAAACTCAATTTCCTATCTCTAAGTCAAATTCACTTGTTGAGGCATAGAGAAAGATATTCCAAGAGAAATTGATCACTGATTCAAAAACTCCCTCTATTTCCCATAATCAACCATTCTCCCCACAAGAGACCAACTTTTGATAATAAGAGACAAACAAGAGTATTTTGACAAACAAAAACTCTAACTTTACTTTTTCAAAATTCTCAAGTGGTAGCTGATCCATTTCTTGCTTTGGCCTTATTTTCTCCCCCTTTGGCATCAAGCACCAAAACGGAATCAATTTTGCCCCTCTAACCCCATTGCCTCACCAAAATCTTCAACTAAGAGTAAAAAGGCAATAAGAGTACAAAGATGAACTTGGAATCAGTTACTCTATCATCGAAGTGCAGTGGAAGTCTTACATGGTCCAAGTCCACCTTTTCTCTTTCAAACCTCCTTTGAGACTAAATTAAACAAACTCAAGCACACAGTTAGTCTCAAAGGGTCAAGTTGTAGCACATCTCCCCCCTAAATATGTGCATCACTTGCAAATGGACTTGTGAGGTCCGGGGAGTGCTTGTACAACTTGAACACCGTAAATAAACAACAAAATGCATTAAGGAACATGATCAAGGCATAAAACACATGTATGCTATAAATCAATCCAAGTTCCGCGAATCTAAGACATTTAGCTCACTACGCAGCCTGCAAAAGGTCTTCTCATCTAGAGGCTTGGTTAAGATATCGGCTAGCTGGTTCTCAGTGCTAACATGAAACACTTCGATATCTCCCTTTTGCTGGTGGTCTCTCAAAAAGTGATGTCGGATGTCTATGTGCTTTGTGCGGCTGTGTTCAACAGGATTGTCCGCCATGCGGATAGCACTCTCATTATCACATAGGAGTGGGACTTTGCTCAGATTGTAGCCAAAGTCTCTGAGGGTTTGCCTCATCCAAAGTAGTTGCGTGCAACACTGTCCTGCGGCAACATACTCGGTCTCAGCGGTGGATAGGGCAACAGAAGTTTGTTTCTTAGAACTCCAGGACACCAGGGACCTTCCTAAGAATTGGCACGTCCCTGATGTACTCTTCCTATCGACCTTACATCCAGCATAATCGGAGTCTGAATATCCAATCAAGTCAAAGGTAGACCCCTTTGGATACCAGATCCCGAAGCAAGGCGTAGCGACTAAATATCTAAGAATTCGCTTCACGGCCACTAAGTGACACTCCCTTGGATCGGATTGAAATCTAGCACACATGCATACGCTAAGCATAATATCCGGTCTACTAGCACATAAATAAAGTAAGGACCCTATCATAGACTGGTATGCCTTTTGATCCATGGACTTACCTCCTTTGTTGAGGTCGGTGTGTCCGTCGGTTCCCATTGGAGTCTTTGCGGGCTTGGCGTCCTTCATCCCAGACCGCTTGATCAAGTCTTGCGTGTACTTTGTTTGGGAGATGAAGGTCCCATCCTTGAGTTGCTTCACTTGGAACCCAAGGAAATAGCTTAACTCGCCCATCATCGACATCTCAAACTTTTGAGTCATCACCCTGCTAAACTCTTCACAAGACTTTTGGTTAGTAGAACCAAATATTATGTCATCGACATAAATTTGGCATACAAAAAGATCACCATCATAATTCTTAGTGAATAAAGTTGGATCGGCTTTCCCAACCTTGAAAGCATTAGCAATTAAAAAGTCTCTAAGGCATTCATACCATGCTGTTGGGGCTTGCTTAAGTCCATAGAGCGCCTTAGAGAGCTTACACACGTGGTCGGGGTACCGTTCATCCTCAAAGCCAGGGGGTTGCTCCACGTCCACCTCCTCCTTGATTGGCCCGTTGAGGAAAGCGCTCTTCACATCCATTTGGAACAACCTGAAAGAATGGTGAGTAGCATAGGCTAACAATATGCGAATTGACTCTAGCCTAGCCACAGGAGCAAAAGTCTCCTCAAAGTCCAAACCTGCGACTTGGGCATAACCTTTTGCCACAAGTCGTGCCTTGTTCCTTGTCACCACCCCGTGCTCGTCTTGTTTGTTGCGGAACACCCACTTGGTTCCCACAACGTTTTGCTTGGGACGAGGCACCAGTGTCCAGACTTCATTTCTCTTGAAGTTGTTGAGCTCTTCCTGCATGGTCGACACCCAGTCCGGATCTAGCAAGGCCTCTTCTACCCTGAAAGGCTCAATAGAAGAGACAAAGGAGTAATGCTCATAAAAATTAACTAATCTAGAACGAGTAGTTACTCCCTTGCTTATGTCACCCAATATTTGGTCGACGGGATGATTCCTTTGAATCGTCGCTCGAACTTGGGTTGGAGGTGCCGGTTGTGCTTCTTCCTCCATTAAATGATCATCTTGTGCTCCCCCTTGATCACACGCTTCCTCCTGATGAACTTGTTCATCTTCTTGAGTTGGGGGATGCACCGTTGTTGAGGAAGAAGGTTGATCTTGCTCCTTTTGTTCCAGTGGCCTCACATCTCCAATCGCCATGGTGCGCATTGCGGCCGTTGGAACGTCTTCTTCATCTACATCATCAAGATCAACCACTTGCTCTCTTGGAGAGCCATTAGTCTCATCAAATACAACGTCGCTAGAGACTTCAACCAAACTCGATGATTTGTTGAAGACCCTATATGCCTTTGTATTTGAGTCATAACCTAACAAAAACCCTTCTGCAGCTTTGGGAGCAAACTTAGAATTCCTACCTTTCTTCACTAGAATGTAACATTTGCTCCCAAATACACGAAAGTAAGACACATTGGGTTTGTTACCGGTTAGAAGCTCATATGAAGTCTTCTTGAGGAGGCGGTGAAGGTAGACCCGGTTTATGGCGTGGCAAGCCGTGCTCACGGCTTCCGTCCAAAACCGTTCGGGCGTCTTGAATTCACCAAGCATCGTCCTCGCCATGTCTAGCAGCGTCCTGTTCTTCCTCTCTACCACCCCATTTTGTTGTGGTGTGTAGGGAGCGGAGAACTCGTGCTTGATTCCTTCCTCCTCAAGATACTCCTCCACTTGAAGGTTCTTGAACTCGGACCCATTGTCGCTCATTATCTTCTTCACTTTGAGCTCAAACTCGTTTTGGGCTCTCCTTAGGAAGCGCTTGAGGGTCCCTTGGGTTTCAGATTTATCCTGCAAAAAGAATACCCAAGTGAAGCGGGAAAAACCATCAACTATAACAAGACCATACTTACTTCCTCCTATACTTAGATATGTGACGGGTCCGAAGAGGTCCATATGAAGTAACTCCAGGGGTCTTGATGTTGTCATCACATTTTTGGCATGATGAGAGTTTCCCACCTGTTTACCTGCTTGACAAGCTGCACAAGGTCTATCTTTTTCGAAAGTTACATTAGTTAGACCTATCACGTGTTCTCCCTTTAGAAGCTTGTGAAGGTTCTTCATCCCCACATGTGCTAAACGGCGATGCCACAGCCAGCCCATGCTAGTCTTAGCGATTAAGCATGCATCTAGATCGGCCTCCTCTTTTGCAAAATCAACTATATAAAGTTTGTCGTCTAGTACACCCTTAAAAGCAAATGAACCATCACTTCTTCTAAAGACAGACACATCTACATTTGTGAATAAACAGTTATATCCCATATTACAAAGTTGACTCACAGACAACAAGTTATATCCAAGCGACTCAACTAAGAACACATTAGAAATAGAGTGCTCGGATGAAATAGCAATTTTTCCTGACCCTTTCACCTTGCCTTGGTTCCCATCACCGAATATGATTGAATCTTGGGGATCCTTGTTCTTGACGTAGGAAGAGAACATCCTCTTTTCCCCCATCATGTGGTTTGTGCATCCGCTGTCGATAATCCATCTTGAGCCCCTGGATGCATAAACCTGCAAGGCAAATTTAGGCTTGGGTCTTAGGTACCCAACTCATGTTGGGTCCTACAAGGTTAGTTACAATAGTCTTAGGGACCCAAATGCAAGTCTTGTCTCCCTTACATTTGGCCCCTAATTTCCTAGCAATTACCTTCTTATCCTTTCTACAAATAGCAAAGGAAGCATTGCAAGCATAATAAATTATAGAAGGTTCATTTATTACTTTCCTAGGAACATGAACAACATTTCTTCTAGGCATAGCATTTTTCCTAGCCAAATTTCTATCATGCATAATAGAAGAACTAGAAGCAATCATGGCATGAGAATCAAAAGCATCATAACTTCTATAAACATTCCTAGAATGTCTCCTATCATGATACATGAAAGCATGGTTCTTTTGAGCACTACTAGCCATAGGGGCCTTCCCTTTCTCCTTGGCAGAGATGGAAGCCTTATGACTTGTTAAGTTCTTGACTTCCCTCTTGAAGCCAAGACCATCCTTAATTGAGGGGTGTCTACCAATCGTGTAGGCATCCCTTGCAAATTTTAGTTTGTCAAATTCACTCTTGCTAGTCTTAAGTTGGGCATTAAGACTAGCCACTTCATCATTCAATTTAGAAATTGAAACCAGGTGTTCACTACAAGCATCAACATTAAAATCTTTACACCTATTGCAAACTACAACATGTTCTACACAAGATGTTGATTTATTAGCTTTTTCTAACTTAGCACTCAAATCATCATTTATGCTCTTTAAGCTAGAAATAGAGTCATGACATGTAGACAATTCACAAGAAAGCATTTCATTCCTTTTAATTTCTAAAGCAAGGGATTTTTGTGCCTCTACAAACTTATCATGTTCTTCATACAAAAGATCCTCTTGCTTTTCTAATAACCTATTTTTATCATTCAAGGCATCAATTAATTCATTACTCTTATCAACCTTAGTTCTATCTAGGCCCTTGAATAAACATGAATAGTCTATTTCATCATCGCTAGATTCTTCATCACTTGAGGAAGCGTAAGTACTAGTATCACGAGTGCTTACCTTCTTTTCCCTTGCCATGAGGCAGGTGTGATGCTCGTTGGGGAAGAGGGCCGACTTGTTGAAGGCGGTGGCGGCGAGTCCTTCATTGTCGGAGTCGGACGACGAACAATCCGAGTCCCACTCCTTTCCAAGGTGTGCCTCGCCCTTAGCCTTCTTGTGAGCCTTCTTCTTTTCCCTCTTGTTCTCTTGTTCCTGGTCACTATCATTATCGGGACAATTAGCGATAAAATGACCAATCTTACCACATTTGAAGCATGAGCGCTTCCCCTTCGTCTTGGTCTTGTTGGGATGCTCCTTGCGACCCCTTAGCGCCGTCTTGAAACGCTTAATGATGAGGGCCATCTCTTCCTCTTTGAGTCCCGCCGCCTCAACTTGTGCCACCTTGCTAGGTAGCACTTCCTTGCTCCTCGTTGCTTTGAGAGCAACGGTTTGAGGCTCATGGATTGGGCCGTTCAACGCATCGTCAACGTATCTTGCCTCCTTGATCATCATCCGCCCGCTTACAAACTTTCCAAGTATCTCCTCGAGCGTCATCTTGGTGTACCTAGGATTCTCACGAATATTGTTCACAAGATGTGGATCAAGGACAATAAAAGACCTTAGCATTAAGCGGACGACGTCGTGGTCCGTCCATCGCGTGCTTCCATAGCTCCTTATTTTGTTGACGAGGGTCTTGAGCCGGTTGTACGTTTGGGTTGGCTCCTCGCCGCTGATCATTGCGAATCTCCCAAGTTCGCCCTCCACCAACTCCATCTTGGTGAGCATGGTGACGTCGTTCCCCTCATGTGAGATTTTGAGGGTGTCCCAAATCTGCTTGGCGTTATCCAAGCCGCTCACCTTATGGTATTCGTCCCTGCACAATGAAGCTAGAAGAACAGTAGTAGCTTGTGCATTTTTGTGAATTTGCTCATTAATGAACATAGGACTATCCGTACTATCAAAGTGCATTCCATTTTCTACTATCTCCCATATACTTGGATGGAGAGAGAACAAGTGGCTACGCATTTTGTGACTCCAAAATCCGTAGTCCTCTCCATCAAAGTGGGGGGTTTACCGAGGGGAATGGAAAGCAAATGAGCATTGGAACTTTGCAGAATACGAGAATAATCAAAGGAAAAGTTTGAATTAACCGTCTTCTTTTTCTCGTAGTCGTTGTCGTCATCCTTTTGGGAAGAGGAAGATTCGTCGCTGTCGTAGTAGACTATCTCCTTGATGCGCCTTGTTTTCTTCTTCCTCCCGTCTTTTCTTTTGTGGCCCGAGCCTGAGTCGGTAGGCTTGTCATCCTTTGGATCATTGACGAAGGACTCCTTCTCCTTATCATTGACCACCATCCCCTTGCCCTTAGGATCCATCTCTTCGGGCGATTAGTCCCTTTCTTGAAGAGAACGGCTCTGATACCAATTGAGAGCACCTAGAGGGGGGATGAATAGGTGATCCTGTAAAACTTGAAACTTAAACTTGAAACTTAATGCCACAAAACTTGATTAGGAGTTAGCACAATAAAGCCAAGTGGCTAGAGAGGAGTTCTTGCAAGACACGATAACCACAAGAAGATCAATCACAGATAGACATAGTGGTTTATCCCGTGGTTCGGCCAAGTTCAACACTTGCCTACTCCACGTTGTGGCGTCCCAACGGACGAGGGTTGCAATCAACCCCTCTCAAGCGGTCCAAAGACCCACTTGAATACCATGGAGTTTTGCTTTGTTTACTTTATCCCGCTCGTGAGGAATCTCCACAACTTGGAGCCTCTTGCCCTTACACTTTGATGTTCACAAAGAAGCACGGAGTAAGGGAGGGATGAGCAACGCACACAAGACACAAAATCAGAGCGACAATACGCACACAAGTCACAACTTGAGCTCACAACACAACCCAAAGAGTTCTCTACTCAAATGGAGCTCTAGTTGCTATCACAAAGAATCGAATGCGCGGAATTGAAGTCTTGGTGCTTAGGAATGCTTAGAGAATGCTTGGTATCCTTCTCCATGCGCCTAGGGGTCCCTTTTATAGCCCCAAGTCAGCTAGGAGCCGTTGAGAGCATTCCAGGAAGGCAATTCTTGCCTTCTGTCGCCTGGCGCACCGGACAGTCCGGTGCGGATTTCTTTCCTTCTTTGGCGAAGCTGACCGTTGGAGATTCAGAGCCGTTGGTGCACCGGACACTGTCCGGTGCACACCGGACAGTCCGGTGCCCCCTTCTGACCGTTGGCTCTGCCACGCGTCGCGCGCGGATTACGCGGCCGACCGTTGGCTGGGCCGACTGTTGGCTCACCGGACAGTCCGGTGCACCACCGGACAGTCCGGTGATTTATAGCCGTACGCCGCCGTCGAAGTCCCGAGAGCAGCTAGTTCGCAGATGCCAGCCTGGCGCATCGGACACTGTCCGGTGCACCACCGGACAGTCCGGTGCACCCAGACTGAGCAGACTTTTGGCTGCTTCGAGCCAAGCTTTTCCAATTGAATTTTCTCTGATTCTAGCACTTAGACAAACATGTTAGTACACAAAAACCAATGTACTAAGTCTAGAATCATACCTTTATATTGATTTGCATCTTATCCACAATTTGGCATAGTTTATCACTTAAGCACTTGTGTTGGACACCAAATCACCAAAACACTTAGAAATGGCCCAAGGGCACATTTCCCTTTCAATAAGAGAGAATCTAAGAGCAGCCCAGTCCCTCCAGAAAAGCTATGCTGATAAAAGAAGGCGTTCCCTAAGCTTTAGTGTTGGGGATCATGTATATCTCAAGGTTTCTCCAATCTGTGGCACACGCAGATTCCAAGTGCGTGGGAAGTTAGCCCCATGTTACATTGGCCCTTTTCTGATCATCAAGAAAGTAGGAGCAGTGGCCTACAAGCTACAGTTACCTCAAGAAATGTCAGATGTGCATGATGTGTTTCATGTGTCCCAGCTTAAGAAATGCCTAAGGATACCAGAAGAACAAGTGACTCCAGAAACAATTGATCTACAGGACGATCTCAGATATCAAGAGGTACCAATAAGGATTTTAGATACCGTGACAAGAAGAACCAGAAATTCAACCTACATAATTTGCCGAGTCCAATGGAGCAAACACTCAGAGGCAAAAGCAACCTGGGAAAGAGAAGATGCGCTACAAGCAGAATTTCCTAACCTTTTCTTATACCAAGCTGAATCTCGAGGGCGATATTCGACCAAAGTGGGGTAGGTTTGTAACATCCCAATTTTCAACTATGGAATAAAACTTGTTCAAAATTATTGATAACTATGATAGCCTAATCCAAACTATGCAAAGCAATGCCTCTATGGGTTATTCCTCGATATTCTTCTAAATTATAGGCTAAGCTTGTCTTTCACCGTGGTAAATTATTGAAAACGTCTAATGCCCGCCCATAATAGACAGAGGGAGCCCACAACCACCTATGGCAAAACACATGCGTAAATAAATCGTAAGCCTGCCTCTAGCTGCCTTGGCATTTGTGCGTCCTGGCAAGCCCCACCTACACCCTCTGCCCTAAGGCAGCCTTGTCATGCACGCCAAACTGCTATATTAAAGGGACCGGGTTGCAGACCTTGAAGTGATACCTCAGTGCAGAAAGTCACTCCGACAAGACCTCGTGCACCCGCCTGAACACACGCCAGTCACTTGTCGCAATCATAATTAAATGAATGCCCCACCATGAGCCAAGTTACCCTGCCAACCTCGGGATGTTGCGACTGCACTGTGGCAACATCGCCAATCACAGTACGCCGGTCGAGACTCCCTCCATTATAAACTATCGTTCCTCCGCCTATAAATATCGATGCCCTTGCCGCGGAACCTCACAGTACAGCCACCATCTCATTGTCACCCTCACATCCGAACAACGTGTGCCTTACTCTTCAAACTAGAGGACAAGCCCTCACCATCGATTTGAGCCATAGGTGAGCATGCCATGATCTTCGACCTCTTCCTCCCCCGAAGTCATTCTTAAACTATAGAAGTTATGACCTTAGCATCAATTAAGACATCTTTTCCCATGGCCATCATTTGCCCATTGAAAATATGCAAGGATCACCTTGCTTAAACAATTGTCATATAATAAGCATAACCAAGTTTCTAGAAGCCTCTACAATATTCATGATAAACCTTAATCATAAGCAAGACAACTTTCTAGGAACAACCATGGATAACCATGATGTACATAGCCTTCTAGAATTCCCTACACTAATCATGGTAAGTCACGAAGCCTAGATATTTTTGGACCTCTCTAGAACTATGGTGATGTGTCATGGTGAAGTGTCCCCCCATGAAAGGTGGAGGTGACACATGCATGGTGAAGTGTCCCCCCATTAAAGTGGTAGATGACACATGCATGGTGAGGTGTCACTCATCCATAGCTCCTAGGTGCCTATATAAGGATGTGCCCCCCTCTTGCCATGACATACTGTAACACCCCTGGTGTTACGTAAACTAAAACTCTGACATGTCATCATAAGCATCTGCATTAATGTGCTTGTTACACCTAGAATGCATTTACTAGGTTAAAACTTTACAAAAAGTGTGATGTTGTGTGTTGAGTAGTGGACTTAGTTAAGGACCTGGTTTAAGCAAAATGAGGGAAGATCATCTCTTGAGCAAGTAACAAATTGGCTTGGAGTCTTAAATGTTAAAGGTAAGTCTTAGAGCCTAGAGTAGCCTTCTTTTGGAATGATGGTCAAGTGGAAGAAGCGCTTAAGAAGCTGGAATAACTCCAAACCTTAACTTGAGCTTTGCTTGGAATAGATGGTTAAGTAAAGGAAATTCTAAACCAGGACATTTTGGATATGAGCTATGTGTATCAAAGATTGGATCTTGAGCTAGAGAGTAACTTTGCTCTAGGTGGAGGGATCAAAGGGATGAATCCCTAGAAGAAGCTGAAACACAAATGAAACTCATTTGAAACCCTAAACTAGCCCAAAAGTGGAATTCAAAATCTAGAAAGAATTTGACAAAAGTCCATATATCAAAGTTATAGAGCTTGGAAAAGTGGATATATTTCTTATTTGGAGATTCCTAAGTTGTGTGGAAGAATTTGGAGTTAAGTACAAAAATTCAGTTTTGGGTTCATTTTGGAACTTCTGAAAATAGATAAACTAGTCAAATTTGGACCCTTGTAACTTCTGATCTAGGACTATTTTGAAGATGATCATTATAACAGAGTCATAGAGCTACATGAGGAGTATAAGTTTGGTTAAGTCATCTAGCTCTAAAAGTATCTGGAACCTAGAGAAAAACTGGTCCAAAGTAGAGCTAACAGAGTTTCTCGATTTCAGACTTAGTGAAATTCAGATTCCTGAATTTCAGCATTTGGAGCAAACTTTGGGCTATTGTAGTTTGTAATCCAAGATGTTTTGGTTGATGGTCACTACATCAAACTTGTAGAGGAACTATAGGAGTATAAACTTTATTGAGAAACTTGCCCCTATAAACATTTGGAACCCAGGAAAAAGAGTGGTTCCAAGTGGTGCTGCTGTATTTCTGAATTTTCAGATGGTGAACAGTCAACTGAACTGAATTCAGTGTTTTGATAGCAGTTTTGGAGCTTGTTTGTGGCTGTTCTATAAGGTTTTATACTATGGTGCTTGTATAGGAATTAAAGACCATATATTGGTGAACAACTTCCTTAAAGGGTGATGGACATGATCCCATAAAAGAATTGGAATAACAACTGCTTAAAGTGGGACTGTGTTGTGGCTGAAACTGAATTATATTCAGTTATTGAAAACTGAATTTCAGTGAAAGGTGCTGAGTTTGAAGCCCATTTGTGACTGATTCATGTATATTTAGACTAAAGGTTCCATAGCAAAGTTGTAGACCATAATAAAGTGAACAAGTTTGCTAAAGTGAGATTGACCTGGTTCCACATAGATTTAGGAGTAAAAGTGGCCAAAATGTGGACTGTCAGGTGTTGGGTTCAGACTAAGAATAATATTTAAGTCTGAATATGTGTGTTTTTACCCATCTTTGGGGCCTTGTAGTAATAAATCCAAAGAGATTTAGGTTAAGAATCTGTAGCAAAATGAGAGACCAGATGTAGATGAACAAGTTTTGTGCAAAGAGTGGGCTTGCTACTGTATGGAATTTAGAGAATAGCCTGCTGCAAAACCCTCTATCAGACTCAGTACTGTGCTGTTTCAGAAATCAGAAACTGCATTTTCAGTGTTTTGCTCTAACTTTGGTGCACCATAGCTACTGTTCTAAGTATTTTTAGCTTAGGGGTGTTATACCAAATAGGAAGGGCTCTAGTTGGTGAGTAAATGTGGTTAAGAAAGGTTGATCTATTGTTGAGGGGAAATGTGCGATAGAGGGGCCTGGACAAAGAAGTGGGCAAAGGAAGCAGCAGTGTTAGTGAATTGAATTCAGTTTTTGATTGGCAAACTGAAGAATATCACTCTCCCAGCTAGTGTCACTTGTGTGTTTGGGTGGAGATAGGGTCGAGGTGCCTAGCCAAGGGGCTAGAGACCTCAGCTCCATTGAGAAATATCAAAGTTTTGGACTGTTTTGGGGCAGCGAGTCTTTTTCTGCTCTTCTTATTATCTGAATTCCTGGGCAGTCTGGATATTTATATTGCACCTGTGAGCCAGTCCCAGAAAAATGTATTGGGCTATGTTTGTATGGTGGATGAAGTGCATGACTCAAGTTTTAGAGGTCCCACTCCTGCTGGTAATATCCAGTGAGTTGTCAGCCATAAAGGAAGGGGGGAAATGCTCTCAACATTGGACAGTGATTGAAGCTGGGATCAGTTGCGGGGGGAGAAAAAAAAAAGATCTTCACCCCTTTTCTGGACTCTACTCATATGCACAAACTGAATTTTTCTCAGTTCACTAAAAACTGAAAATTAGTGTTTGGTGCCCAGTTTGATGTCCTTTTGTGACTAAATCATGGGATGTTGGACTAAGAACTATATAGCAAAGTTGGAGCCCATAATACAGAGAATATGTTTTATAAAGAGGGATGGACACAGTACTACATAAGAAGTGGAGTTACTGACCCCTAAAGATGGGCTGTCAGACGTGTGGAATTTTTCAGATAAGAAATAGTGAACATATCTGAATTCTAGTGTTTGGTTTAACTTTGGAACTATATGGTGGCTGTTCTGGACAGTTTTGGACTAGGATCTTTATAGAAAAGCTGAAGAGTACATATTGGTGTACAAGTTTACTTAACAATGATTAACTTGGTACCATATAAAGTAAGTAGTTAAATACCCTTAAAGTTGCCTTGACAGTCTGCAAATTCTGGGTTCAGTTTCAGAAAACTGAAACTATGGTTTCTGTGTGATATGCCTCACTTTGGGGATCTATAACTCGAAACCTGTAAAGTATTGACTTTGGAAGTCTACAACAAATTAAAAGACCAATGTTCAGTGAATAAGTTTTATGTGGGAGGGTATCTCTGTCCTTATGGTTAAATAGGAGAAAAAGGAGGCTGAAGCTAGGTTTGCAGTTGACTGAACTAGATCAGGCAGTCTGAAAATATCTCAGGAAAAAGATCTGCCTCCACTAGCTGTTTCCAGATGACTTTGGATAAGTGCAAAACAACAAGAATTTCGTTTTGGTAAAAGGGGGGTCACAGGAGCGATTTTTATAGCCCAGGGGGGCTTTTGGATTGGATCAATCTGCAGCCTGACAGCCATGACTCACCTGCTTATTTACTGTGCTGGTTTGCTGTCCATAGGAGGATTGACCACCTCTGCTGTTTTCCCTATGCCTGTACCCTTACGTGGGGGTCATGCAGGTGAAAAATGGAGCATGCTGGCTCTCTTTGGCCCTCTATTTATGACCCTAAAGGAAAGACCCAGCCGGCTGCAACTGCTGTCTTGGTTTTGGGCATACAAGCACCTAATCTGAGATCTCCAAGTTTTAGCCGACAGCATATTTCTCCACCGCGTCACACCATTCTCACACCTCTAGTTTGAGTTCTCCATCTTCCACATCCCTCTAATTCCACTGAAAAGCCTTGAACTCACGGTGGGTACTGAGGCCGGTGATCACGACAGGCATTTTTTTCACACCGTGGCCAGGGATCTTCGAAGGTTTCCTCGACCGTGTGGCACTCGTTCTGTACTCACTTAAGGTCAGTGAAGCTCATCAACTTGGAATTTTTAACTCTACTATTTTGTGCTGGCCGAAACAGAGCTCCGCCGCCGTGGTTTGGCGCTGTGAATTACCTCTGCGCCGACCCGTTAACTCGCGCCATTTCCGGTCGAGTTCACGCGCGCACTATAGGTTTGTGAGATCACTGAAGCTCTCTGGTAAATGTGTTTTTGGATCTTTAGTGCAGTTTACAAACTTTAAGTAGTTTAAGTGTGCTCTAAAATGGATTAATTGAATATTTAGGGAGCAAATGCGAGCACCAAAAATTGTGACAACTTGTGGAGAGTCTTGTTATCAGAATATAAGCTCTTGGTAAAAGTTTGGTGCTGTTTGTAAGCCATTTGCTCAGAAATCCTTATAGAGTCCTTAATTGGAATAAGAAGAACATAATCGCATGTGGATTCGAAATTTGGAAAAAGGAACAAGTTTAACAAGTGAAACCTGATCTTTGGATAAAGATGCAAGAGTGCCTAGTGGGATTTGGATTTTTGGCGTAGTTTGAAGATTGTTCTAATCCTCTAGAAGTTCAATTTGTAGGATTCAAATTAAAGAAATAAGTCCTGACTTAAGGCAAGCATAGAGTTATTGGTTATGAAGGCAGAGTTCCCTGGTGTGGTTTGAGAGCTTAGTGATGATATTAGAATGTTTAGCTCCCCTGTTGTTTGGTTATTTTTGTGTGCACCTTTAGTAAGGTGTAATTTGTATTGCTTTAAAGTATCCTCTTTGTAGTTGCACAAGTATATGCATTCATGTTCATATCATTTCATGTAGAGCTCCCAGCAGAAGGAGTGTAAATTCAAGATGAAGTGGTTGTGGAAGAGGAGTTTGCTCCCGTGCCTATTCATCAAGTGGATGGAGCTATTTAACTGGGTATTGGGTAGAAAGGTCTTGAGCCTCTTCACTGCAACAAAGGTAAGCCCCGGTGCATGCAACCCCTTCCTTGTGTTTTTTAAATAATTTTTGCACACTTTAAGTCTAGTGAAATGTGCATTAGGTTTATAGGAGTTGCTTGGAACCCTTTGATGCATTACCTTCCTTGATATCCATACCTTTATAGATACTTCTGATGAAGTATCAAAATATGATTTACAAAAATGCTTAGCCCTGCTTAGATCTTGTGGATAGAGGCTGTCTTTTACAATAATGTCTAGCTCAGGGGTTATCCTGAGGAAGGATGGCTTCTACCTGCAAGAATATTTTCATTGGGAGCATGGTTGGATCTTACTGCAAAGTTCCTGAAAGGGAATTAGGCTTACACCTAGTTCCTATATAATTTTGGTGGTTGAATTGCCCAACACAAATCTTTGGACTAACTTGTTTGCCCAAGTGTATAGATGATACAGGTGTAAAAGGATCACACTCAGCCAATAAAAAGACCAAGCTTTGGATTCAACAAAGGAGCAAAGGGGCAACCGAAGGCACCCCTGGTGTGGCGCACCGGACTGTCCGGTGTGCCACCGGACATGTCCGGTGCACCAGGGGGACTCAGACTCGAACTCGCCACCTTCGGGAATTTCCGGAGGCGACTCGGCTATAATTCACCGGACTGTCCGGTGTACACCGGACAGTGTCCGGTGCGCCAAGGGAGGTCGACCTCAGGAACTCGCCGGCTTCGGGAAAAGCCAACGGCTCGTCCACTATAATTCACCGGACTGTCCGGTGTGCACCGGACTGTCCGGTGCGACTCCAGAGCAACGGCTATCTTCGCGCCAACGGCTCTCTGCCGCGCATTTAATGCGGGCTCTGCGTGCGCAGATGGCAGGCTCGCCCATGCTGGCACACCGGACAGCAAACAGTACCTGTCCGGTGTGCACCGGACACCCAGGCGGGCCCACAAGTCAGAAGCTCCAACGGTTAGAATCCAACGGCAGTGATGACGTGGCAGGGGGCACCGGACTGTCCGGTGTGCACCGGACTGTCCGGTGCGCCATCGAACAGACAACCCAGCCAACGGTCAAGTTTGGTGGTTGGGGCTATAAATACCTCAACCACCCCACCATTCATTGCATCCAAGTTTTTCACTTCCAAACTACTACAAGAGCTCTAGCATTCAATTCTAGACACACCAAAGAGATCAAATCCTCTCCAAATTCCACACAACACAATAGTGACTAGAGAGAGTGATTTGTTTGTGTTATTTCGAGCTCTTGCGCTTGGATTGCTTTCTCCGTTCTTGATTCTTTCATAGCGATCAAACTCACTTGTAATTGAGACAAGAGACACCAAACTTGTGGTGGTCCTTGTGGGAACTTTGTGTTCCAAGTGATTGAGAAGAGAAGGCTCACTCGGTCCGTGGGATCGTTTGAGAGAGGGAAGGGTTGAAAGAGACCCGGCCTTTGTGGCCTCCTCAACGGGGAGTAGGTTTGCAAGAACCGAACCTCGGTAAAACAAATCTCCGTGTCTCACTTGCTTATTCGCTTGGGATTTGTTTTGCGCCCTCTCTCGCGGACTCGTTTCTTTATTACTAACACTAACCCGGCTTGTAGTTGTGTTTATATTTGTAAATTTCAGTTTCGCCCTATTCACCCCCCTCTATGCGACTATCAATTGGTATCAGAGCCCGGTGCTTCATTAGAGCCTAACCACTCGAAGTGACGTCGGGAGATCACGCCAAGAAGGAGATGGAGACCGGCGAAAAGCCCACTACAAGCCACGGGAGCACTTCATCGGAAGAGTCCCGCACCAAGAGGAAGGAGAAGAAGAAGGACTCCTCCAAACGGAAGGAGAAAAAGTCTTCCTCTTCTCACCACAAAGAGAAGAAGGAAAAATCTTCTTCCTACAAGCCGCATCGGAAAGGCGACAAGCACAAGAGGATGAGGAAAGTGGTCTACTACGAGACCGACACTTCATCAACATCGACCTCCGACTCCGATGCGCCCTCCGTCACTTCTAAGCGCCAAGAGCGCAAGAAGTATAGTAAGATCCCCCTACGATACCCTCGCATTTCCAAACATACACCTTTACTTTCCGTCCCATTAGGCAAACCACCAACTTTTGATGGTGAAGATTACGCTAGGTGGAGCGATTTAATGCGATTTCATCTAACCTCGCTCCACAAAAGTATATGGGATGTTGTTGAGTTTGGTGCACAGGTACCGTCGGTAGGGGATGAGAACTATGATGAGGATGAGGTGGCCCAAATCGAGCACTTCAACTCTCAAGCAACAACAATACTCCTCGCCTCTCTAAGTAGAGAGGAGTATAACAAAGTACAAGGGTTGAAGAGCGCCAAGGAGATTTGGGATGTGCTCAAAACCGCGCACGAAGGAGACGAGCTCACCAAGATCACCAAGCGGGAAACGATCGAGGGGGAGCTCGGTCGGTTCCGGCTTCGCAAAGGGGAAGAGCCACAACACATGTACAACCGGCTCAAGACCTTGGTGAATCAAGTGCGTAACCTCGGGAGCGTAAAGTGGGATGACCACGAGATGGTTAAGGTTATTCTAAGATCTCTTATTTTCCTTAACCCTACTCAAGTTCAATTAATCCGTGGTAATCCTAGATATACTAAAATGACCCCCGAGAAAGTTATCGGGAATTTTGTGAGTTTTGAGTGCATGATCGAAGGCTCGAGGAAGATCAACGAGCTTGATGATGCCACCACATCCGAAGCTCAACCCGTTGCATTCAAGGCAAGTAGGCAACGGAGGAGAGGAAGGAGGAGTCTACACCAAGTCGACAACCAATAGACGCCTCCAAGCTCGACAATGAGGAAATGGCGCTCGTCATCAAAAGCTTCCGCCAAATCCTCAAGCAAAGGAGGGGGAAGGATTACAAGTCCCGCTCCAAGAAGGTTTGCTACAAGTGTGGTAAGCCCGGTCATTTTATTGCTAAATGTCCCATATCTAGTGACAGTGACTGAGGCGACGACAAGAAGGGGAGAAGAAAGGAGAAGAAGAGGTACTACAAGAAGAAGGGCGGTGATGCCCATGTTTGTCGGGAATGGGATTCCGACGAAAGCTCAAGCGACTCCTCCGACGACGAGGACGCCGCCAACATCGCCGTCACCAAGGGACTCCTCTTCCCCAACGTCGGCCACAAGTGCCTCATGGCAAAGGACGGCAAACGGAAAAAGGTTAAATCTAACTCCTCCACTAAATATGAATCTTCTAGTGATGATAATGCTAGTGATGAGGAGGATAATTTGCGTTCCCTTTTTGCCAACCTTAACATAGCTCAAAAGGAAAAATTAAATGAATTAGTTAGTGCTATTCATGAAAAGGATGACCTTTTGGATTCCCAAGAGGATTGTCTAATTAAAGAAAACAAGAAACATGTTAAGGTTAAAAAGGCTTATGCTCTTGAAATTGAAAAATGTGAAAAGTTATCTAGTGAGATAAGCACTTGCCGTGAGATGATTGACAACCTTAGAAATGAAAATGCTAGTTTAAATGCTAAGGTTAATTCACATGTTTGCAATGTTTCAACTTCAAATCCTAGAGATGATAATATTGATTTACTTGCTAGGATTGATGAGTTGAATGCTTCTCTTGCCAGCCTTAAAATTGAGAATGAAAATTTGCTTGCTAAGGCTAAAGATTTTGATGATTACAATGCTACCATTTCCGACCTTAGAACTAAGAATGACATGTTACAAGCTAAGGTTGTAGAATTAAAATCTTGCAAACCCTCTACATCTACCATTGAGCATGTATCTATTTGTACTAGATGTAAAGATGTTGATATTAATGCTATTCATGATCATATGGCTTTAATTAAACAACAAAATGATCATATAGCAAAACTAGATGCTAAAATTGCCGAGCACAACTTGGAAAATGAAAATTTTAAATTTGCTCGTAGCATGCTTTATAATGGGAGACGCCCGGGCATCAAGGATGGCATTGGCTTCCAAAAGGGAGACAATGTCAAAATTAATGCCCCTCCTAAAAAATTGTCCAACTTTGTTAAGGGCAAGGCTCCCATGCCTCAGGATAACGAGGGTTACATTTTATACCCTGCCGGTTATCCTGAGAGCAAGATTAGGAGAATTCACTCTAGGAAGTCTCACTCTGGCCCTAATCATGCTTTTATGTATAAGGGTGAGACATCTAGTTCTAGGCAACCAACCCGTGCTAAGTTGCCTAAGAAAATTCCTACTACATCAAATGAACATAATCTTTCATTTAAAACTTTTGATGCATCTTATGTGTTAACTAACAAAACCGGCAAGATAGTTGCCAAATATGTTGGGGGCAAGCACAAGGGCTCCAAGACCTGTGTTTGGGTACCCAAAGTTCTTGTGTCTAATGCCAAAGGACCCAAAACCATTTGGGTACCTAAAGTCAAGAACTAAAATTGTTTTGTAGGTTTATGCATCCGGGGGCTCAAGTTGGATACTCGACAGCGGGTGCACAAACCATATGACAGGGGAGAAAAGGATGTTCTCCTCCTACGAGAAAAACCAAGATCCCCAACGAGCTATCACATTCGGGGATGGAAATCAAGGTTTGGTCAAAGGTCTTGGTAAAATTGCTATATCACCCGACCATTCTATTTCCAATGTTTTTCTTGTAGATTCATTAGATTACAATTTGCTTTCCGTATCTCAATTATGTCAAATGGGCTACAACTGTCTTTTCACTAATATAGGTGTCACTGTCTTTAGAAGAAGTGATGATTCAATAGCATTTAAGGGAGTGTTAGAGGGTCAGCTATACTTGGTAGATTTTGATAGAGCTAAACTCGACACTTGCTTGATTGCTAAGACTAACATGGGTTGGCTCTGGCACCGCCGACTAGCCCATGTTGGGATGAAGAATCTTCATAAACTTCTAAAAGAAGAACACATTTTAGGATTAACAAATGTTCATTTTGAGAAAGACAGGGTTTGTAGCGCATGCCAAGCAGGAAAGCAAGTTGGCACTCATCATCCACACAAGAACATTATGACTAGTGACAGGCCACTGGAGCTCCTACACATGGACCTATTCGGCCCGATCGCTTACATAAGCATCGGCGGAAGTAAGTACTGTCTAGTTATTGTGGATGATTATTCTCGCTTCACTTGGGTATTCTTTTTACAGGAAAAATCTCAAACCCAAGAGACCTTAAAGGGATTCTTGAGACGGGCTCAAAATGAGTTCGGCTTAAGGATCAAGAAAATAAGAAGCGACAACGGGACGGAGTTCAAGAACTCTCAAATCGAAGGTTTTCTTGAGGAAGAGGGCATCAAGCATGAGTTCTCTTCTCCCTACACACCTCAACAAAATGGTGTAGTGGAGAGGAAGAATCGAACTCTATTGGACATGGCAAGGACCATGCTTGATGAGTACAAGACTTCGGATCGGTTTTGGGCCGAGGCAGTCAACACCGCCTGCTACGCCATCAACCGATTATATCTACACCGAATCCTCAAGAAGACATCATATGAACTCCTAATCGGTAAAAAGCCCAACATTTCATATTTTAGAGTCTTTGGTAGCAAATGCTTTATACTTGTTAAAAGAGGTAGAAAATCTAAATTTGCTCCTAAGACTGTAGAAGGCTTTTTACTTGGTTATGACTCAAGCACAAGGGCATATAGGGTCTTTAACAAGTCCACTGGACTGGTTGAAGTCTCATGTGACGTTGTGTTTGATGAGACTAATGGCTCTCAAATAGAGCAAGTTGATCTTGATGAGATAGGTGAAGAAGAGGCTCCATGCATCGCGCTAAGGAACATGTCCATTGGGGATGTGTGTCCTAAGGAATCCGAAGAGCCTCCAATTGCACAAGATCAACCATCCTCCTCCATGCAAGCATCTCCACCGATTGAAAATGAGGATGAAGCTCAAGTTGATGAAGTAGAAGATCAAGCAAATGAGCCACCTCAAGATGATAGCAATGATCAAGGGGGAGATACAAATGAGGAAGACAAGGAGGATGAAGAGCAGAGGCCGCCACACCCAAGAGTCCACCAAGCAATCCAACGAGATCACCCCGTCGACACCATCCTCGGCGACATTCATAAGGGGGTAACTACAAGATCTCGGGTTGCACATTTTTGTGAACATTACTCGTTTGTTTCCTCTATTGAGCCACACAGGATAGAGGAAGCACTCCAAGATTCGGATTGGGTGGTGGCAATGCAAGAGGAGCTCAACAACTTCACTAGAAATGAGGTATGGCATTTAGTTCCACGTCCTAATCAAAATGTTGTAGGAACCAAATGGGTCTTCCGCAACAAGCAAGACGAGCATGGTGTGGTGACAAGGAACAAAGCTCGACTTGTGGCCAAGGGATACTCCCAAGTCGAAGGTTTGGATTTCGGTGAAACCTATGCACCCGTAGCTAGGCTTGAGTCAATTCGCATATTATTAGCCTATGCTACTTACCATGGCTTTAAGCTTTATCAAATGGACGTGAAAAGTGCCTTCCTCAATGGACCAATCAAGGAAGAGGTCTATGTTGAGCAACCTCCCAGCTTTGAAGACAGTAAGTATCCTAATCATGTCTATAAGCTCTCTAAGGCGCTTTATGGGCTCAAGCAAGCCCCAAGAGCATGGTATGAATGCCTTAGAGATTTTCTTATTGCAAATGGATTCAAAGTCGGTAAAGCCGATCCTACACTCTTTACTAAAACTCTTGAAAATGACTTGTTTGTATGCCAAATTTATGTTGATGATATTATATTCGGGTCTACTAACGAGTCTACATGTGAAGAGTTTAGTAGGATCATGACACAGAAGTTTGAGATGTCTATGATGGGGGAGTTGAAGTATTTTCTAGGATTCCAAGTGAAGCAACTCCAAGAGGGCACCTTCATCAGCCAAACAAAGTACACTCAAGACATTCTAACCAAGTTTGGGATGAAGGATGCCAAACCCATCAAAACACCCATGGGAACTAATGGGCATCTCGACCTCGACACGGGAGGTAAGTCCGTAGATCAAAAGATATACCGGTCGATGATAGGTTCTTTACTCTATTTATGTGCATCTCGACCGGATATTATGCTTTCCGTATGCATGTGTGCAAGATTCCAAGCCGACCCTAAGGAAGCTCACCTTACGGCCGTGAAACGAATCTTAAGATATTTGGCTTATACTCCTAAGTTTGGGCTTTGGTATCCTAAGGGATCCACATTTGATTTAATTGGTTATTCGGATGCCGATTGGGCGGGGTGCAAAATCAATAGAAAGAGCACATCAGGGACTTGCCAGTTCTTGGGAAGATCCTTGGTGTCTTGGGCTTCAAAGAAGCAAAATTCGGTCGCTCTTTCCACCGCCGAAGCCGAGTACATTGTCGCAGGTCATTGTTGCGCGCAATTGCTTTGGATGAGGCAAACCCTGCGGGACTACGGTTACAAATTAACCAAAGTCCCTTTGCTATGTGATAATGAGAGTGCAATCAAAATGGCTGACAATCCCGTCGAGCATAGTCGCACTAAACACATAGCCATTCGGTATCACTTTTTAAGGGATCACCAACAAAAGGGGGATATCGAGATTTCTTATATTAACACTAAAGATCAATTAGCCGATATCTTTACCAAGCCTCTTGATGAACAATCTTTTAACAAACTTAGGCATGAGCTCAATATTCTTGATTCGCGCAATTTCTTTTGGTAGATTGCACACATAGCTCTTTTACATACCTTTGATCATGTCTCTCTCATATGCTATGACTAATGTGTTTTCAAGTCTATCTCAAACCAAGTCATAGGTATATCGAAAGGGAATTGGAGTCTTCGGCGAAGACAAAAAGGCTTCCACTCCGTAACTCATCCATCGCCGTCGCTCCAAGCTACTCTCCGTTCTAGGGGGAGAAAACATGAGCACCAAGCAAAAGGGACTTCGTCTTTGGTATAATCTAAACTCATTTATTTATGACCAAAGGGGAAGATAGCCTTTGTGGGCTCTAATGATTCCGTTTTTGGCGATTCATGCCAAAAAGGGGGAGAAAGGAGCCCAAAGCAAAAGGACCGCACCACCACCGATTTCAAAAACTTAGTGTTGAATATTTATCAATTGATTTTCCTATTGTGTTCAAAAATGGGAGAAAGTAGTATTTCAAAATGATATATCAAAACCCTCTTGAACACTAAGAGGAGGATCTCCTTTAGGGGGAGTTTTGTTTAGTCAAAAGAAAAGCATTTGAAACAGGGGGAGAAAATTTCAAATCTTGAAAATGCTTTGCAAAAATCTTATTCATTTACCTTTGACTATTTGCAAAAGAACTTTGAAAATGATTTACAAAAGAGTTTGCAAAAACAAAACTCGTGGTGCAAATGTGGTCCAAAATATTATATAAGAAAGAAACAATCCATGCATATCTTGTAAGTATTTATATTGGCTAAATTCCAAGCAACCTTTACACTTACATCATGCAAACTAGTTCAATTATGCACTTCTATATTTGCTTTGGTTTGTGTTGGCATCAATCACCAAAAAGGGGGAGATTGAAAGGGAATTAGGCTTACACCTAGTTCCTATATAATTTTGGTGGTTGAATTGCCCAACACAAATCTTTGGACTAACTTGTTTGCCCAAGTGTATAAATGACACAGGTGTAAAAGGATCACACTCAGCCAATAAAAAGACCAAGCTTTGGATTCAACAAAGGAGCAAAGGGGCAACCGAAGGCACCCCTGGTGTGGCGCACCGGACTGTCCGGTGTGCCACCGGACATGTCCGGTGCACCAGGGGGACTCAGACTCGAACTCGCCACCTTCGGGAATTTCCGGAGGCGACTCGGCTATAATTCACCGGACTGTCCGGTGTACACCGGACAGTGTCCGGTGCGCCAAGGGAGGTCGACCTCAGGAACTCGCCGGCTTCGGGAAAAGCCAACGGCTCGTCCACTATAATTCACCGGACTGTCCGGTGTGCACCGGACTGTCCGGTGCGACTCCAGAGCAACGGCTATCTTCGCGCCAACGGCTCTCTGCCGCGCATTTAATGCGGGCTCTGCGTGCGCAGATGGCAGGCTCGCCCATGCTGGCACACCGGACAGCAAACAGTACCTGTCCGGTGTGCACCGGACACCTAGGCGGGCCCACAAGTCAGAAGCTCCAACGGTCAGAATCCAACGGCAGTGATGACGTGGCAGGGGGCACCGGACTGTCCGGTGTGCACCGGACTGTCCGGTGCGCCATCGAACAGACAACCCAGCCAACGGTCAAGTTTGGTGGTTGGGGCTATAAATACCCCAACCACCCCACCATTCATTGCATCCAAGTTTTCCACTTCCCAACTACTACAAGAGCTCTAGCATTCAATTCTAGACACACCAAAGAGATCAAATCCTCTCCAAATTCCACACAACACAATAGTGACTAGAGAGAGTGATTTGTTTGTGTTATTTCGAGCTCTTGCGCTTGGATTGCTTTCTCCGTTCTTGATTCTTTCATAGCGATCAAACTCACTTGTAATTGAGACAAGAGACACCAAACTTGTGGTGGTCCTTGTGGGAACTTTGTGTTCCAAGTGATTGAGAAGAGAAAGCTCACTCGGTCCGTGGGATCGTTTGAGAGAGGGAAGGGTTGAAAGAGACCCGGCCTTTGTGGCCTCCTCAACGGGGAGTAGGTTTGCAAGAACCGAACCTCGGTAAAACAAATCTCCGTGTCTCACTTGCTTATTCGCTTGGGATTTGTTTTGCGCCCTCTCTCGCGGACTCGTTTCTTTATTACTAACACTAACCCGGCTTGTAGTTGTGTTTATATTTGTAAATTTCAGTTTCGCCCTATTCACCCCCCTCTAGGCGACTATCAATTGGTATCAGAGCCCGGTGCTTCATTAGAGCCTAACCGGTGCTTCATTAGAGCCCGGTGCTTCATCAGAGCCCGGTGCTTCATTAGAGCCTATTCACCCCCCTCTAGGCGACTATCAATTGTGTTTACAACAGTTTGCAGCGGAAAACTTATTACCAAATTTTACAAGTTACCAAAAAATTTACTTTATACATGATCGGAGTGATTACAAAAGTGATTCAAAGAAATAACTTTGAAATGTTATAAATTATTTGTAGTTTTGAAATATATGCTAGCTCAAGTGACCATCCTCAATAAGAAGATAAAGACGGGGTATACTTATATGAGAAGGCCGAGCCCACCGGCACTTAACACCATCACAGCAGCACAAAGTTATATCCTGAAAAACAACAGGGAATAAAACCCTGAGTATGGAATTACTCAGCAAGACTTACCCGACTAAAGAAAAGACTCTCAAGGGTATGCTGGATTTAGGAATCAAGGAGAGGCTATTAGCAAGAATCAACATAGATACTTTTGCAGAAAAAGTTTACTAAAGTGAGTCCTTACTTTCAATATTTTAATGCAAGATTAAATATTAATAGACTCTGTTTGCACCTAGTCTAATTTCACCATCTCATCAATACAACATCATTTTTATTCATAATGTTTACATCCTGACTTAGGTTGCAGGGCAGCGATCAAGTCTCCACTCTCCGGGGATATAACGGCGATCCGAATCGATTTACTCAGCTGAGGATCTCTAACCACACGACATATGTAGCACTTAACCCTTGCATATGTCAACTGTTCCCACGGATCCTCCACTACATGAACAGGTCCACGCCACCCGAGAGCACACCACCCCTTTTAGGCGATCCTTTGCCAGGAGGGTACGTGCCACTCTCGCCATCTCTCCACTCCCAGTGCGCGATTGTCTTTTCATGTATGGAATAGCCGGGTTCAAGCTTACCCTGTCCCATATCCAGGGTATGTGGCCAGTTAAGATAGTCCTTGATCATACAGGCCCACATACGCATCCAATCCTTAATTAACCTGGGTAGAACATCACCTGTTCATAGCCCAAGTCTCGATTTAAGTACTTCCATCCTTAGGATTGTTTGTGTTCCTTAGGATGAAAAGAGCATTATAGAGAACTTTGCAGTAAGATCCAACCATGCTCCCAATGAAAATATTCTTGCAGGTAGAAGCCATCCTTCCTCAGGATAACCCCTGAGCTAGACATTATTGTAAAAGACAGCCTCTATCCACAAGATCTAAGCAGGGCTAAGCATTTTTGTAAATCATATTTTGATACTTCATCAGAAGTATCTATAAAGGTATGGATATCAAGGAAGGTAATGCATCAAAGGGTTCCAAGCAACTCCTATAAAC
Source organism: Zea mays (assembly GCF_902167145.1). Classification (NCBI taxonomy): domain Eukaryota; kingdom Viridiplantae; phylum Streptophyta; class Magnoliopsida; order Poales; family Poaceae; genus Zea; species Zea mays. Next base: position 46,934,824 of record NC_050097.1, on the reverse strand, counting down.
CTAATGCACATTTCACTAGACTTAAAGTGTGCAAAAATTATTTAAAAACACAAGGAAGGGGTTGCATGCACCGGGGCTTGCCTTTGTTGCAGTGAAGAGGCTCAAGACCTTTCTACCCAATACCCAGTTAAATAGCTCCATCCACTTGATGAATAGGCACGGGAGCAAACTCCTCTTCCACAACCACTTCATCTTGAATTTACACTCCTTCTGCTGGGAGCTCTACATGAAATGATATGAACATGAATGCATATACTTGTGCAACTACAAAGAGGATACTTTAAAGCAATACAAATTACACCTTACTAAAGGTGCACACAAAAATAACCAAACAACAGGGGAGCTAAACATTCTAATATCATCACTAAGCTCTCAAACCACACCAGGGAACTCTGCCTTCATAACCAATAACTCTATGCTTGCCTTAAGTCAGGACTTATTTCTTTAATTTGAATCCTACAAATTGAACTTCTAGAGGATTAGAACAATCTTCAAACTACGCCAAAAATCCAAATCCCACTAGGCACTCTTGCATCTTTATCCAAAGATCAGGTTTCACTTGTTAAACTTGTTCCTTTTTCCAAATTTCGAATCCACATGCGATTATGTTCTTCTTATTCCAATTAAGGACTCTATAAGGATTTCTGAGCAAATGGCTTACAAACAGCACCAAACTTTTACCAAGAGCTTATATTCTGATAACAAGACTCTCCACAAGTTGTCACAATTTTTGGTGCTCGCATTTGCTCCCTAAATATTCAATTAATCCATTTTAGAGCACACTTAAACTACTTAAAGTTTGTAAACTGCACTAAAGATCCAAAAACACATTTACCAGAGAGCTTCAGTGATCTCACAAACCTATAGTGCGCGCGTGAACTCGACCGGAAATGGCGCGAGTTAACGGGTCGGCGCAGAGGTAATTCACAGCGCCAAACCACGGCGGCGGAGCTCTGTTTCGGCCAGCACAAAACAGTAGAGTTAAAAATTCCAAGTTGATGAGCTTCACTGACCTTAAGTGAGTACAGAACGAGTGCCACACGGTCGAGGAAACCTTCGAAGATCCCTGGCCACGGTGTGGAAAAAAATGCCTGTCGTGATCACCGACCTCAGTACCCACCGTGAGTTCAAGGCTTTTTAGTGGAATTAGAGGGATGTGGAAGATGGAGAACTCAAACTAGAGGTGTGAGAATGGTGTGACGCGGTGGAGAAATATGCTGTCGGCTAAAACTTGGAGATCTCAGATTAGGTGCTTGTATGCCCAAAACCAAGACAGCAGTTGCAGCCGGCTGGGTCTTTCCTTTAGGGTCATAAATAGAGGGCCAAAGAGAGCCAGCATGCTCCATTTTTCACCTGCATGACCCCCACGTAAGGGTACAGGCATAGGGAAAACAGCAGAGGTGGTCAATCCTCCTATGGACAGCAAACCAGCACAGTAAATAAGCAGGTGAGTCATGGCTGTCAGGCTGCAGATTGATCCAATCCAAAAGCCCCCCTGGGCTATAAAAATCGCTCCTGTGACCCCCCCCCCTTTTTACCAAAACGAAATTCTTGTTGTTTTGCACTTATCCAAAGTCATATGGAAACAGCTAGTGGAGGCAGATCTTTTCCTGAGATATTTTCAGACTGCCTGATCTAGTTCAGTCAACTGCAAACCTAGCTTCAGCCTCCTTTTTCTCCTATTTAACCATAAGGACAGAGATACCCTCCCACATCAAACTTATTCACTGAAATTGGTCTTTTAATTTGTTGTAGACTTCCAGAGTCAATACTTTACAGGTTTCGAGTTATAGATCCCCAAAGTGAGGCATATCACACAGAAACCATAGTTTCACATACCATCCCACTCCACACACATTCAAGGGCAAGGTAGAAGTAAAGTAGTGTTGAAGTATAGGAGCCCTTGCATAACCATACGTGTCCTTGTTGTAAGTATATTGTTATGCTGTAAAATTTCTATTTGCTTAGTGCATAAGTTGTGATCCATCTGAAGGAGTACTCTGCCTCTCGGGATCATAAGGCTTCATTTGTAGGAGTACTCTGCCTCTCGGAAGCCAGCTTCATCTGTAGGAGTGCTCTGCCTCCCGGAAGCAAATATGGTTGGCTCTGCCGCCTACCACACACTAAGTAATTAGAGATTAAATATGAACTATTGAAATGTATTGATGTATGTTATTTTGATTGTTGTCCATTCACCCACGATGTCCCACAAAATAGAACCAATTCCAGAAGAGAACCCGGAGGAGCCAGGAGACGAAAAACGTGACGCTGCAGACGCGCAACTGAACGAAGGCAAGTCTCATCGACCTCTTGCTTTGATCATGTTTGCTCCTAAGTGAGAAAATATATAAAACTTGCTAGACATAGTGATTGCATAAAATGGCACACCTGATATTGAATGAACGAGAGAAACTATGCATTGATGCCATGATGCATGTTGATTATCTTATACCTTGATACTTGATGATACTAGATGGAAATGAGACCAGGGCAGCATGGTAAGTGTTGGAGCATGCGCTACCGTGGTGGTAGACTTGCGACCGAGTTGCCATGGTGACATCTCGGGTTTGCTAGTTTTGGTTGGTGGCTGCTCTGGTGAACCATAAGGACTGTGTGTTGTGGTGCCATCTCACCTAACTTATTTCCAGTACGACCACATGAGCTTGTATGGGAAAGCCTTAGCCTAATCCCACTGGCTGGCCTGGTAGTCATCCGAGGTGGATATGTTTTGGGTTGGAGACCTGAGTGGTCAGGACCCGGGGTTTGTGGGCGGCTAGGTGAGGTTGAGCCATGTTTGGGTGTCGGCTATTGACAGAGTCGTCTTGGGACGGTGATGTGCGTGTGGGTACAGCGTACAACCTCTGCAGAGTGTATAATCCATTCGAATGGTCTGTGTCCTCGGTATAGGATAGGTTATGGTGTGGACACTTCAACTAGCTGAATTACCTGACTTACGAGATGGATAACGAGCAGGGATATAGTCCCAGCATTGCACTTGTTAATCATGTTTATTGATCATTGCATACTAATCTGTAACTCCCTCCCTGTAAGGGCGAGGTTGGATTTGCTGAGTACCTTTGTGCTCACCCGTTATTTTTACAGAGGATCCTAATTTCGTGCCTGAGGAATTTTGAGTAGTTCGTGTCCTATACCCAAGTTTGGCGTGGTGCCGTTGCGGTAGAAGCCACCATGTGGGAAGAAGATACCACCATCGTGTTTATCTTATCGACTATAGTTCTTCTAGTTGGTGTTATTATTGTAACCGAATGTACTAAATAAAGTTATGTATGACTGTGGCACCACTTGTGTAATGTATTTCACCAGAGACTATTTTCTGGTGCTTAAATACATGTTTAGCTTCGGTTGTTTAGACCGGGGCGTTACACAATGGGAAGAAAGTATTATAAGGGCTCTCAATGTCTCCGTTTTTAGCGATTAATGCTAAAGGGGGAGAAAATATTAAACCCAAAGCAAAAGGACCGCACCACCAATTTAAAAAAAAAAATCAAAATGAAGTTTTAATTTACAATTAATCCTTAAATTCGAAATATTTTTCACACTAGTATCAACGTGATGGAAATTTCTCAATTATATTTAATTTACAATTAATCCTTAAATTGGTATATTTAAAGATCAATCTTCAAATTGGTATCTATTTCAAAAAACATCTTGAAAGCTAAGAGGAGAATTTCATTCTAGGGGAGTTTTATTTAGTCAAAGGAAAATCATTTGAAACAAGGGGTGAAATTTCAAATCTTGAAAATGCTTCTTGCAATCTTATTCATATACCTTTGACTATTTGCAAAAGACTTTGAAAAGATTTTTCAAAAGGATTTGCAAAAACAAAATAAGTGGTGCAAATGTGGTCCAAAACGTTAAATAAAAGAAAAGCAAGCCATTCAAATTTAGTGAGATATTCAATTGGTTTAACTCCAAGTAACCTATGCACTTACCATATGCAAACTAGTTCATTTCTGCACTTTATATATTTGCTTTGGTTTGTGTTGGCATCAATCACCAAAAAGGGGGAGATTGAAAGGGAAATAGGGTTAACCTTTTTCTACAATTAATTTTGGTGGTTGAATGTCCAACACAAACATATGGCTATCCAGCGCGCAACGGTTGACTCTGACAGCGTGAATAGCGCAGCACAGTGCGCAGCAGAAGTCAGAGCCGCGAAGTCAGAGGGCACCGGGCTGGCACCGGACTGTCTGGTACCGCAAGAGGACAAAGCTCCAACAGTCGACTTCGCTCCGAACCCTAACGGTTGGGTGACGTGGTGGCGCACCGGACACTAAACAGTGAGCGTCCGGTGGCGCACCGGACTGTCCGGCGCGCCCATCGACAGCAGCTTCCCCAACGGCTATGGAAGTGGTTGGGGGATATAAATACCCCCAACCATCTCATTCATAACCATCCAAGCATTCCAAACATTGCATTCAATACAAGAGCAAAAGACTCCACTCCAAGACACATCAAATAGATTGGATCCTCTCCAAAGTCTCCAAATCAAATCAATTCCATTAGGGACTTGAGAGAGGGTTTTCTTGTGTTCTTTGTTGCTCTTGTTGCTTGGCTTGGTCTTTCTTTTCTTTCTCTTACTCTCAAGTGCTTTGTAAGAGAGGCAAGAGACACCAAGAGTGTGGTGGTCCTTGCGGGGTCTTAGTGACCCGTGAGATTAAGGAAGAAGGCTCACTCGGTATAGGTGACCATTTGAGAAAGGGAAAGGGTTGAAATAGACCCGGTCTTTGTGACCTCCTCTACGGGGACTAGGTTCTTTGGAACTGAACCTAGGTAAAACAAATCACCGTGTTCACTCGCTTTATTTCTTGGTTGATTTGTGTCGGCGTTTTGACCCCGGGGGGTCCCTGGACCGACGAGTAAATTGTCGCTGCGTGTCCCAGCCCAGATGGGTCAGCGCGAGACGGGACACAAAAGGGGGGAGAATAGTAAGGGGAACCCACGACCTTCGTGTTGTCCTGCGCCCAGGGCGGATGGATGCGCTTGCAGTAGGGGGTTACAAGCGTTCGCGTGGGAGAGAGCGAGAGAGAGCGAGAGCCTTATGCGTCGGCCCGTTCTCCCGCGTGGCCAACCTTCTCGTACGAGAGCCCTGGACCTTCCTTTTATAGGCGTAAGGAGAGGGTCCAGGTGTACAATGGGGGGGTGTAGCAGTGTGCTAACATGTCTCGCAGAGAGGAGCTAGAGCCCTAAGTACATGTCGTCGTGGCAGTCGGAGAGGTTTTGGCACCCTGTTCATGTGATGTCGTGGCCGTCGGAGGAGCGCTTGGGCCCTGTGGAAGGACAGCTGTCGGGGCTGTCGAATCCTTGCTGACGTCTCCTTGCTTCCGTAATGGGCTGAGAGCCGCCGTCGTCATGGAGCACGCGGGGCGCCATCATTATTTGTCTACCGGGGCGAGCCAGATGGGACGTCGGTCTTGTTCCTTGTAGCCTGAGCTAGCTAGGGGTAGGGTAATGATGGCCCCCTGTGACGTGGTCGGTCCGAGCCCTAGGTCGAGCGAGGCGGAGGCTCCTCCGAGGTCGAGGTCGAGTCCGTCTTCCGAGGTCGAGGCTGAGTCCGAGCCCTGGGGTCGGGCGAGGCGGAGTCCATCTTCCGAGGTCGAGGTTGAGTCCGAGCCCTGGATCGGGCGAGGCGGAGACCGTCTTCCGAGGTCGAGGCTGTGTCCGAGCCCTGGGGTTGGGCGAGGCGGAGTCCGTCGTCCAGCGTCAAGGTTGAGCCCGAGCCCTGGGTCGGGCGAGGCGGAGACCGTCTTCCGAGGCCGAGGTTGTGTCTGAGCCCTGGGGTCGGGCGAGGCGGAGTCTGTCGTCCAGCGTCGAGGTTGAGCCCGAGCCCTGGGGTCAGGCGAGGCGGAGCTTCCTATGGCGCCCGAGGCTAGACTTAACTGCTGTCAGCCTCCCTCTATCGAGTGGCACAGCAGTCGAAGCGACGCAGGCGGCGCTGTTTTCTTGTCAGGTCGGTCAGTGGAGCGGCGAAGTGACTGCGGTCACTTCGGCTCTATCGACTGAAGGGCGCGCGTCAGGATAAGGTGTCAAGCGATCCTTGCATTAAATGCTCCTGCGATACGGTCGGTTGGCGTGGCGATCTGGCCAAGGTTGCTTCTCTGCGAAGACTGGGCCTCGGGCGAGCCAAAGGTGTGTCCGTTGCTTGAGGGGGCCCTCGGGCGAGACGTGAATCCTCCGGGGTCGGCTGCCTTTGCCCGAGGCTGGGCTCGGGCGAGGCGAGATCGTGTCCCTTGAGTGGACTGAGCCTTGACCTTAATCGCGCCCATCAGGCCTTTGCAGCTTTGTGCTGATGGAGGTTACCAGCTGAGATTAGGAGTCTTGGGGGTACCCCTAATTATGGTCCCCGACAGTAGCCCCCGAGCCTCGAAGGGAGTGTTGATACTCGCTTGGAGGCTTTTGTCACACTTTTTTGCAAGGGGACCGGCCTTTCTCGGTTGCGTTTCGTTCCGGTGGGTGCGCGCAAGCGCACCCGCCGGGTGTAGCCCCCGAGGCCTCGGAGGAGTGGTTTGACTCCTTCGAGGTCTTAGCGCGTTTTGTGATGCTTCGGTCGGTCTGGTTGTTCCCTCATGCGAACTGGTCGTAGCCCGGGTGGATAGTCGAGTCCAAGTTCTCGGGCTGGTATGTTGACGCTGTCAACGGTTTGGCCGGAGCCGGGTTTGCGAGAGCAGCCCCCGAGCCTCCGCGTGGAGCGAGAGGACGGTCAAGGACAGACTCGGCTTTTTTCATACGCCCCTGCATCGCCTTTCCGCAAGGAGGGGGGGAAGCACCATGTTGCTCTCGGAGGGCGCCGAACATGGTGTCTCCAGTGAGTTGCTAACGGATAATCTGAGTGGACGCCCGTGCCCCATTCGTTAGGGGTCGGCTAGTGGCCCGGAGGCGCGCTCCAAAAGTAACTACGGGTGATTCGCCGGACCCGGTCCCCTTTTGACGGGGTTCAAGGGCTCGATGCCTCCCTCTGGTGGGATTCCGTTACAAATCATTCCCGTTGGTCTCGGAAATGTCCTAGGGTACCTCGGGAGCGTAGCCCGAGCCTTGGTTATGTATCGTACCCAAGGTCATCCCTCGCTCTGCATGCTCTGAGGCGGCTGTCGAACCCTTCGGGGGCCAGCCTACGAACCCCTGATCAGTAGTGGGCGCGGAGCTCGAGTGGCCTGAGATGGTCGTTGAACCCTTCCAAGGGGCCAGCCTTCGAACCTCTAACCAGTAGTGGGCGCGGAGCCCGAGTGCTCTGAGGCGGCTGTTGAACCCTTCCGAGGGGCCAGCCTTCGAACCTCTGATCAGTAGGGGGGCTCGGGGCCCGCTTCCTTCGCGGAGAAGGATCCCTTTCAGAATATCCCCTTTCCCGGTCCCTGTAGCAAGAGAGAGAAAGAGGAAGTGGAAAAGGATACGAAATCGAATGACGTGGCACACATTTTTTGACGCGGTCATTATGGCGGAGGTGAAGCGTCGCCTGCTTCGCCTGCCAAAGGTGCCGTCTGTCCTGCCGCAGAGTTAATGCGACGGGACGAGTGGTTCGCGGGGCAGCCGTTGTGCGTGCGCGAGCCGTTCGAGGAACGGAACACGGGCGCGTCGTCTTCACGCCGTGGGAGAGGGTTCTCTCGCTCTCCCAAGAGGGGGCGTGAGCTTGCTGACGACTTGACTGTTGCTTCCGCCCGCCTGCCACCGCCATTACTGCTGGCCCATTTCTGGCCGTATCGACCGTCGCGCCTTCTCCCGCGGCTGACTGACCCGTGACCGATGTGCTCGATTGGCACTGTCGGGTCATGCGCAGGGTCGCCTCAAGTCGCGGCACCGGTTCCGTAGTCGAGGAGGCGCGGTACTGGCGTGAGTAGCGGTGCGGTTTCTCGCACGTAGTAACCGGCGCGCCGGTTACATGACGTGTGGGCCTGGGCCTCCATGCTGGACGCGTCGAAGTCGAAAGGGTGCGCCCCCTTGGTGCGGTTGCATGCCGCCTGCATGGCGGTCTGCCCTTTCACCCGCTGGTCCGGGCGATAGTGGAGGAATGCTTGTAATCGCTGGGCTGTTGTGCGCTCCGCGCGTGGCGGTTCGGCTTCTTCTGTCCTGGGCCAGCTTGCATGACGCGTGGGACCCAGCCCCCGTGTCGTAGGGGGAGGACCTTGGAGCGTGTTGGAGAAGACTCAGTCCGTGCCGGCTGAGGACGCAAGTGGGGGGAGTCGCCTTTAAAAGGAGGGTGACCCCCTTGGATGGCAACCATGTCTTCGCACTCTCCTCATGCATCACGCCCTTCCACCTTCCGAGCCCCGGATGGGGAGCGCTTGCGTTGCTTTCGTCTTGTCGTCGTTGGAGGAACGCAACTTCGCGGAAGTTGGTACCTTTCACCCATCGTTCGGCTTCAAGGATTTTCATCAGGCAGCCCGGCTGCATCCCCTCGCCGGTGGTCACCCAAGGCGGTGACCACCAGTTTGATGGTGGGGAGAAGCGAGCCGGGCTGCGGCCTCTACCCCGCCCTCAGCTTCAAGGATCTTCATCATCCTTGCTGGGGCGGAGGGCGGGCTGAGCCGGAGCTCTACCTCCCGCACGGGTTCGTGGGTCACCCTCTCCTTCAGCATTCAGGGGAGAGGGTGCTCACTGGTCTAGCGGAAGGGGCGGACTTCGACAACGCGGGGCTGGTCGGCCGCGAGCGTCGTTAGCTTCAGAGCGTTTGTGTGACACCCCAGGTGTCTATTTCGCGTTTTGTCGGGATATTTATCCTAATCTCGGATGCTCAGTGAAAATTTCTATCTCTTTATCACATTTATCTCCATTTATCAAGTTACTCATGAATGTTTCACCAAATTTGGAATTATTCTATCTCGAGAACAGCCAAATTTGGAGCCTGTTAAAACTTTTATTTCTCGGAGCAAATGCAAATTCGAAAGTCAATATCGTCCCGTAACTCCTGTCCAGACTCATTTATTCGGACTCTTGACAGTTGTGATATTATCCGATCTATGTCCGAATCCGCTGTCTCGATAGTCGGTCTACGTCCAAATACTTAATCTGAATCCGCATTCTCCCGCAGGATCTCTTTGTGTGAACCTCTAATTAATTCTTATGCAACTCGACTTGTTTTCTATATATCATCATTCATCTCTATCCATCAAGTGTATTCTAAAGATTTCTAGAAGGTTGAACGAAATACTCACATGAAAAGATAAATCCTATACTTGCTTGAAACTTCTCGTTTGAACAAATGTAAATTTTGAAATTCGACCAAGTCTTGCCATCTTACTCAAACAACTCTATATCAACTCTACAACAAAAGTTATTAAGGGTTCATGTAGAGAAAATGCCAAGAAAATACCCCGAATGCCTTAAAAATATAATTTGAAGCTCTATAATGATGCTACCTTGACCAAAGTAAAACTTTAATTTATATTCAAGATATGAGGTTTGACTTTTAATAAACATTGTAGAACCTGTGTAATACAACAAATTTTATATTTAAACCAAGCCTTGATTCAATTTCTAAGTATCTCAAACAGTGACATCAAGACAGAATAAAAATCTGATTTCTGAATTCGAATTCTTCTAAGTCTGAAATCAGCATCGTTCGGGTCGACGTCTCGTGTTCCCAAATTTTTGTTGAACAACTCAAGTTTCCCCAAATACAAAAGTTGTTAATAACTAATAGGGGCACAACATAGTAAAAGATGGCATTCATCCGATTTCGTTTGACATGCTTTGACATTCAGTTTTCACGAGTTTCCACTGTTTTCTAACCCACTGACAAACCAATTTTCGTGGGTCTATAACTCTCTAACCAGTGCCCGAATCACCTCAAGTCCTTTACAACAAATGTAGAGTATAGATCAAGGAAGATATTTTGTGCAGCAACCAAGATCCGATTCCAAGCGGAAAATGCCAAAACACGTCGTCCAAAGTCGTCACTGCAGCACCTGCCACCTGCTGGTGCAGTCTGACATGTCTAGAGCTTGGCTCTATAAATGGCAGCCCACCCTCTCCCTTCTCCCACACACCACTCCCTTCCCTTCTCTGTTCGGCTGAGCAGGGAGCTCCCTCCCCATGGCGCCCCTTTCTTCCACCTCCGGCAGCAGGGATCGGCTCCCATGGCGCCCAGAGAGCTCCTATGAGCTGCATCTCCATTCCAGCCATGGCAGCCTCCCTGTTGTTCACGTCAAGGTTGAAGAAGACGCCTAGTGCCTATGACAGGTGGGCCCAAGGCGAGATTTGAGTACACAAGTTGCAGATTTTTGTGTTGTGTTCAAAAATTCATATCTCGAGTTTTGGAGCTCCTAAAATCGTGAAACTTTTTTTGTTGGCTTCCTTATGAAATGCTCTAACTATTGGATCTATATGTTGGTATGGTTTAGTGGAAAAGTGTTTCTGTAGAAATTCGTATTTAAAAACTGGTTTACAAAATAAATGAACTTGCTTCTCTCCATAGTTTTATTTATAAAAATCCAAAAATGATGAAACTTGATTTGTTAGTTAGATGTTGTCATACTCCATCTAAGAAAAATATAAAACTTATAGGTTGTTCACTGTTTTCTTGGTGTGTTAATTAAAACATGTTAAATAGGAAAAAGATGATTGTTTTGCTTGTTATTTTTAGATCTGTAGCTCTAGTGCTCCAAATGGATTCAAATTTTTACAGTAGACTCTTGTTGTGATGCTTGGTGACTGGTAAAAATTTCATGAATTGTTGTGCATGTATGATTAAGTTAGTGTTTTAACTTATTTAATGCACCTTAAGTAGTTTTAAATGATTTATAAAAAATATATGGATGTAAAAATGGAAAATGATGTTCCACTGTCCTTGTATGATATTATAGTAGCCTAAGAAAACTTGATATGGTCATGCATCCACAGAAAATAATTAGTTTTAGATTTAACCTTGTCTCATATGCTTTATTGCATCAAAAATTTGTTATTTTTGTAGTAAATAAAATATAAAACCTGGGCATGTAAAATTTATACATTAGTCATAATTTGTTATTAACTATGCCTCATAAAAATTCTAGCCCCAAATTAGATAGTTTCATATGGTGCTAAAATAACACCCCTTTTATAATTACACGAGTTAGTGAAAATTAGGAGAAAACAAAATCATGCATGTTTCATGAAATGCTTGAGTTACACCTTAATACCAATTAGAGTTTAAATGGTTATGTCATGATGGTCTAAAGTTAAATATTAGTATTTCATCACAATTTTGTGTGATGTCGGACATGTGTGCCGAAGTACTTTATTTTGGTGCATGTGTTTGTTAATTGTGTGGTAATAACTCTAGCGCACGAAATGACTCGAATAAAATTTGTAAGTGACTTGTTGGTCCTATTTTATTTGTTTCAACTCTAATAAATAGTAAAGTGTTAGAGAAATTTCAGTCTCTAGAACATGACAATTCTTGAAGTAAATAGGAGCTAAAATTTATAGTTGTTGTTTTGGACTGCACACACTATTTTATTTGTGTTGTTTGTTTGATGAACCAAATTGTGTTTTCTGTAGATATGTGCTATAGAAAAGTGGTAGATAAATTTATTATCTTGCTGGTGTTAAAATTTGATAGCCATAGGTCTGACAGTTTAGGAGTTATGCTTTTTACAAATTCAGTAACTGAATCTGTCCAATTTCTGTACAGATTTCAGAGACTGTACTGTTTGCTTAAGTTAATGTTTGAATCAGTCCTTGTAGATTATAAGAAAGTTGTAGATGCTTTTCTTATCTTGCTTTTGCTAAAATTTCATAACTAAAGGCCTGAAGGTTTAAGAGTTAAGAATTTTACAACTTGGTTGCTGTGTTCTATCCACTGACAGAACAGATTTCAAAAATCTGAATTGTTTGATTCAGTTCAACATAGAATCAATTCTTGGTGATTATAAAAGTTATGTAGTGCTTTTTCCAAGCTTTCCAAAAAGTCTTGGATCACTCTTTTTGGTGATCTGAAGACTAAGTTATGGATGTTTAAAGTCTGAAGACTGAATCTGTCCAATTCTGGACAGCAAAGCCTTCTAGTGTATTTTGTCCTTAGTTAAACATTGAATCACCTTGAGATGTTTATAAATGATATGTAGAAAATTTAATTAGCTTTCCAGAAAGTCTAGGATCACTTTGTTTGGATGTCTGAATCTGTGGTTGTGAATTTTTGAAGTTGCAAGTCTGAATCTGTCCAAATCTGGACAGATCTATTGTGTTAGCACTTTTAACCTTGCTAAGTGTTGATTCTTGTTTAGGTGAAAATACCAAAGTTGTAGAGCACATTTTAAGCTTTCCAGAAAGTCCTAGTTTGCTATGTTTGGATTAATATTTGAAGAGTTATGAATGAAACAAGTAGCTACTGTGCTGCTGTCCTAATTTTGTTATGTTTGGTGGATTGCTCTACTTTGTGGTGTATTTCTTGAGTCGACTGTTTTCTCGTTTTGGTTTTGGTTGAACACACAGTAATGATAATATAACTAACATAATTGAGCCTAAGTATATAGGTAATTAGTACACGTCTCGCTAAATTAGTAAACTAAATTGGTTAAGGTCTAATAAGTGTTTGCCTAGTAAATAATTGTAAAGCACAAATTAAGTGTCTAATTCCTTTTCAACTAAGTCTATCTACATATCAGTCGTAGCAAACTTAGGTACTTAACTAACTTGATGATTAAGTAACTAATGGATGAGTAAAGTGAACGTGGTAAATGTGGTTACTTGTGATGTCGTAGTTGTGTGCGTAAATAAATAAAATGGTGTTGTCTTTTTAAAGGTGTTAATGTTGGACGCCGATAACGTGTAGATAACGAATGCTAGCGTATGGTTGTCTACGGTGTCTTCCAAATTAATGTTTAGTTCGCCACTGTGTCTTTGTATATCTTGTGCTACTTTTGTGCTACTTTCAGTATATTCATACATATGCATCTTGCATCTCATTTAGGACCGAGAGATGACGATCGTGCAAGTGATGTGGTGCCAACCACAAGATGCAGTTGGTGGACGACCTGAAGAATGATGGACTTGACTAGTGGATGCTCGCCAAGCGAGTGCCACCCCAGCAAACACAATCTAAGTGTTAAATTAAAGGCAAGCCCCGGTTTTATGCATAACCGTTTATATATACTATTTTACTGCACTTAATGTTTGTAGGCTTGTACTGTGCACTTAAGTGTAGGAGTTGTTTGGAACCTTAGTTGCATGAACTCAGGATTCCCTTTGAGATGGATACTAGTATGCTAAGTCGAGTAGCTGCTTTATTAATTAGGGATCTCGGTAGAAGTCGAGTGATTTTTCTAGCACTCGCGCGAGGTCAGGAATTGGTTGTATCCATTTTGATATCATAATGATGGTGGTCTGTGGACAACGGTCCATGGGGATGCGTTGTCTACGAGACGGAAATTGGAATAAGGATTAAGGTGTGGTACCGTGAGTCAAGCGTTTGAACGTACTAAACATATGCCGAGAAATATGGTAAATCGGTAAGCCTAGTACCTGAGTGAACCTGGCAGTGGATATATCCCCTCACGCGACCTGAGACGTGGTCTCCCATTCCGGTTATGGTGGGTACAAGTGCGGTCACTGCACGACGGCAGTCGGGGTCAGTGAGGCATTGTACGCCAAGGCGGTGAGCCCTGATCTGCTGACGGGGAATCGATGGGGACGGTTGATGTGTGTGGGGACGGAGTGCCCCTACACGTCGTGTGTTTAGGTTTACCTTGCAAGGATAAAAACTCGATTCGAATCGTCTGCTTCTCGCAGCTAATGAGACTGCTTGATCCATGCTGCTACATTGAGTAACAAGTGGAAATGTGTTGACTTGGCAAAACATGTTGATTGTTAAAAATGTTTGATACCATGTATGAGTAGCTAGGTACTCATCTAGTTTAAAAAGGATCTTACTAAAACTTGAAAAGCTAAAACTTGATTTTAGACTCAGCTAGCGCTTTTGGCAAACCAAACCCCTCAGCTAAACAGCTGCATGTCTAGAGGTAGAGGAGTAGACTCCTCACACCGGGTAAGTCTAGCTGAGTATTAGTATACTCAGCCTTGCTTGTGGCATAATTTTTGCAGGTACTTCTTAGGTTGATTGGTTGATGGTGTGTCTTGGCCTCCATCCCTGCCACCGGGATAGATGGTCGAGTGGGTTACTGCTTCCGCAGGAGAGGACCAGGAGGAGTAGCGTGGCCAGGCTTCGCCATGTTACTCGGTTTTCTCCGTTAGTTATTTCCGCTGCATTAAAATTTATGGTTATTATTTCTGAAACTCCGATAATGTAATCACTGATTATACTTATTAAATTTGTGGTATTATGTTTTATTGTATTTCTCTGTGCCTCACCTTCGAGTGAGCTAGTGGTATTCGATCCTGGTAAGTGGCTTTATCGGACTAGATCCGAGGGACTGACGTGTTATTCCTGTTTAAGTGTGTTGCTGCCCTTAAGGGTGCGACTTGGGCACTTAAGCTGGAATAATTCGGGCGGTTCCGCCACAGCTGGTATCGGAGCGAATAACACCACAGAGGAATCAATAAGTCATGAATACCAACTTTTCTAAAGTAAAACTTGCTTAGAAACCAATATTAGATAGATCGTCAGGACGATAAGGATAGACCTAGGACGTGAAGCCTTAGGAAATAGATGGGTAGCTAGGTGGCTATTTATATAGGCCATAAAGGCTACTACTACTATTAATAAGGATGTTATAGAAGCATCCGAATAATTAGTTAGGTCTGAGAAGACGACTAGAATGAGCATGCATCATGATTGTCGCATAATTGTTTCTTGTGCATCAACATGCTTTTCTCACCTTTACTCCAATAATAAGAAATTGTGAATAATGTGATGTACTGCTATGTTAGAAATGCCTTACCTCGTGTCAGATGGGTATGTCTTGTTAGGTTGTGTTATGTGTTTCTCTTGCCTTGCCATCTAGGTAGCATTGTAATTGTTCAACCTTTTTTGCAAAAAAAAATTTGTTGCTTGTTTTGCCCATAAAAAGACCCCCTTTCCAAACAACCTTGAGTTTAGCAAGTGGAACCTCCTTAAAAAACAAATCCTACTTGTGTTGGTATTTTCTAGCCCCCTTGAGTGTTTTACCTTTGAAGTTAAACCTGCACAACTTGTAGACCCCCATAGCTTAACCGCTAGCCAAACTGAAATTTCCTTGTGCACTTGTTGTGTCAAAAAAAAATTGTTGGTGTCTAGTTGCGCAAACCCTATCAAGGCCATGTTTCTTTCCATAAATCCTTGCCCCTAAAACCTCATAGCATTTCTGTCGATCGTCCTAGCTGACCCTGTTTGCCTACCTCTCCTTTTGCCTGGATCCGGTAATCATTTTCCTGGTGAATCATGTTGTGGCCTTATCATCCGAATCTTCAGATCCCTTATTGACTCTGCCCCGTTATCTGGTTATCTGCTATAACCTGTTCTCATGTATCGGGTGTTGATCTTGCCTAAATCTCTCATTTCTGATCATTCTCATACTCTTCCTCTAAGGATCATGATGCTTGTTTTATCAACTTATCTCTAAATGGCATATCCATTTGGTTCAATGGATTTGATTCTTGTCTTTAGTTCTCTCATATCTCTACAAGCTCTTCAATCTTGATCTCATGGTTGGTTCGTCCTCATATCAAATCTCGTGCTAATATCTGATCTGATAATCTCCATGTTGATCATCAAATGGTTCTCTGGGTTAAAGAAAATTCTCATGTGATGCTCTTTTGTCAGCAGTCTCTGCTTCAACTCCGGTCACATTCTTATTTTCTGAGCCATACTCTCATGGGCTCCATCTATCTGTGCTATGTGGATTTCTCATTGGTTGCGTTTGGTAATGGTATTATGGCTAACAACTGATGGTGCCGCGACGAAACCGAGAGCCTCCTGTGGGCGCGCACACATGGTTGAGCTGCTCGGCACGCGCTGGTATCGTGGTTAATAGTCGTGGTCCATTACGAAACTATACTGATGTGCTATCTTTTGTGGATATTCTCTCAAAGTGATCGCTGCATTTGGTCTCAACATGCCGCGATATTCTATCCAAATCTATCTTCAGTATCTTGTCAGATACCCTTTCACGAATTTGCATCTATCTTCAGCCTGGGCGTTACATGCTTCTCCACCCTTGAAGACCCTCATCTGAATCTCGGGACGAGATTCTTTTTTTAGGGGGGAAGGCTGTGACACCCCAGGTGTCTATTTCGCGTTTTGTCGGGATATTTATCCTAATCTCGGATGCTCAGTGAAAATTTCTATCTCTTTATCACATTTATCTCCATTTATCAAGTTACTCATGAATGTTTCACCAAATTTGGAATTATTCTATCTCGAGAACAGCCAAATTTGGAGCCTGTTAAAACTTTTATTTCTCGGAGCAAATGCAAATTCGAAAGTCAATATCGTCCCGTAACTCCTGTCCAGACTCATTTATTCGGACTCTTGACAGTTGTGATATTATCCGATCTATGTCCGAATCTGTTGTCTCGATAGTCGGTCTACGTCCAAATACTTAATCTGAATCCGCATTCTCCCGCAGGATCTCTTTGTGTGAACCTCTAATTAATTCTTATGCAACTCGACTTGTTTTCTATATATCATCATTCATCTCTATCCATCAAGTGTATTCTAAAGATTTCTAGAAGGTTGAACGAAATACTCACATGAAAAGATAAATCCTATACTTGCTTGAAACTTCTCGTTTGAACAAATGTAAATTTTGAAATTCGACCAAGTCTTGCCATCTTACTCAAACAACTCTATATCAACTCTACAACAAAAGTTATTAAGGGTTCATGTAGAGAAAATGCCAAGAAAATACCCCGAATGCCTTAAAAATATAATTTGAAGCTCTATAATGATGCTACCTTGACCAAAGTAAAACTTTAATTTATATTCAAGATATGAGGTTTGACTTTTAATAAACATTGTAGAACCTGTGTAATACAACAAATTTTATATTTAAACCAAGCCTTGATTCAATTTCTAAGTATCTCAAACAGTGACATCAAGACAGAATAAAAATCTGATTTCTGAATTCGAATTCTTCTAAGTCTGAAATCAGCATCGTTCGGGTCGACGTCTCGTGTTCCCAAATTTTTGTTGAACAACTCAAGTTTCCCCAAATACAAAAGTTGTTAATAACTAATAGGGGCACAACATAGTAAAAGATGGCATTCATCCGATTTCGTTTGACATGCTTTGACATTCAGTTTTCACGAGTTTCCACTGTTTTCTAACCCACTGACAAACCAATTTTCGTGGGTCTATAACTCTCTAACCAGTGCCCGAATCACCTCAAGTCCTTTACAACAAATGTAGAGTATAGATCAAGGAAGATATTTTGTGCAGCAACCAAGATCCGATTTCAAGCGGAAAATGCCAAAACACGTCGTCCAAAGTCGTCACTGCAGCACCTGCCACCTGCTGGTGCAGTCTGACATGTCTAGAGCTTGGCTCTATAAATGGCAGCCCACCCTCTCCCTTCTCCCACACACCACTCCCTTCCCTTCTCTGTTCGGCTGAGCAGGGAGCTCCCTCCCCATGGCGCCCCTTTCTTCCACCTCCGGCAGCAGGGATCGGCTCCCATGGCGCCCAGAGAGCTCCTATGAGCTGCATCTCCATTCCAGCCATGGCAGCCTCCCTGTTGTTCACGTCAAGGTTGAAGAAGACGCCTAGTGCCTATGACAGGTGGGCCCAAGGCGAGATTTGAGTACACAAGTTGCAGATTTTTGTGTTGTGTTCAAAAATTCATATCTCGAGTTTTGGAGCTCCTAAAATCGTGAAACTTTTTTTGTTGGCTTCCTTATGAAATGCTCTAACTATTGGATCTATATGTTGGTATGGTTTAGTGGAAAAGTGTTTCTGTAGAAATTCGTATTTAAAAACTGGTTTACAAAATAAATGAACTTGCTTCTCTCCATAGTTTTATTTATAAAAATCCAAAAATGATGAAACTTGTTTTGTTAATTAGATGTTGTCATACTCCATCTAAGAAAAATATAAAACTTATAGGTTGTTCACTGTTTTCTTGGTGTGTTAATTAAAACATGTTAAATAGGAAAAAGATGATTGTTTTGCTTGTTATTTTTAGATCTGTAGCTCTAGTGCTCCAAATGGATTCAAATTTTTACAGTAGACTCTTGTTGTGATGCTTGGTGACTGGTAAAAATTTCATGAATTGTTGTGCATGTATGATTAAGTTAGTGGTTTAACTTATTTAATGCACCTTAAGTAGTTTTAAATGATTTATAAAAAATATATGGATGTAAAAATAGAAAATGATGTTCCACTGTCCTTGTATGATATTATAGTAGCCTAAGAAAACTTGATATGGTCATGCATCCACAGAAAATAATTAGTTTTAGATTTAACCTTGTCTCATATGCTTTATTGCATCAAAAATTTGTTATTTTTGTAGTAAATAAAATACAAAACCTGGGCATGTAAAATTTATACATTAGTCATAATTTGTTATTAACTATGCCTCATAAAAATTCTAGCCCCAAATTAGATAGTTTCATATGGTGCTAAAATAACACCCCTTTTATAATTACACGAGTTAGTGAAAATTAGGAGAAAACAAAATCATGCATGTTTCATGAAATGCTTGAGTTACACCTTAATACCAATTAGAGTTTAATTGGTTATGTCATGATGGTCTAAAGTTAAATATTAGTATTTCATCACAATTTTGTGTGATGTCGGACATGTGTGCCGAAGTACTTTATTTTGGTGCATGTGTTTGTTAATTGTGTGGTAATAACTCTAGCGCACGAAATGACTCGAATAAAATTTGTAAGTGACTTGTTGGTCCTATTTTATTTGTTTCAACTCTAATAAATAGTAAAGTGTTAGAGAAATTTCAGTCTCTAGAACATGACAATTCTTGAAGTAAATAGGAGCTAAAATTTATAGTTGTTGTTTTGGACTGCACACACTATTTTATTTGTGTTGTTTGTTTGATGAACCAAATTGTGTTTTCTGTAGATATGTGCTATAGAAAAGTGGTAGATAAATTTATTATCTTGCTGGTGTTAAAATTTGACAGCCATAGGTCTGACAGTTTAGGAGTTATGCTTTTTACAAATTCAGTAACTGAATCTGTCCAATTTCTGTACAGATTTCAGAGACTGTACTGTTTGCTTAAGT
This sequence comes from Zea mays, assembly GCF_902167145.1. Classification (NCBI taxonomy): domain Eukaryota; kingdom Viridiplantae; phylum Streptophyta; class Magnoliopsida; order Poales; family Poaceae; genus Zea; species Zea mays. The sequence goes on along the minus strand of NC_050097.1, from coordinate 46,915,716 downwards.
TAATGTTTGAATCAGTCCTTGTAGATTATAAGAAAGTTGTAGATGCTTTTCTTATCTTGCTTTTGCTAAAATTTCATAACTAAAGGCCTGAAGGTTTAAGAGTTAAGAATTTTACAACTTGGTTGCTGTGTTCTATCCACTGACAGAACAGATTTCAAAAATCTGAATTGTTTGATTCAGTTCAACATAGAATCAATTCTTGGTGATTATAAAAGTTATGTAGTGCTTTTTCCAAGCTTTCCAAAAAGTCTTGGATCACTCTTTTTGGTGATCTGAAGACTAAGTTATGGATGTTTAAAGTCTGAAGACTGAATCTGTCCAATTCTGGACAGCAAAGCCTTCTAGTGTATTTTGTCCTTAGTTAAACATTGAATCACCTTGAGATGTTTATAAATGATATGTAGAAAATTTAATTAGCTTTCCAGAAAGTCTAGGATCACTTTGTTTGGATGTCTGAATCTGTGGTTGTGAATTTTTGAAGTTGCAAGTCTGAATCTGTCCAAATCTGGACAGATCTATTGTGTTAGCACTTTTAACCTTGCTAAGTGTTGAATCTTGTTTAGGTGAAAATACCAAAGTTGTAGAGCACATTTTAAGCTTTCCAGAAAGTCCTAGTTTGCTATGTTTGGATTAATATTTGAAGAGTTATGAATGAAACAAGTAGCTACTGTGCTGCTGTCCTAATTTTCTTATGTTTGGTGGATTGCTCTACTCTGTGGTGTATTTCTTGAGTCGACTGTTTTCTCGTTTTGGTTTTGGTTGAACACACAGTAATGATAATATAACTAACATAATTGAGCCTAAGTATATAGGTAATTAGTACACGTCTCGCTAAATTAGTAAACTAAATTGGTTAAGGTCTAATAAGTGTTTGCCTAGTAAATAATTGTAAAGCACAAATTAAGTGTCTAATTCCTTTTCAACTAAGTCTATCTACATATCAGTCGTAGCAAACTTAGGTACTTAACTAACTTGATGATTAAGTAACTAATGGATGAGTAAAGTGAACGTGGTAAATGTGGTTACTTGTGATGTCGTAGTTGTGTGCGTAAATAAATAAAATGGTGTTGTCTTTTTAAAGGTGTTAATGTTGGACGCCGATAACGTGTAGATAACGAATGCTAGCGTATGGTTGTCTACGGTGTCTTCCAAATTAATGTTTAGTTCGCCACTGTGTCTTTGTATATCTTGTGCTACTTTTGTGCTACTTTCAGTATATTCATACATATGCATCTTGCATCTCATTTAGGACCGAGAGATGACGATCGTGCAAGTGATGTGGTGCCAACCACAAGATGCAGTTGGTGGACGACCTGAAGAATGATGGACTTGACTAGTGGATGCTCGCCAAGCGAGTGCCACCCCAGCAAACACAATCTAAGTGTTAAATTAAAGGCAAGCCCCGGTTTTATGCATAACCGTTTATATATACTATTTTACTGCACTTAATGTTTGTAGGCTTGTACTGTGCACTTAAGTGTAGGAGTTGTTTGGAACCTTAGTTGCATGAACTTAGGATTCCCTTTGAGATGGATACTAGTATGCTAAGTCGAGTAGCTGCTTTATTAATTAGGGATCTCGGTAGAAGTCGAGTGATTTTTCTAGCACTCGCGCGAGGTCAGGAATTGGTTGTATCCATTTTGATATCATAATGATGGTGGTCTGTGGACAACGGTCCATGGGGATGCGTTGTCTACGAGACGGAAATTGGAATAAGGATTAAGGTGTGGTACCGTGAGTCAAGCGTTTGAACGTACTAAACATATGCCGAGAAATATGGTAAATCGGTAAGCCTAGTACCTGAGTGAACCTGGCAGTGGACATATCCCCTCACGCGACCTAAGACGTGGTCTCCCATTCCGGTTATGGTGGGTACAAGTGCGGTCACTGCACGACGGCAGTCGGGGTCAGTGAGGCATTGTACGCCAAGGCGGTGAGCCCTGATCTGCTGACGGGGAATCGATGGGGACGGTTGATGTGTGTGGGGACGGAGTGCCCCTACACGTCGTGTGTTTAGGTTTACCTTGCAAGGATAAAAACTCGATTCGAATCGTCTGTTTCTCGCAGCTAATGAGACTGCTTGATCCATGCTGCTACATTGAGTAACAAGTGGAAATGTGTTGACTTGGCAAAACATGTTGATTGTTAAAAATGTTTGATACCATGTATGAGTAGCTAGGTACTCATCTAGTTTAAAAAGGATCTTACTAAAACTTGAAAAGCTAAAACTTGATTTTAGACTCAGCTAGCGCTTTTGGCAAACCAAACCCCTCAGCCAAACAGCTGCATGTCTAGAGGTAGAGGAGTAGACTCCTCACACCGGGTAAGTCTAGCTGAGTATTAGTATACTCAGCCTTGCTTGTGGCATAATTTTTGCAGGTACTTCTTAGGTTGATTGGTTGATGGTGTGTCTTGGCCTCCATCCCTGCCACCGGGATAGATGGTCGAGTGGGTTACTGCTTCCGCAGGAGAGGACCAGGAGGAGTAGCGTGGCCAGGCTTCGCCATGTTACTCGGTTTTCTCCGTTAGTTATTTCCGCTGCATTAAAATTTATGGTTATTATTTCTGAAACTCCGATAATGTAATCACTGATTATACTTATTAAATTTGTGGTATTATGTTTTATTGTATTTCTCTGTGCCTCACCTTCGAGTGAGCTAGTGGTATTCGATCCTGGTAAGTGGCTTTATCGGACTAGATCCGAGGGACTGACGTGTTATTCCTGTTTAAGTGTGTTGCTGCCCTTAAGGGTGCGACTTGGGCACTTAAGCTGGAATAATTCGGGCGGTTCCGCCACAGCTGGGCTCGCTGGCTCAGCTGGCTCTAGCTCGGCTCCCGGTGCCCCCTCCCGCCGTACGAGCGGTCGCCGCGCCGCACGCACCGGAGGGCCGCCCAAGACGTCGCGCGCTGCTAGGGCGGCGTTCGTGTTCTTGGGTTGTCCTGCCTTTGCTTCGGTACGACGCCTCTTGCGCGGAGGTCGGTGCTCGCCTGTCCGGGAGGATCCGAGTGGGGATCTACCGGTGGACAGATGGCTGCCGTCGTCGATGTTGAGGTGGTGGCAGCTGAAGAAGTCCTCGTTGCCGACGAGATCGCTGCCACCATCCGCGCTCCGGGCCTCTGGCTCTTTGGCTTTGATAGCTTGTCCTCGCCCCTCGAGTGGGGACGTGGGCGAGGAGCTCGTCGCAGCAGCGTCCGCCCTGAGGTCATCACTGTTGTTGTTTGGCCACTCGGAGCAGAGGTCGTTGTTGCTGCTGCCGGAGCAGGCGTCGGCGAGCCACCAGGGGTTTCGTCGCCCCGCAGGCCCTCCAATGTGGGGGGTTGTTCATACCTGCGGGAGTGGAACCGGAGTTCCGTTTGTAATGGCACCTTGAGTGCCGGTGTTTGTTCATTGTGGCTGTCGGGGCCTGAACATGTAGGTATTTTTGGGTGTAATACCGTGTTTTTTCCTCATTCTCGAGCACTGGAACTCGCCTGTCGGCTAGCCGAACCGCTTAACCAAATGTGAGTTGCTCTGTGCGGAAGGTGACGAGTGAGGTATCCGTATCCCGAAGGCGTAGGAATCCCTCGGCTCGGTCGGCCTTGACGCCCGAGGCTTCACTTGCTTAGTCAAAGAAACCCTCGGCCGCTCTGCGATGAGCCGGGGCCGGAGGCAACGGTGTCAGCATGGACAGAGGCAGAGTTGGCTCGAAAAATAGACTTCGTCGGCCGGAGCCTGGCCGGGCCGTTCACTGGCGGGACCAGTGCCGGGGTCGGGTTGTCGAGGCCATGAGTCGGGCTGGTGTCCTCGGGGGACAGCTGGCTAAGGCTTCGGGCCGGCCGGCCGAGCCGTCTGCTCGGGCCGGGTTCCTGGAGGAGACCCTAGCGGCGATGGCCCGAGCGTGGTGCTGACGTCGTCCTTCGGAGCAGAGATCCTTCGCCCGTGTTGCCGTCCGAGGCTTGGTCGGACTTCGCCGAAGGTGGAGTTGACGCCGAGGGTGCTGCTGCTCCCCTGCTGATGTCTGATCCTGCAGGAACAGTTTATCTGTAGTGTGCGTATGTTTTTTGCGGCCGTCGAGGCCCAAACATATTGTCGTCGCGTTGTAAAGCTGCGTTTCTTTTCCTCTTGTTTCGAGTATCAGGGCTTGCTCGTCGGTAGCAGAATCGTTTATCCGAGCTAGAGTTACTTCTCACGGAAGGTGATGAGTGAGGTATCCGTATCCCGGAGGCGTAGGAATCCCTCGGCTCGGTCGGCCTTGCCGCTTACGTGTACTCTTGCTCGTCCGCGGGATTCTATTATCGACGTAGCCGAGAAAACCCAAAAAACCGTTTCGGCAGAAAGTTTTTTGAGTGTTAAGGCTTGTTCGGTCAGCAGGATCGCTCATCCGAACGCGAGTTACTTCTCGCAGAAGGCGATGAGTGAGGTATCCGTATCCCGGAGGCGTAGGAGTCCCTCGGCTCGGTCGGCCTTGCCTGCTTACGTGTACTCCGTCGTTTTCATGATCCCACTACTGAAGTAGTCGAAAAGCACGAAAGATATTCTGGCAGAAAGACTTTTTCCGAGGAAAAATTTGACGCAGAGGGGGTTCCCCCTTCTAGCCCCCGAGGGAGGGTCGGGCTTTGCCGAGGCAAGGTTGACCCTTCCTTGATGGTTAGGCTTTATTGGCGTATGTAAACGAGGTGTATGAACGACTTGAAAACATCTTAAGGGTAGAAGCGACGTAGCTGTCGGATGTTCCAAGCGTTGCTGTAGACCTCGCCTTGACTGTTGGCCAGCTTGTATGTTCTAGGCTTCAAAATCTTGGCGATGATGAATGGCCCTTCCCAGGGAGGCATGAGCTTGTGGCGCCCTCGGGCGTCTTGTCGCAGCCGAAGCACCAAGTCGCCCACCTGGAGGTCTCGGGACCGAACCCCTCGGGCGTGGTAGCGTCGCAGGGACTCCTGATACTGCACCGAGTGTAGTAAGGCCATGTCCCGAGCCTCTTCCAGCTGGTCCAGTGAGTCTTCTGGGTTGGTCTGGTTGCGTCGGTCGTCGTAGGCCCTCGTCCTTGGGGAACCGTATTCTAAGTCAGTGGGCAAGATGGCCTCGGCTCCATAGACTAGAAAGAACGGCGTGAAACCCGTGGCTCGACTTGGCGTCGTCCTCAAGCTCCAGACCACCAAGGGGAGTTCCTTCATCCATCGCCTGCCGAACTTGTGGAGGTCATTGTAGATCCTCGGCTTGAGTCCTTGCAGAATCATGCCGTTAGCACGTTCTACCTGCCCATTCGTCAAGGGGTGAACCACGGCGGCCCAGTCCACCCGGATGTGGTGATCCTCGCAGAAGTCCAGGAACTTTCTGTCGGTGAACTGGGTGTCGTTGTCGGTGATGATGGAGTTCGGGACCCCAAAGCGATGGATGATGTTGGTGAAGAACGCCACCGCCTGTTCGGACCTGATGCTGTTTAGGGGTCGAACCTCGATCCACTTGGAGAATTTGTCGATGGCGACCAGCAGGTGCGTGTAGCCCCCGGGTGCCTTCTGCAAGGGACCAACGAGGTCCAGACCCCACACAGCAAACGGCCAGGTGATGGGTATTGTTTGCAGAGCCTGAGCGGGTAGGTGCGTCTGCCTTGCATAGAATTGACACCCTTGGCAGGTGTGGACAATTCTAGTGGTGTCGGCTACCGCGGTCGGCCAGTAGAAACCTTATCGGAAAGCGTTTCCAACAAGGGCTCGAGGCGCTGCGTGATGACCGCAAGCCCCCGAGTGTATTTCTTGTAAGAGCTCCTGGCCTTCGGCGATGGATATGCATCGCTGGAGGATGCCGGAGGGGCTGCGGTGGTAGAGCTCCTTCCCGTCACCCATCAAGATGAATGACTTGGCGCGCCGCGCCAGTCGCCGAGCTTCGGCTCTGTCGAGGGGTAGCTCTCCTCGGTGGAGATATTGCAGGTACGGGGTCTGCTAGTTTCGATTAGGCGTGACCCCATTCCGCTCTTCCTCGATGCGCAGAGCCTCACCCTCGGTAGCCGAGGGTGCCTCGGGCGGGGCCGAGGGTGCCTCGGGCCGGGCCGAGGCCTTCTCGGGCTCGGGCATGTAGTTTGTCTTGACTGAGGGTTGATGTAGGTCCCAGGAGAAGACGTTCGGGGGAACCGTTGTTCGTGCCGAAGCTATCTTCGCCAGCTCGTCCGCAATCTCGTTGTACCGCGGGGCGACGTGGTTGACCTCGAGCCCATAGAACTTGTCCTCCAGGCGCCGAACCTCGTCGCAGTAGGCTTCCATCTTCGGGTCACGGCAGTGGGAGTTCTTCATGACTTGGTCGATGACAAGCTGCGAGTCACCGCGAGCGTCAAGGCGTCGAACCCCTAGCTCGATGGCGATGCGCAACCCGTTGACCAGAGCCTCGTACTCAGCCACGTTGTTGGACGCCGGGAAATGGAGGCGCAGCACGTAGCGGAGGTGCTTCCCGAGGGGCGAGATGAAGAGCAGGCCCGCGCCTGCCCCTGTTTTCATCAGCGACCCGTCGAAAAACATGGTCCAGAGTTCCGGTTGGATCGAAGCTGCCGGAAGCTGGGTGTCGACCCATTCAGCCACAAAGTCCGCCAAGACTTGGGACTTGATGGCCTTCCGAGGGGCGAACGAGATTGTCTCGCCCATGATTTCCACCGCCCACTTTGCAATCCTACCCGAGGCCTCTCGGCACTGGATGATCTCCTCCAGGGGGAAGGATGACACCACAGTCACCAGATGAGACTTGAAGTAGTGTCGCAACTTCCGCCGCGTCAGAATCACCGCGTACAGCAGCTTCTGAATTTGTGGGTAGCGGATCTTGGTCTCGGACAGTACCTCACTGATGAAGTAGACCGGCCTCTGGACGGGCAATGCATGCCCTTCTTCTCGTCTTTTGACCATGATCGCGGCGCTGACCACCTGAGTGGTAGCGGTGACGTAGATCAAGAGGGCTTCTCCGGCAGCGGGAGACACCAGGATGGGTGCGTTCGTAAGGAGCGCCTTCAGGTTCTCGAGGGCTTCCTCGGCCTTGGGGGTCCAAGTGAAGCACTCGATCTTCCTTAAGAGGCGGTATAGAGGTAGGCCTCTTTCGCCGAGGCGCGAGATGAAGCGGCTCAGAGCCGCAAGGCATCCCATGACCCTCTGTACGCCTTTCAAGTCCTTGATGGGCCCCATGTTGGTGATGGCCGTGATTTTCTCCAGGTTGGCCTCGACGCCCCGCTCAGAGACGATGAACCCCAAGAGCATGCCTCAGGGGACTCCGAAGACGCACTTCTCGGGATTGAGTTTTACGCCCTTCGCCTTGAGACACCGGAATGTCGTTTCAAGGTCGGAGAGGTGGTCGAAGGCTTTCCTCGTCTTGACTACGATGTCATCGACGTAAGCCTCGACCGTTCGACCAATGTGTTCGCCAAACACGTGGTTCATGCACCTTTGGTATGTCGCACCCGCATTCCTCAAACCAAATGGCATAGTAACGTAGCAGTACATGCCAAATGGTGTGATGAAAGAAGTCGCGAGCTGGTCGGACTCTTTCATCTTGATTTGGTGATACCCTGAGTAGGCGTCGAGGAATGACAGGGTTTCGCACCCAGCAGTGGAATCCACGATTTGATCGATGCGAGGCAGAGGGTAGGGAACCTTTGGACATGCTTTGTTTAGACCAGTGTAGTCTACACACATCCGCCATTTCCCTCCTTTCTTTCTCACAAGCACAGGGTTGGCAAGCCATTCGGGATGGAATACCTCTTTGATGAACCCTGCGGCCATCAGCTTGTGGATCTCCTCGCCTATGGCTCTACATTTTTCTTTGTCGAATCGGCATAGAGGCTGCTTCACGGGTCGGGCTCCTGCTCGGATATCCAGCGAGTGCTCGGCGACATCCCTCGGTATGCCAGGCATGTCCGAGGGACTCTGCGCAAAGACTTCGGCATTCGCGCGGAGAAAGTCGACGAGCACTGCTTCCGATTTGGGGTCGAGCTCGGAGCCGATCTGCATCTGCTTGGAGGCGTCGTTGCTGGGGTCAAGAGGGACGGATTTGACCGTCTCAGCTGGCTCGAAGTTGCCGGCGTGGCGCTTCACATCTGGCGCCTCCTTGGAGAGGCTCTCCAGGTCGGCGATGAGGGCCTCGGATTCGGCGAGGGCCTCGGCGTACTCCACACACTCCACGTCGCATTCGTACGCGTGTCGGTACGTGGGGCCGACGATGATGACCTCGTTGGGGCCCAACATTTTGAGCTTGAGGTAGGTGTAGTTGGGGACGGCCATGAACTTGGCGTAGCATGGCCTCCCCAGTACTGCGTGGTAGGTTCCTCGGAACCTGACCACCTCGAACGTGAGGGTTTCCCTTCGGAAGTTGGAGGGAGTCCCGAAGCAGACGGGCAGATCGAGTTGTCCGAGGGGTTGGACGCGTTTCCCGGGGATGATCCCGTGAAAAGGTGCCGCGTCTGTCCGGATCGAGGACAGATCGATCTGCAGGAGCCCGAGGGTCTCGGCGTAGATGATGTTGAGGCTGCTGCCTCCGTCCATGAGGACCTTGGTGAGCCTGACGTTGCCGATGACAGGGTCGACAACGAGCGGATATTTCCCCGGGCTCGGCACGCGGTCGGGGTGGTCGCCCTGGTCGAAGGTGATGGGCTTGTCGGACCAGTCTAGGTAGACTGGCGTCGCCACCTTTACCGAGCAGACCTCCCGACGCTCTTGCTTGCGGTGCCGAGCCGAGGCGTTCGCCATTTGCCCACCGTAGATCATGAAGCAGTCGTGGACCTCGGGGAACTCCTCTGCCTTGTGATCCTCCTTCTTGTCGTTGTTGTGGGCCCTGCCACCTTCCGCTGGTGGCCTGGCCTTGTGAAAGTGGCGCCGAAGCATGACGCACTCCTCAAGGGTGTGCTTGACGTACCCCTGATGATAGGGGCACGGCTCCTTGAGCATCTTATCGAAGAGATTGGCACCTCTAGGAGGTTTCTGAGGGTTCTTGTACTCGACGGCGGCGACAAGGTCCGCGTCGGTGGCGTCGCGTTTCGCTTGCGACTTCTTCTTGTTCTTCTTCTTGGTGCCGCGCTGAATGGACGCCTCGGGGACGTCTTCCGGCTGGCAGCCCTGGGGCTGCTTGTCCTTCCGGAAGATGGCCTCAACCGCCTCCTGGCCAGAGGCGAACTTGGTGGCGATGTCCATCAGCTCGCTCGCCCTGGTGGGGGTCTTGCGACCCAGCTTGCTCACCAGGTCGCGGCAGGTGGTGCCAGCGAGGAACGCGCCGATGACGTCCGAGTCGGTGACGTTGGGCAGCTCGGTGCGCTGCTTCGAGAATCGCCGGATGTAGTCCCGGAGAGACTCTCCCGGCTGCTGGTGGCAGCTTCGGAGATCCCAGGAGTTCCCAGGGCGCACGTACGTGCCCTGAAAGTTGCCGGCGAAGGCTTGGACCAGGTCGTCCCAGTTGGAGATCTGCCCCGGAGGCAGATGTTCCAGCCAGGCTCGAGCGGTGTCGGAGAGGAACAGGGGGAGGTTGCGGATGATGAGGTTGTCATCGTCCGTTCCACCCAGCTGGCCAGCCAGTCGGTAGTCCGCGAGCCACAGTTCTGGCCTCGTCTCCCCTGAGTACTTTGTGATGGTAGTCGAGGTTCGGAACCGGGTCGGGAACGGCGCCCGTCGTATGGCCCGGCTGAAAGCCTGCGGACCGGGTGGTTCGGGCGAGGGTCTCCGATCCACCCGTTGTCATAGCGTCCCCCACGCCTGGGGTGGTAGCCTCGGCGCACCCTCTCGTCGAGGTGGGCTCGACGGTTGTGGTGGTGGTGCTCGTTGCCGAGGCGACCCGGGGCCGCAGGCGCGGTGTTCCACGTGTGCCCGGTGTGGATCGAGGCTTCCCGCATGAATCGGGAAGTCGCGGCACGATGCTTCGAGGGGTACCCCTGCCTTCGGGAGGCAGAGCTTTCGGCCCGTCGGACTGCGGCATCCTCCAGGAGATTCTTGAGCTCTCCCTGGATACGCCGCCCTTCGGTGGTCGATGGTTCCGGCATCGCGCGGAGTAGTATTGCTGCTGCAGCCAGGTTCTGGCCGACCCCACTGGAAGCCGGTGGCGGCCTTGCCCTGATGTCGTCGGCAATGCGGTGCTGGATGCCCTGGGGTAGATGACGCGCTTCTCCGGTCGGAGCTTGGTCTGCCCATTCCTGCTCGATGTTCCGCCGGAACTGCTCAAGTGTTCCTGCTCCCTCGTCGAGCCTGGCCTGCATCTCGCGGATTTGCTCGAGCTGTGCGTCCTGACCCCCCGCAGGGACTGGGACCACAGCTAGCTCCCGAAGGATGTCAACGCGAGGCGTAGGCCTAGGGGGATCGCCGTTTTCCGGCATACCAAGATGGTTGCCTTCGCCGGGACCCCCTAGATCGACGTGGAAACATTCACGACTTGGGCTGCAGTCCTCGTCGCCGAAGCTGCGGCTACCATCGGAACAATCGGAGAGGCAGTGTCACATGCAGTCATGAAGTCCCGCATGGCCCTGGGGTTACCGAGCCCGGAGAAATCCCAACAAAAGTCGGTCTCGTCATCTTCCTCGGAACCCGAGGGTCCGTAGGTCGAGACGGCCGTCAGTCTGTCCCAGGGCGATCGCATATGGTGCCCTGGAGGGTTGGTACATGCCTCTATGAAGGCTTCCACCGAAGCGAGGTTGCTTGGTGGGTCGAAGCTGAATCCAAAAGGCACGAGATGGGAATCGGTCGGTACCTCTTGGTCGACGGGCGGTGACGAAGTCGCGTCAGGGGTGGACTGCACCATTGTCTCAGGTACGAGGGCGACGCAAAGCAAGTCCTTCGCGAGCGTGCTGGCGTCGTTCGTCTGCTTGGGGTTGGCATGTTGCGGGGAAACGGCACTCGTCTTCGTCTCAGACGCAAGGTCGAAGTCCGACGTGTCCCCCGCTGGGGCGCCGGCGTCGTCGACTTGCTCGACAGCCGATGAGGTGCTGCCTCCTGCTTGGCCATGGTTGCCCCGCCTCCTCCTCCGTCGGTGGGGGAGGTGACGGGACAAACCCGGATGTTGTCCTTCCGCCATGTGGGGAAGACGTCGTTGATTCCGCCGCCGGCGGGCGGGCTGACGGCCACCATTGTCGCTGTCGCGCGGCGGAGGAAGGAGTATCATGTCATAGCTGCCGTCGAGGGACATGAACTCAAGACTCCCGAAACGGAGCATCGTCCCGGGTTGGAAAGGTTGCTGGAGACTACCCATCTGGAGCTTGACGGGAAGCTGTTCGTCAACACGCAGTAGGCCCCTACCTGGCACGCCAACTGTCGGCGTTTTGACCCCGGGGGTCCCTGGACCGACGAGTAAATTGTCGCTACGTGTCCCAGCCCAGATGGGTCGGCGCGAGATGGGACACAAAAGGGGGAGAACAGTAAGGGGAACCCGCGGCCTTCGTGTTGTCCTGCGCCCAGGGTGGATGGATGCGCTTGCAGTAGGGGGTTACAAGCGTTCGCGTGGGAGAGAGCGAGAGAGAGCGAGAGCCTTATGCGTCGGCCCGTTCTCCCGTGTGGCCAACCTTCTCGTACGAGAGCCCTGGACCTTCCTTTTATAGGCGTAAGGAGAGGGTCCAGGTGTACAATGGGGGGTGTAGCAGTGTGCTAACATGTCTCGCAGAGAGGAGCTAGAGCCCTAAGTACATGTCGTCGTGGCAGTCGGAGAGGTTTTGGCACCCTGTTCATGTGATGTCGTGGCCGTCGGAGGAGCGCTTGGGCCCTGTGGAAGGACAGTTGTCGGGGCTGTCGAATCCTTGCTGACGTCTCCTTGCTTCCGTAAGGGGCTAAGAGTCGCCGTCATCATGGAGCACGCGGGGCGCCATCATTATTTGTCTACCGGGGCGAGCCAGATGGGACGCCGGTCTTGTTCCCTGTAGCCTAAGCTAGCTAGGGGTAGGGTAATGATGGCCCCCCCTGTGACGTGGTCGGTCCGAGCCCTAGGTCGGGCGAGGCGGAGGCTCCTCCGAGGTTGATAGTCGCCTAGAGGGGGGTGAATAGGGCGAAACTGAAATTCTCAAAAATAATCACAACTACAAGCCGGGTTAGCGTTAGAAATATAAACGAGTCCGCGAGAGGGCGTAAAAACAAATCGCAAGCGAGTAAAGCAGTGAGACACAAGGATTTGTTTTACCGAGGTTCGGTTCTCGCAAACCTACTCCCCGTTGAGGTGGTCACAAAGACCGGGTCTCTTTCAACCGTTTCCCTCTCTCAAACGATCCCTCGGATCGAGTGAGCTTTCTCTTCTCAATCACTTGGAACACAAAGTTCCTACAAGGACCACCACAAGATTGGTGTCTCTTGCCTCAGTTACAAGTGAGTTTGATCGCAATAAGGAATCAAGAAAGAAGAAAGCAATCCAAGCGCAAGAGCTCGAAAGAACACAAGCAAATCTCTCTCACTAGTCACTAAAGCTTTGTGTGGAATTTGGGAGAGGATTTGATCTCTTGAGTGTGTCTAGAATTGAATGCCTAGCTCTTGTAAGTGGTTGGAAGTATGAAAACTTGGATGCAATGAATGGTGGGTGGTTGGGGGTATTTATAGCCCCAACCACCAAACTAGCCGTTTGGTGGGGCTGACTGTCGTATGGTGCACCGGACAGTCTGGTGCACACCGGACATGTCTGGTGCGCCAGCCACGTCACCAAAGCCATTGGGTTCCGACCGTTGGAGCTCTGTCTTCTGGGCTCGCCTGGATGTCCGGTGGCGCACCGGACATGTACTGTAGAGTGTCCGGTGCGCCAGTATGGGCGTGCCTGACTTCTGCGCCCGCTGGCGCGCATTCAATGCGCTGCAGGTAGCCGTTGGCGCCGAAATATCAGTTGCTCTGTTGTCACACCGGACATGTCCGGTGAATTATAGTGGACTAGCCGTTGCGAATTCCCGAAGCTGGCGAGTTCCTGAGGCGATGTTCCTTGGAGCACCGGACACTGTCCGGTGTACACCGGATAGTCCGGTGTACACCGGACAGTCCGGTGAATTATAGCGGAGCGCCTCTGGATTTTTTCGAAGGTGACGAGTTTGAGTTGGAGTCCTCTGGTGCACCGGACACTGTCCGGTGGTGCACTGGACACTGTCCGGTGGCACACCGGACAGTCCGGTGCGCCAGACCAGAGGTGCCTTCGGTTGACCCTTTGCTCTTTTGTTGAACCCAATACTTGATCTTTTTATTGGCTAAGTGTGAACCTTTGGCACCTGTATAACTTATACACTAGAGCAAACTAGTTAGTCCAATTTATTTGTGTTGGGAAATTCAACCACCAAAAACAATTAGGAAATAGGTGTAAGCCTAATTCCCTTTCAATCTCCCCCTTTTTGGTGATTGATGCCAACACAAACCAAAGCAAATATAGAAGTGTATAATTGAACTAGTTTGCATGATGTAAGTGCAAAGGTTGCTTGGAATTGAGCCCATATAAATATTTATAATATATGCATGGATTGTTTCTTTCATTCTTAATATTTTGGACCACGCTTGCACCACATGTTTTGTTTTTGCAATTTCTTTTGTAAATCTTTTTCAAAATTCTTTTGCAAATAGTCAAAGGTAAATAAATAAGATTTTTCGAAGCATTGTCAAGATTTAAAATTTTCTCCTCTTGTTTCAAATGCTTTCCTTTGACTAAACAAAACTCCCCCTAAATGAAATTCTCCTCTTAGTGTTCAAGAGGGTTTTAAGATATCAATTTTGAAAATTCTACTATCTCCCCCTTTTGAACACAATATGATTCCAATTACAAATTTATCAATTGAGAATCATACCAATTGACAAACGCTTTTAAAATTAGGTGGTGGTGCGGTCCTTTTGCTTTGGGCTAATACTTTCTCCCCTTTGGCATGAATCGCCAAAATCGGAGTCATTAGAGCCCTTAGAATTACTTTCTCCCCCTTTGATCATAAATAAATGAGTGAAGATTATACCAGAGGCGGAGTCCTTTTGCTTGGGACTTATGCTCTCCCCCTCAAAGATGGAGCGTTGCCCGGAGCGACGGCGAAGGATGAGTTACGGAGTGAAAGCCTTTGTCTTCGCCGAAGACTCCAATTCCCTTTCAATATACCTATGACTTGGTTTGAAATAGACTTGAAAACATATTAGTCATAGCATATGAAAGATACATGATCAATAGGTATATAAATTAGCTATGTGTGCAAATCAACAAAAGAAGTTCCTAGAATCAAGAATATTTAGCTCATGCCTAAGTTTGTTAAAAGTTTGTTCATCAAGAGGCTTGGTAAAGATATCGGCCAATTGATCTTTAGTGTTAATATATGAAATCTCGATATCTCCCTTTTGTTGGTGATCCCTTAAAAAGTGATACCGAATGGCTATGTGTTTAGTGCGGCTATGCTCAACAGGATTATCCGCCATGCGGATTGCACTCTCATTATCACATAGAAGAGGAACTTTGGTCAATTTGTAACCGTAGTCCCAAAGGGTTTGCCTCATCCAAAGTAGTTGCGCGCAACAATGGCCTGCGGCAATGTACTCGGCTTCGGCGGTAGAAAGAGCAACGGAATTTTGCTTCTTTGAAGCCCAAGACACCAAGGATCTTCCCAAGAACTGGCAAGTCCCCGATGTGCTCTTCCTATTGATTTTACACCCCGCCCAATCGGCATCCGAATAACCAATCAAATCAAATGTGGATCCCCTAGGATACCAAAGCCCAAACTTAGGAGTATAAACTAAATATCTCAAGATTTGTTTTACGGCCTTAAGGTGAGCTTCCTTAGGGTCGGCTTGGAATCTTGCACACATGCATACGGAAAGCATAATATCCGGTCGAGATGCACATAAATAGAGTAAAGATCCTATCATCGACTGGTATACCTTTTGATCAACGGATTTACCTCCTTCGTCGAGGTCGAGATGCCCATTGGTTCCCATGGGTGTCTTGATGGGTTTGGCATCCTTCATTCCAAACTTGCTTAGAATATCTTGAGTATACTTTGTTTGGCTTAGGAAGGTGCCCTCTTGAAGTTGCTTTACTTGAAATCCTAAGAAATACTTCAACTCCCCCATCATAGACATCTCGAATTTTTGTGTCATGATCCTACTAAATTCTTCACATGTAGACTCGTTAGTAGACCCAAATATAATATCATCAACACAAATTTGGCATACAAACAAGTCATCTTCAAGAGTTTTAGTGAATAGAGTAGGATCGGCCTTTCCAACTTTGAAGCCATTAGTGATAAGGAAATCTCTAAGGCATTCATACCATGCTCTTGGGGCTTGCTTGAGCCCATAAAGCGCCTTAGAGAGTTTATAGACATGGTTAGGGTACTCACTATCTTCAAAGTCGGGAGGCTGCTCAACATAGACCTCTTCCTTGATTGGTCCATTAAGGAAGGCACTTTTCACGTCCATTTGATAAAACTTAAAGCCATGGTAAGTAGCATAGGCTAATAATATGCGAATTGACTCAAGCCTAGCTACAGGTGCATAGGTTTCACCAAAATCCAAACCTTCGACTTGGGAGTATCCTTTGGCCACAAGTCGAGCTTTGTTCCTTGTCACCACACCATGCTCATCTTGCTTGTTGCGGAAGACCCATTTGGTTCCTACAACATTTTGATTAGGACGTGGAACTAAATGACATACCTCATTGCTAGTGAAGTTGTTGAGCTCCTCTTGCATCGCCACCACCCAATCCGAATCTTGTAGTGCTTCCTCTACCCTGTGTGGCTCAATAGAGGAAACAAAAGAGTAATGCTCACAAAAATGTGCAACACGAGATCTCGTGGTTACCCCCTTATGAATGTCGTCGAGAATGGTGTCGACGGGGTGATCTCGTTGAATTGCTTGATGGACTCTTGGGTGTGGCGGCCTTTGTTCTTCATCCTCCTTGTTTTGATCATTTGCATCTCCCCCTTGATCATTGTCATCATCTTGAGGTGGCTCATTTGCTTGATCTTCTACTTCATCATCTTGAGCTTCATCCTCATTTTGAGTTGGTGGAGATGCTTGCATGGAGGAGGATGGTTGATCTTGTGCATTTGGAGACTCTTTGGATTCCTTAGGACACACATCCCCAATGGACATGTTCCTTAGCGCGATGCACGGAGCCTCTTCATCACCTATCTCATCAAGATCAACTTGCTCTACTTGAGAGCCGTTAGTTTCATCAAACACAACGTCACAAGAAACTTCAACTAGTCCCGAGGACTTGTTAAAGACTCTATATGCCCTTGTGTTTGAATCATATCCTAGTAAAAAGCCTTATACAGTTTTAGGAGCAAATTTAGATTTTCTACCTCTTTTGATAAGAATAAAGCATTTGCTACCAAAAACTCTAAAATATGAAATATTGGGCTTTTTACCGGTTAGGAGTTCATAGGATGTCTTCTTGAGGATTCGGTGTAGATATAACTGGTTGATGGCGTAGCAAGCGGTGTTAACCGCCTCGGCCCAAAACCGATCCGGTGTCTTGTACTCATCAAGCATGGTCCTTGCCATGTCCAATAGAGTTCGATTCTTCCTCTCCACTACACCATTTTGTTGTGGCGTGTAGGGAGAAGAGAACTCATGCTTGATGCCCTCCTCCTCAAGGAAGCCTTCAATTTGTGAGTTCTTGAACTTCGTCCCGTTGTCGCTTCTAATTTTCTTGATCCTTAAGCCGAACTCATTTTGAGCCCGTCTCAAGAATCCCTTTAAGGTCTCTTGGGTTTGAGATTTTTCCTGCAAAAAGAACACCCAAGTGAAGCGAGAATAATCATCCACTATTACAAGACAATACTTACTCCCGTCGATGCTTATGTAAGCAATCGGGCCGAATAGATCCATGTGGAGTAACTCAAGCGGCATGTCGGTCGTCATGATGTTCTTATGTGGATGATGGGCACCAACTTGCTTTCCTGCTTGGCATGCGCTACAAACCCTGTCTTTCTCAAAATGAACATTGTTTAGTCCTAAAATGTGCTCTCCCTTTAGAAGCTTATGAAGATTCTTCATCCCAACATGAGCTAGTCGGCGGTGCCAGAGCCAACCCATGTTAGTCTTAGCAATTAAGCATGTGTCGAGTTCAGCTCTATCAAAATCTACTAAGTATAGCTGACCCTCTAACACACCTTTAAAAGCTATTGAATCATCACTCCTTCTAAAGACAGTGACACCTACATCAGTGAAAAGACAGTTGTAACCCATTTTGCATAATTGAGATACAGAAAGCAAATTGTAATCTAATGAATCTACAAGAAAAACATTGGAAATAGAATGATCAGGAGATATAGCAATTTTACCCAATCCTTTGACCAAACTTTGGTTTCCATCCCCGAATGTGATCGCTCGTTGGGGATCTTGGTTTTTATCGTAGGAGGAGAACATCTTCTTCTCCCCTGTCATGTGGTTTGTGCACCCGCTATCGATGATCCAACTTGAGCCCCCGGATGCATAAACCTACAAAACAAGTTTAGTTCTTGACTTTAGGTACCCAAACGGTTTTGGGTCCTTTGGCATTAGAAACAAGAACTTTGGGTACCCAAACACAAGTCTTTGACCCCTTGTGCTTGCCCCCAACAAACTTGGCAACTACCTTGCTGGATGTGTTAGTTAAAACATATGATGCATCAAAAGTTTTGAATGAAATGTCATGATCATTTGATGCATAAGGAATTCTCTTCTTAGGCAACTTAGCACGGGTTGGTTGCCTAGAACTAGATGTCTCACCCTTATACATGAAAGCATGGTTAGGGCCAGAGTGAGACTTCCTAGAGTGAATCCTCCTAATTTTGCTCTCGGGATAACCGGCAGGGTACAAAATGTAACCCTCGTTATCCTGAGGCATGGGAGCCTTGCCCTTAACAAAATTAGACAATCTTTTAGGAGGGGCACTAAGTTTGACATTGTCTCCCCTTTGGAAGCCAATGTCATCCTGATGCCAGGGCATCTCTGTGGCAGAACCACCCGAATTATTCTAGCTTAAGTGCCTAAGTCACGCCTCAGGGGCCGTAACGCACTTAAACCGGAATAACCCGTCAGTCCCTCAGATCTAGTCTGATAGAGCCACTTAACCAGGATCAAATTCCACAATCTCACTCGAAGGTGAGTCACAGAAGAAATACAATAAAACAGGAAACCTCAAATTAAGTGCTGAGTTATTACATAAATCGGAGTTCTTGAGTAGCCATAAAGTTCACAAAATAAAGTGCAACGGATAATCGATGTCATCGGTAATGAGGAAATGGGCAAGGCCTAGCCCACTACTCCTCATGCTCCTCTCCTGCCGGAGCAACATCCCACTCGACCGTCCAACCCGGTGGCAGGGTGGTAGGCCAAGTCACACCATCAACTACATCCTGCATGGTACCTGCAAAAATGGTGCCACAAGCAAGGCTGAGTATACTAATACTCAGCTAGACTTAACCGGTGTGAGGAGTCTACTCCTCTACCTCTAGACTATGCAGCTGTTTGGCTGAGGGGTTTGGTTTGCCAAAAGCACTAGCTGTTTCTAAAATCAATTTTTAGCTTTTCAAGTTCTACCATCATTAACTTAGCTAGATTTGCTCCTTCTAAGCATACATGGTAACAAGCAATTAGCTCAATCAACAAGTTATCTCATGTAATCCACATTTCACTTCTTACTCGATGCAGTACAAGGAATCAAGCAGTCTCATTAGCTGCGAGAAGCAGACGATTCGAATCGAGTTTTAAAACCTTGCAAGGTAAACCTAAACACACGGCATGTCAGGGTACTCCGTCCCCACACATGACAACCGTCCCCATCGATTCCCCGTTCGCGTCCAGGCCTCACCGCCTTGGCATACAATGCTCCACTGACCTCGGCTGCCGCCGTGCAGTGACCGCACTTGTACCCACCATAGCTAGCATGGGAGACCCTGTCTCAGGTCGCATGAGGGATAAAGTCCGCGCCCGGCTTCACTCAGGTACTAGGTTTACCGGTTACCATTTTTCCCGGCATGTGCTTAGTACGTTCAAAAGCTTGACTCAGGTATCCACACATTAATCCTTAATTCATTTTTCCCGTCTCATGGACAAGGCATCCTCCCTGGATCCAAGTCCACGGACCAACATATATCCCATTATCAAGATGAATACAATCAATTCCTGACCTCGCGCGAGTGCTAGAAAAATCACTCGACTTCTACCGAGATCCTGATTAGCAAGCAGCTACTCGACCTAGCATACTAGTATTCATCTCAAAAAGGAATCCTAAGTTCATGCAACTAGAGGTTTCAAGCAACTCCTACACTTAAGTGCACATTGCAATCCTACAAGCATTAAGTGTAGTAAAGTAGCATATAATAACATGGTTATGCATAAAACCGGGGCTTGCCTTCAATTGCTGGGGCTGCGGGGAGATCCTCAATAGCAGCCTTTGAAGCCTGCTCCTGGTCCTCCTCTTGGACAGGTCCTTGCTCGGGGATGAGCACGTACTCTCCGTCGGCAAGATTACAATCTAATGAATGCAATGCGTAAGATACATGCATGATATGATATGTGCTTTAGAATTTACAACTTTAAAGATGTATGGTCTTTTTTGAATTTAAACAAGTTAACCTTGCTTATGTAAAACCCTTTAGTGGTATACTTGGTAAATTGGGTTAGTTTTAATGGGATGAGGTTTATTCCTTCTTCTCTTTTCTTTTATTCTCTTTAATGTTTTGGAGTAGGTTTGAACTACAAGTTGCTTTTATAAAATTCTAAAAATTCTGCAAAAATTACAGTGGCTTGTTACTGGTGTATGATTCTCTGTCACAAAATTTGGGGTTCAGAAAGTGAATGGTTTTCTCTGGACAAAATTACCAAATTTTAGGGCAGAAGGGGTACTTTGAACTACAACTATTATTTAACAGTGGGTAATTCTTTAAAACTTATTTTTGCTGGCTTTTAGGTGTCATAACATGACTTGATACAATTTTCTAGTTACTAATACCCTTTAATTATTTTCTTATGGTTTTCTCAAGTTTTTAGCCAAATAGGTGCTTTCTACTACCACTATATTTGAAAAACATCAAACAACAGAGTTCTTATTCTTCTTAGTTGGTATTTTGCGCAAGAGCAATCATTCTGAAGTTTGGCTTCTTTTTGCTTAAGGGAAGGGGTGGTTTGCATTATTTAAGTCAAATGGCCTTTCTCACAAATTACTAGCAAAAGGCATGGGTTCACTTCTTTTTCATGGGTTTGTATTTTTCTCTGGTGGTTTATCTCATCATGGACTTAGCAAATTTTTGGTTGCCCAATGCCACATTATTTGAGGTTGTTTATGATTTATTGGGAAAATGCCTTATTACCACTTTGTATTTATTTTCCTTACTTAAAAAGTTAGGCTGGGGTGCTCTGTATTTTTGTAGTGGGGCTCTGGTGGTTATGAGTTCACTGGATTTTTGTTAACCACTTTGGTTATAGTTTTGTAATCCTAATAATTGATTTTCAGTCTTCATAAGGCTAATTAAAGCATCTTAATTAGAAACTGGTCCTAATTAATGGTCTCTGCATTTTTCCTAGGTTCTTTGTTGCATAAGTAAACTAGGAAAAATATTACTAATCACTGTTCAACATTTTCTAATGCTTTTCTGATTTTCTCTAAGTTTTGGACAAAATGGCTTTAAATGAATAACTACATCATAATCTCTAATGCTGGGGCTCCTACTATTTTTAAACAGTGTATAATTAAGGTATAAGCATCTACAAATTTTCTTAAGCTCAGCACAAAAGAAAAACTAATTTTCCTTAATTAAACAAGGTTTAGGGGGTTTCTGTTTTTAATTTTAAACTCTAAAATTTAGAACAGAAAGCACACGGTTCACTATTTTTAAATAATAGATCATAATATTCCAGAGCTAGCAAAATTGGTTTGACAGCTTTTCATTAAGATTTCATCAAGTTATGGATTTTCTAAGTTCTCTGGTTATTTTAAAAGAATAACAGAATTGATTAAATGGAAATCCACTTTGCACTGGGGTCCCTGGCGTTTTTTCTAGGTTTTCCTCGCGAATCAGTCCTTAGGTTACTATTCACATGAGTCGCTGACATTACAGAAAACCCCTCGGGTTCTACAGAACCTAACCCGAGGTCCTTCTTCTACCTCAAACAGTAGCCGCGGCGAAGAAAAGGGCGGAGGGGCTTACCGGCGGCGAGACTGTTCCGGTGAAGTGGTCGAGGACGAAGGGGAGGTCGCGGGGATCACAACGGTGTGCGGAACGCCATCGGAGATGGCCGGAGTCGGTCGGTCCACGCGCGCAGGCGGGGATGCTCGTCAGCGGCGAGGAGACCGGCCTGGTCACGGCGAGGTAGTTCAATTAAATAGGTCAGGGAGGTCCACGGGTTGCCAGAGAAGACATGAGTGAAAGGAATCGGGCGGAGACTCACTGGATAGCTCGGTCCACGCGCGGCGGCGGAAGACCGAAGTCCGGTGAGGTTGATCTCGGGCCTCCGGTGAAGTCCGGTCTGGTCCGAGGGCTTGGCAAGCTTCACGGGCTACTGGCGGAGCTAGCCGAAGCACTGGTTGGGCTTGAGGGTGGCTGGAGTGGGCTGGCCACGGCGGCCGTAGCTCTGGC
This sequence comes from Zea mays, assembly GCF_902167145.1. NCBI lineage: Eukaryota > Viridiplantae > Streptophyta > Magnoliopsida > Poales > Poaceae > Zea > Zea mays. The sequence goes on along the minus strand of NC_050097.1, from coordinate 46,894,240 downwards.
GGCAATGGCGGGTGGAAGATACGCTTGCCGGAGCTAAGGAACGGTGGCTGGCCGGTGAGGGTGAGTGCGGGGCGAAGAGAGGTGCGCCCGGGGAGGCTTTATAGGCGCGGGCGGGCACGGCCGAGGGCGTGGGCGCGCGGCGGACTTGACCGGACGCCGGGGCGAGCGCGCGCGCGGGTTGGGCGAGCTCTGGCGTGCCGACCAGGGTCGAACACGTGTGCCCGTGCGTTCTGCCCAAGCTCTGGCGCGTGTGGTCGCTCATCCGAGCCTGCTCTCGCCTTGGCCAGTGCACGAAACCTCTTCTCCTCCCTACAAGCTACCATTCTTGTGTGGAGGTCATAGGATTTTGCCTACTGGTTGCAGAGATATGGAGCCAGGAAATCTGGTCTGTCTCCCTGCCCAAACCCGAGGCAAATCCCAAGTTTTGTCGTGTCTAGGGCTCGCGTCCCAATGCCATCTTCTGGCACACGACAGAGGGGTTAGTTAGACACAATTTTGTCAATGGGGCCATTAGGATTCGAGTTAGGGATCAAGGTGAACATCCCTGATCTTTGGCTCAAGGTCTGAATTTCAGAATTCTGAAATTCAGAATTCCCAATGAGTCCCAACAAAAGAAGCTTGATTTGGGGGTTTTCTTGAATTATTTTGGCTAAGCTCTCTCAATCTTTCTTGTTGTTTATCAAATATACTTTAACTTATATAATTGGCTCAACTCAAAATTTTAAACTTTTCATCCCCTTTTTCTTATTTTCTTGAATTTTGCTCATGGGGCTCACTTAGGGTTCTTAATTAGGGTTGCACATTCTTATCCTTTAAGAGACTCAATTGTTTTGATCATGACACTTTTAAGCATATACTTGGTGAACTCTTTCTTACTTAAGTTATTTTGATGCTCATGCTTACTTTGATTTACATAAAATGATGGTTTTTGGTTGGGCTTTTCAAGAGAAACCCTAGGTGACACTGGGGTGTCACAGCCTTCCCCCCTTAAAGGAATCTCGTCCCGAGATTCGGGCCAGAGTCCTTCCGAGGTCAAGCGAAGGGTGAGACTGATAGGAAAAGGGTGGGGATTGTTATTATTAGGGCAAAACTGCTCTTCGAATGTCATTCTCTTTGCAACTTCAGAAGGAAGTCCCTTTAAGTTTTACTTTATAGTCACTTCATTCTGAATTAAGATCATATTTTTGGAAATTAGATTCGAAAGGCAGGAGGAGGGGTTGGGGGTGATTACATACCAGCTTCCTTAGGTAGGCAATCGGGGAAGTTGGATCTTAGGAATTCCTCGGTTTCCCAAGTAGCTTCCTCCTCTGAGTGATTACTCCACTGGACCTTGAACATCTTGATCGATTTAGCCCGAGTTGATCTTTCCTTGCAATCCAGAATCTTGGAGGGGTACTCTTGGTACGAGAGATCTGGCTCTATCTCCAATTCTGGCTCTGCTATGATCTCAGTCGGCAATCGAATACATTTCTTCAGCTGAGATACATGGAATACACTGTGAATGGCAGACATCTTTGAAGGTAACTTCAGCTTGTATGCCACGGGTCCACATGCTTCTATGATCTCATAAGGTCCAATGTAACGAGGGGCTAGCTTGCCTTTGATCCCAAACCTCTGCACTCCCTTGGTGGGTGATACCTTGAGGTATACAAAACTTCCCACCTCGAACTGGAGAGGTTTCCTTCTTCTATCATGATAGCTCTTCTGTCTGGCCTGAGCAGCTTCTAGATTCTTCCTGATTAGCTTGACCTTCCTTTCGGCTTCAGTCACCAAATCAGGTCCAAAAACTTCTCTTTCACCAGGCTGAGACCAATTGAGTGGTGTCCTGCACCTTCTTCCATAGAGAGCTTCAAAAGGTGCCATCTTTAGGCTGGATTGATAACTATTGTTATAAGCAAACTCTGCCAAGGAGAGGTGCTTATCCCAGTTCTTGCCACAATCGATCGCACAAGCTCTCAGCATATCCTCCAGAATCTGGTTTACCCTTTCCGTCTGACCATCAGTCTGTGGGTGGTAAGCTGAACTCCTGATTAGCTTGGTTCCCAAAGACTCTTGCAATTGTTCCCAAAATCTGGCAACAAATTGGGCTCCTTGGTCAGAAACAATGGTCCGAGGTAATCCATGCAAACACATGATCCGGTCAATATACAATTCTGCATACTTCTGAGCCTTATCAGTGGTGTGCACAGGAAGAAAATGTGCCACTTTCGTCAATCGGTCCACAATAACCCAAATCGAATCATGACGACGAGAGGTGTTGGGTAGACCCACAATGAAATCCATGCTGATGTCGTCCCACTTCCACGAAGGTACGGACAGTGGTCGCAAAGCTCCAGCGGACTTCAAGTGGCTTGCCTTTATCCTCTGACAGGTGTCACACTCTGATACATACTGGGCTATCTCCCTCTTCATTCTGGTCCACCAGTACAAAAGCTTCAAATCATGGTACATCTTGGTGCTTCCCGGATGCATAGAGAATTTGGAGAGATGAGCCTCATCCAAAATTTTCTTCTTGAGATCCTGGTCCTTAGGAATTACCAATCTGCTTTTGAACCATAACACACCCTTTTCATCCTGGCGGAAACAATTATACTTCTCAACCTTCTGATGGAGATTTTTCTTGATAATCTGCACTCCCTTGTCACTGAGCTGGGCCATGATAATCTGGTCTTGCAAGGCTGGCTCAACAGCAATGTGAGACAAAGAACCAGAAGGAATCACTTCAATTTGCATCTTGCTCAACTCATCACACAAGGTGTTAACATGAGAATCCATCAGAATACAGTTGCATTGCAACTTCCGACTCAAGGCATCAGCTACCACATTAGCTTTCCCTGGGTGATAATGGACCTCCAGGTCATAATCCTTGATCAGCTCTAGCCATCTTCTCTGCCTCATGTTAAGATCAGCCTGAGTAAAAATGTACTTAAGGCTCTTATGATCAGTGAAGATGTTGCAGTGGGTTCCCATTAGATAGTGCCTCCACATCTTCAATGCATGAACCACAGCTGCTAACTCAAGGTCATGAGTAGGATAATTTTGCTCATGAGGCCTGAGTGCTCTTGAGGCATAAGCAATGACTCGGTTGTCTTGCATCAAGACACAACCTAGCCCGGTGCCAGAGGCATCGCAATACACATCAAAAGGCTTGCTGCTGTCGGGTTGCGCCAATACTGGTGCTGTGGTCAGATGCTGCCTTAATGCATGGAAGGCATCTTCGCACTTCTGACTCCACACAAACTTGACCTCTTTCTTCAGCAACTCAGTAATAGGCTTCGCAATTCGAGAGAAGTCCGGAATAAATCTTCGGTAATAACCAGCCAATCCCAGAAAACTCCGAATCTGGCGAACAGTCGTTGGTGGCCTCCAGTTCATCACCTCTTGCACTTTATCAGGATCAACAACTATTCCAGCCTGAGAGATAGTGTGACCCAAGAATTTGATTTCCTTTAGCCAAAAATCACACTTGGATAACTTGGCATAAAGGTGGTGCTCTCGCAGACGTTGAAGCACTACATGCAAATGCCCGGCATGTTCTTCTTCGTTCTTCGAGTACACCAGAATATCATCGATGAAAACCACCACGAACTTGTCCAATTCCGGCATGAAAACAGAGTTCATCAGATACATGAAATATGCTGGCGCATTTGTCAGCCCGAATGACATTACCAAGAATTCATATAGCCCATATCTGGTTGAGAATGCCGTCTTCGGAATATCACTTGCTCGTATTTTGATCTGGTGGTAGCCAGAGCGAAGGTCTATCTTGGAAAACACCTTAGCCCCGACCAACTGGTCAAAGAGAACATCAATACGAGGCAAAGGATACTTGTTCTTGATAGTTACCGCATTAAGAGGGTGGTAATCTATACACAGCCTCAAGCTTTCATCCTTCTTCTTCACAAACAGCGCTGGACATCCCCAAGGCGAAGTGCTTGGGCGAATAAATCCCTTGTCCAGCAACTCTTGCAACTGCTTCTTCAACTCTGCCAACTCAGCGGGTGGCATTCGGTAGGGCCTCTTGGAAATTGGGGCCGTTCCCGGTTGCAACTCGATGGCGAATTCAATATCCCGGTCCGGTGGCATCCCTGGCAATTCATCAGGAAAGACATATGCATACTCACAGACCACTGGGATCTTCTTCAGGGGTAACTCCGTCATAGAGAAAGCACATGACTGAGAAGAACCCTGACTAGGCAGAATCAAAGTGAAATTCCCGCAGAAAGGAGAATTAACTTCCACGGTACGACTGGCTACATCAAGCACAACTTGGTGCAAGGTCATCCAATTTGCTCCTAAAATAATGTCCACATTTTCCAATCCCAACACAAGAAGAGTGGTTTTGACAATGTGGCTTCCCAGTTGAATAGGCACACTTTGGTTTAATTGATTAGTTGCAATTTTACCCCCAGGTGTGACTATCATGAATGACCCTTTTGAGTGAGAGAATGGCAGTTTGCAATTAGCACTGAACTTTTGGCTAATGAAACTATGAGATGCACCAGAATCAAACAGAATTAAAGCAGGTTGATTATAAACTGAAAAGGTACCGGTCATGATAGGAGCTCCTTCTGGCACTTCCTCTAGAGCAGTGAAGTTGAGCTTCCCTTGCCTGACTTGCACCTTCTGCTTTCTTCCCTTGTCTTGATTTGGTGCTGGCATCTGCCTCTGCTGGTTCCTGGGACAATTCTTGGCATAGTGGCCCACATTGCCACAAGTGAAACACTTGTTCCCATTGCCCTGGCGGAACTGCTGCTGCTGCTGAGGCTGATTGTTTCTTGGGGCGGGAGCTGGATAGCGGTTGGGTGCCGGCTGCTGCTGCTGCTGAGGTGGCCTGATCACCCATCTGCCTGCCTGCTGCTGAAAACCCCTGCTCTGATTGTGAGAAACAATCCGGAACCTCTGAGCCTGAGCGGATGGTGCTGCCATTGGTGCCTTCCTCTTCTTCTCTGCCCGGTGAGCAACAATGCAATCCTCCTGAGAGATGGCCATGTTGACCAACTCATTGAAGCTATCAGCCCGGACAGTGTTGAGTCGTTCCCGCAGCTTGGTATTGAGACCCCTGCGGAAGCGATCCCTCTTCTTTTCATCAGAATCAGCATGATACCCTGCATACTGGCATAAGTCGTTGAAGGCTTGCGCATACTGCAGTACCGTGCGGGTTCCTTGATTAAGGGCCAGAAATACATTCAACTTCCGATCAAGAATGCCAGCTGGAATGTGGTGTCCTCTGAAGGCAGTCTTGAATTCCTCCCAAGATACTTCACGATCAGCGGGGAGCATAGCACGGAAGTGGTCCCACCAAGTCCGAGCAGGGCCGCGAAGCTGCTGTGCGGCGAAGCGAGCCTTGGTCTCATCAGGGCAGTCTCCCGTGAGGAGGGGAAACTTGGACTCGACGACGCGAAGCCACACGTCGACGTCCAACGGATCCTCTGCCTTGGTGAACAAGGGCGGCTGCGTGCTCAGAAACTCCTGGTATGTTGCCATAGCCGGAGGTCGCTGATGCTGGCCTCCACCATGATGCTGAGGGTGGGGCTGGCGCTGCAAGAGCTGTCGCAGAATTTCATTCTGCTGGGCCATCAGCTCCTGCACTGTGGGAGCTGGAGGAGGTGGCGGGGGAGCTTGCTCATTTTGCCCGCGACGCTGCCTCGCTGCCATCTGAAAACAGAGATTGTCGCCATTATTATCCCAATTCACATTTCCGAACGACAAGATATCATCTCATATGGAAGGAAAATGCCATAATCATAATATTAGGTTCGAAATGAAGATAACAGGGTGACAAGGATCCCACAGATATCAAAAGTTTACAGGGTTACATTAATCAGGGGAAGGTACCCACAAGCCTAGTCCAAAATGTGATACTACTAAGCTCGCATAGGTTTCTATCCGCATAAAAATGTCAAAGCGACTGCTTAACCCTGAGCGGTGGAAGCGACACTGGATACGGGTGAAGGAGGTATCGCGGAGGTAGTCCCATTGGCACCAGGGGCTGGTCCTAGCTCCTCGGGAGCCTCTTCTCCCTCGCTTCCTGCTTCATTGGCCTCCATCTCCAGGTGGTGCATGTCCAAGTGGTCATTGGCTTCCTCAAGTTCCCTCTGCACGTCGTGAAGCTGGTTCTCCAAGACATCAATAGTGTTATCTCGGATCTCCACTTGCTGCTCCAGGGTGGTGATACGCTGGCTCAGCCTCTCCACCTGCAGATCCTTTTCCACCAACTCTGTGGATAGGTCGACCACAAAATCTTCCCGACTGTCGAGAGTGAGCTTGGCAGCCTGAGCGGTGTTAGCAAGAAGTGTCATAGCATCGCTCTGAAGGGCCTGAAGGCGGTACAGCGCACTCATGCACTGAACAGTGACCCTCCCAACCAAGTCAGGATACATTGCCCACACATCCTTCACATGGCTCACGCGGTTACACCACATGGGATCATCCTTCTTCTTAGCAGGGAAGAGTCCCAAGGGGTGCATCACCATCTCCAGGGGATGGTAGCCACAGAAAGTCGTCAGAGTCTTCATGGCTGCTGCCTCAACGGTGTCGTCCGTCCTGAGTCCAATCGTCTCAGAGTCAAGAGAACGCCAACCCGGCTGAAGGGGATGAGCCTCCAAAGTTAGCCAGACCCGACAACGAGGTACCCGATGCTCCTCATACAACTGCACCGTGTACAAAGGGGGCGTAGGGTAACCGGCGGAGTTAAGCACTTCCCACAAGATGGAAGGAAAGCCATCGCGAGAAAGGAAGTCAGAACTGAAACGAGAGTCTCCTCCACTGGCGGGGGTGGGTGAATTCATCTGCGGAAGGGAATCAAAGATAAAGATTATGGTGGAAGGAAAAAGAAAAAGAGAGCCCGGATGGTTCTAAAGAAAAGGGGTTAGCTCAAATTTTAATTCCTCTTTGTGTTTTATAATGCATGCATGCTGAAAGAAACGTTGCCTCTCAAAAAGGAAATAGGGTGCCTTTTTAGGGCATCCAAAAATATAAGTATTGGCCCACAGGGCCTAATTAATTAGCCACCTATTTCTCCCCCTATGCCTAAGGCCTTTCGTCCTAGGTCTAGCGGTCCAGTCCTGACGATCCGTAACAGTTTCTAAGCAAGTTTTAGGTTTTGAAAATTGGTATTCATGGTTTATTGTCCTTCTCTGTGGTGGAATTTGCTCCGATACCAGCTGTGGCAGAACCACCCGAATTATTCTAGCTTAAGTGCCTAAGTCACGCCTCAGGGGCCGTAACGCACTTAAACCGGAATAACCCGTCAGTCCCTCAGATCTAGTCTGATAGAGCCACTTAACCAGGATCAAATTCCACAATCTCACTCGAAGGTGAGTCACAGAAGAAATACAATAAAACAGGAAACCTCAAATTAAGTGCTGAGTTATTACATAAATCGGAGTTCTTGAGTAGCCATAAAGTTCACAAAATAAAGTGCAGCGGATAATCGATGTCATCGGTAATGAGGAAATGGGCAAGGCCTAGCCCACTACTCCTCATGCTCCTCTCCTGCCGGAGCAACATCCCACTCGACCGTCCAACCCGGTGGCAGGGTGGTAGGCCAAGTCACACCATCAACTACATCCTGCATGGTACCTGCAAAAATGGTGCCACAAGCAAGGCTGAGTATACTAATACTCAGCTAGACTTAACCGGTGTGAGGAGTCTACTCCTCTACCTCTAGACTATGCAGCTGTTTGGCTGAGGGGTTTGGTTTGCCAAAAGCACTAGCTGTTTCTAAAATCAATTTTTAGCTTTTCAAGTTCTACCATCATTAACTTAGCTAGATTTGCTCCTTCTAAGCATACATGGTAACAAGCAATTAGCTCAATCAACAAGTTATCTCATGTAATCCACATTTCACTTCTTACTCGATGCAGTACAAGGAATCAAGCAGTCTCATTAGCTGCGAGAAGCAGACGATTCGAATCGAGTTTTAAAACCTTGCAAGGTAAACCTAAACACACGGCATGTCAGGGTACTCCGTCCCCACACATGACAACCGTCCCCATCGATTCCCCGTTCGCGTCCAGGCCTCACCGCCTTGGCATACAATGCTCCACTGACCTCGGCTGCCGCCGTGCAGTGACCGCACTTGTACCCACCATAGCTAGCATGGGAGACCCTGTCTCAGGTCGCATGAGGGATAAAGTCCGCGCCCGGCTTCACTCAGGTACTAGGTTTACCGGTTACCATTTTTCCCGGCATGTGCTTAGTACGTTCAAAAGCTTGACTCAGGTATCCACACATTAATCCTTAATTCATTTTTCCCGTCTCATGGACAAGGCATCCTCCCTGGATCCAAGTCCACGGACCAACATATATCCCATTATCAAGATGAATACAATCAATTCCTGACCTCGCGCGAGTGCTAGAAAAATCACTCGACTTCTACCGAGATCCTGATTAGCAAGCAGCTACTCGACCTAGCATACTAGTATTCATCTCAAAAAGGAATCCTAAGTTCATGCAACTAGAGGTTTCAAGCAACTCCTACACTTAAGTGCACATTGCAATCCTACAAGCATTAAGTGTAGTAAAGTAGCATATAATAACATGGTTATGCATAAAACCGGGGCTTGCCTTCAATTGCTGGGGCTGCGGGGAGATCCTCAATAGCAGCCTCTGAAGCCTGCTCCTGGTCCTCCTCTTGGACAGGTCCTTGCTCGGGGATGAGCACGTACTCTCCGTCAGCAAGATTACAATCTAATGAATGCAATGCGTAAGATACATGCATGATATGATATGTGCTTTAGAATTTACAACTTTAAAGATGTATGGTCTTTTTTGAATTTAAACAAGTTAACCTTGCTTATGTAAAACCCTTTAGTGGTATACTTGGTAAATTGGGTTAGTTTTAATGGGATGAGGTTTATTCCTTCTTCTCTTTTCTTTTATTCTCTTTAATGTTTTGGAGTAGGTTTGAACTACAAGTTGCTTTTATAAAATTCTAAAAATTCTGCAAAAATTACAGTGGCTTGTTACTAGTGTATGATTCTCTGTCACAAAATTTGGGGTTCAGAAAGTGAATGGTTTTCTCTGGACAAAATTACCAAATTTTAGGGCAGAAGGGGTACTTTGAACTACAACTATTATTTAACAGTGGGTAATTCTTTAAAACTTATTTTTGCTGGCTTTTAGGTGTCATAACATGACTTGATACAATTTTCTAGTTACTAATACCCTTTAATTATTTTCTTATGGTTTTCTCAAGTTTTTAGCCAAATAGGTGCTTTCTACTACCACTATATTTGAAAAACATCAAACAACAGAGTTCTTATTCTTCTTAGTTGGTATTTTGCGCAAGAGCAATCATTCTGAAGTTTGGCTTCTTTTTGCTTAAGGGAAGGGGTGGTTTGCATTATTTAAGTCAAATGGCCTTTCTCACAAATTACTAGCAAAAGGCATGGGTTCACTTCTTTTTCATGGGTTTGTATTTTTCTCTGGTGGTTTATCTCATCATGGACTTAGCAAATTTTTGGTTGCCCAATGCCACATTATTTGAGGTTGTTTATGATTTATTGGGAAAATGCCTTATTACCACTTTGTATTTATTTTCCTTACTTAAAAAGTTAGGCTGGGGTGCTCTGTATTTTTGTAGTGGGGCTCTGGTGGTTATGAGTTCACTGGATTTTTGTTAACCACTTTGGTTATAGTTTTGTAATCCTAATAATTGATTTTCAGTCTTCATAAGGCTAATTAAAGCATCTTAATTAGAAACTGGTCCTAATTAATGGTCTCTGCATTTTTCCTAGGTTCTTTGTTGCATAAGTAAACTAGGAAAAATATTACTAATCACTGTTCAACATTTTCTAATGCTTTTCTGATTTTCTCTAAGTTTTGGACAAAATGGCTTTAAATGAATAACTACATCATAATCTCTAATGCTGGGGCTCCTACTATTTTTAAACAGTGTATAATTAAGGTATAAGCATCTACAAATTTTCTTAAGCTCAGCACAAAAGAAAAACTAATTTTCCTTAATTAAACAAGGTTTAGGGGGTTTCTGTTTTTAATTTTAAACTCTAAAATTTAGAACAGAAAGCACACGGTTCACTATTTTTAAATAATAGATCATAATATTCCAGAGCTAGCAAAATTGGTTTGACAGCTTTTCATTAAGATTTCATCAAGTTATGGATTTTCTAAGTTCTCTGGTTATTTTAAAAGAATAAAAGAATTGATTAAATGGAAATCCACTTTGCACTGGGGTCCCTGGCGGTTTTTCTAGGTTTTCCTCGCGAATCAGTCCTTAGGTTACTATTCACATGAGTCGCTGACATTACAGAAAACCCCTCGGGTTCTACAGAACCTAACCCGAGGTCCTTCTTCTACCTCAAACAGTAGCCGCGGCGAAGAAAAGGGCGGAGGGGCTTACCGGCGGCGAGACTGTTCCGGTGAAGTGGTCGAGGACGAAGGGGAGGTCGCGGGGATCACAACGGTGTGCGGAACGCCATCGGAGATGGCCGGAGTCGGTCGGTCCACGCGCGCAGGCGGGGATGCTCGTCGGCGGCGAGGAGACCGGCCTGGTCACGGCGAGGTAGTTCAATTAAATAGGTCAGGGAGGTCCACGGGTTGCCAGAGAAGACATGAGTGAAAGGAATCGGGCGGAGACTCACTGGATAGCTCGGTCCACGCGCGGCGGCGGAAGACCGAAGTCCGGTGAGGTTGATCTCGGGCCTCCGGTGAAGTCCGGTCTGGTCCGAGGGCTTGGCAAGCTTCACGGGCTACTGGCGGAGCTAGCCGAAGCACTGGTTGGGCTTGAGGGTGGCTGGAGTGGGCTGGCCACGGCGGCCGTAGCTCTGGCGGCAATGGCGGGCGGAAGATACGCTTGCCGGAGCTAAGGAACGGTGGCTGGCCGGTGAGGGTGAGTGCGGGGCAAAGAGAGGTGCGCCCGGGGAGGCTTTATAGGCGCGGGCGGGCACGGCCGAGGGCGTGGGCGCGCGGCGGACTTGACCGGACGCCGGGGCGAGCGCGCGCGCGGGTTGGGCGAGCTCTGGCGTGCCGACCAGGGTCGAACACGTGTGCTCGTGCGTTCTGCCCAAGCTCTGGCGCGTGTGGTCGCTCATCCGAGCCTGCTCTCGCCTTGGCCAGTGCACGAAACCTCTTCTCCTCCCTACAAGCTACCATTCTTGTGTGGAGGTCATAGGATTTTGCCTACTGGTTGCAGAGATATGGAGCCAGGAAATCTGGTCTGTCTCCCTGCCCAGACCCGAGGCAAATCCCAAGTTTTGTCGTGTCTAGGGCTCGCGTCCCAATGCCATCTTCTGGCACACGACAGAGGGGTTAGTTAGACACAATTTTGTCAATGGGGCCATTAGGATTCGAGTTAGGGATCAAGGTGAACATCCCTAATCTTTGGCTCAAGGTCTGAATTTCAGAATTCTGAAATTCAGAATTCCCAATGAGTCCCAACAAAAGAAGCTTGATTTGGGGGTTTTCTTGAATTATTTTGGCTAAGCTCTCTCAATCTTTCTTGTTGTTTATCAAATATACTTTAACTTATATAATTGGCTCAACTCAAAATTTTAAACTTTTCATCCCCTTTTTCTTATTTTCTTGAATTTTGCTCATGGGGCTCACTTAGGGTTCTTAATTAGGGTTGCACATTCTTATCCTTTAAGAGACTCAATTGTTTTGATCATGACACTTTTAAGCATATACTTGGTGAACTCTTTCTTACTTAAGTTATTTTGATGCTCATGCTTACTTTGATTTACATAAAATGATGGTTTTTGGTTGGGCTTTTCAAGAGAAACCCTAGGTGACACTGGGGTGTCACAGTCTCCCATTATAAAGCATACTACGAGCAAATTTAAATTTTTCATTCTCTAAGTTATGCTCGGCAATTTTAGCATTTAATTTTGCTATATGATCATTTTGTTGTTTAATTAAAGCCATGTGATCATGGATAGCATTAATATCAACATCTCTACATCTAGTACAAATAGATACATGCCCAACGACAGATGTAGAGGGTTTGCAAGATTTTAATTCTATAACCTTAGCATGTAATATGTCATTTTCACTTCTAAGGTTAGAAATAGTAACATTGCAAACATCAAAATCTTTAGCCTTGGCAAGCAATTTCTCATTTTCAATCCTAAGGCTAGCAATGGAAACATTCAAATCATCAATCCTAGCAATTAAATCAACTTTATCATCTCTAGGATTGGAAGTTGAAACATTACAAACATGAGAGTCAACCTTAGCAATTAATTTGGCATTTTCATTTCTAAGGTTGCCTATAGTGTCATGACATGTGCTTAGCTCACTAGATAATTTCTCACATTTTTCTACCTCTATAGCATAAGCATTCTTAACCTTAACATGTTTTTTATTTTCCTTGATTAGGAAGTCCTCTTGGGAGTCCAAGAGATCATCCTTTTCATGGATGGCACTAATTAGCTCATTTAGTTTTTCCTTTTGTTCCATGTTAAGGTTGGCAAAAAGGGTACGCAAATTATCTTCCTCATCACTAGCATTATCATCACTAGAAGATTCATATTTAGTGGAGGATTTTGATTTAACCTTCTTCCTTTTGCCGTCCTTTGCCATGAGACACTTGTGGCCGACGTTGGGGAAGAGAAGTCCCTTGGTGACGGCGATGTTGGCGGCGTCCTCGTCGGAGGAGGAGTCGCTAGAGCTTTCGTCGGAGTCCCACTCCCGACAAACATGGGCATCGCCGCCCCTCTTCTTGTAGTATTTCTTCTTCTCCTTTCTTCTCCCCTTCTTGTCGTCGCCCCTGTCACTGTCACTAGATATAGGACATTTCGCAATAAAATGACCGGGCTTACCACATTTGTAACACACTTTCTTGGAGCGAGGTTTGTAGTCCTTCCCCCTCCTTTGTTTGAGGATTTGGCGGAAGCTCTTGATGACGAGCACCATTCCCTCATTGTCGAGCTTGGAGGTGTCGATTGGTTGTCTACTTGATGTAGACTCCTCCTTCTTCTCCTCTGTTGCCTTGAATGTGACCGGTTGTGCTTCGGGTGTGGAGGAGGTGCCTTGCTCGAAGATTTTCTTTGAGCCTTTAATCATTAGCTCAAAGCTCACAAATTTTCCTATGACTTCCTCGGGAGACATTAGCTTATATCTAGGATCACCTCGAATTAATTGAACTTGTGAAAGGGAATTAGGCTTACACCTAATTCCTATATAATTTTGGTGGTTGAATTGCCCAACACAAATCTTTGGACTAACTAGTTTATTCTAGTGTATAAGTTATACAGGTGCAAAAGGTTCACACTTAGCCAATAAAAAGACCAAGTATTGAGTTCAACAAAAGAGCAAAGGAGCAACCGAAGGCTCCTCTGGTCTGGCGCACCGGACAGTGTCCGGTGCACCAGAGGACTCCAACTCCAACTCGTCACCTTCGGGAAAATCCAGAACCGGCGCGCTATAATTCACCGGACTGTCCGGTGTACACCGGACTGTGTCCGGTGCTCCAACGAAGACGCTGCTCCGGAACTCGCCAGCCTCGGGATTTCACGAAGGCTGCTCTGCTATAATTCACCGGACATGTCCGGTGTGCACCGGACTGTCCGGTGCATCCTCGGAGCAACGGCTACTTCGCGCCAACGGCTACCTGCAACGCATTAAATGCGCGCGCAACGCGCGAAGAAGGCAGGCGCGCCCATACCGGCGCACCGGACACTGAACAGTTCATGTCCGGTGCGCCACCGGACATCGAGGCGGGCCCAGAAGTCAGAACTCCAACGGTCAGATTCCAACGGCACTTGTGACGTGGCTGGGGCACCGGACATGTCCGGTGTGCACCGGACTGTCCGGTGCGCCATCGAACAGACAGCCTCCACCAACGGTCAAGTTTGGTGGTTGGGGCTATAAATACCCCAACTACCCCACCATTCATTGTATCCAAGTTTTCCACTTCCCAACTACTTACAAGAGCTCTAGCATTCAATTCTAGACACACCAAAGAGATCAAATCCTCTCCAAATTCCACACAACGCCCTAGTGATTAGAGAGAGAGATTTGCTTGTGTTCTTTCGAGCTCTCGCGCTTGGATTGCTTTCTTCTTTCTTGATTCTTTCTTGCGATCAAAACTCACTTATAATTGAGGCAAGAGACACCAATCTTGTGGTGGTCCTTGTGGGAACTTTGTGTTCCAAGTGATTGAGAAGAGAAAGCTCACTCGGTCCGAGGGACCGTTTGAGAGAGGGTAAGGGTTGAAAGAGACCCGGCCTTTGTGGCCTCCTCAACGGGGAGTAGGTTTGAGAGAACCGAACCTCGGTAAAACAAATCCGCGTGTCTCACTTCATTATTCGCTTGCGATTTGTTTTACGCCCTCTCTCGTGGACTCTATTATATTTCTAACGCTAACCCAGCTTGTAGTTGTGATTATTTTTGGAAATTTCAGTTTCGCCCTTCACCCCCCCCCCCCTCTAGGCGACTTTCAATTGGTATCAAAGCCCGGTGCTTCATTAGAGCCTAACCGCTCGAAGTGATGTCGGGAGATCACACCAAGAGGGAGATGGAGATCGGCGACAAGCCCACTACGAGCCAAGGGAGCACTTCATCGGAAGAGTCCCGCACCAAGAGGAAGGAAAAGAAGAAGGACTCCTCCAAACGGAAGGAGAAAAGATCTTCTTCCTCACACCACAAAGAGAAGAAGGAAAAATCTTCTTCGCACAAGTCGCATCGGAAAGGTGACAAGCACAAGAGGATGAGGAAGGTGGTCTACTACGAGACCGACACTTCATCAACATCGACCTCCGACTCCGATGTGTCGTTCGTAACTTCTAAGCGCCAAGAGCGCAAGAAGTTTAGTAAGATCCCCTTACACTATCCTCGTACACCTAGACATACTCCATTACTTTCCGTTCCATTAGGCAAACCGCCAACTTTTGATGGCGAAGATTATGCTAGGTGGAGTGATTTAATGAAATTTCATCTAACCTCACTCCACAAAAATATATGGAATGTTGTTGAGTTTGGAGCACAGGTACCATCTATAGGGGATGAGGATTATGATACGGACGAAGTGGCCCAAATCGATCACTTCAACTCCCAAGCTACAACCATACTCCTCGCATCTCTAAGCAAGGAGGAATACAACAAGGTGCAAGGGTTGAAGAATGCAAAGGAAATTTGGGACCTTCTCAAGACCGCGCACGAGGGTGATGAACTCACCAAGATTACCAAGCGGGAAACGATCGAGGGGGAGCTCGGTCGCTTTCGTCTTCGCCAAGGGGAGGAGCCACAAGATATGTACAACCGGCTCAAAACCTTGGTAAACCAAGTGTGCAACCTCGGGAGCAAGAAATGGGATGATCACGAAGTGGTTAAGGTTATTTTGAGATCACTTATTTTCCTTAACCCTACTCAAGTCCAATTAATTCGTGGTAATCCTAGATACACACTAATGACTCCCGAGGAAGTAATCGGGAATTTTGTGAGCTTTGAATGCATGATTAAAGGATCAAAGAAGATCAACGAGCTTGACGAACCCTCCACGTCTGAAGCACAACCGGTGGCTTTTAAGGCGACGGAGGAGAAGAAGGAGGAGTCTACACCGAGTAGACAACCAATTGACGCCACCAAGCTCGACAATGAGGAGATGGCTTTAATCATCAAAAGCTTTCGCCAAATCTTCAAGCAACGGAAGGGGAAGGATTACAAATCCCGTTCCAAGAAGGTTTGCTACAAGTGTGGTAAGCCCGGTCATTTCATTGCAAAATGTCCTATATCTAGTGACAGTGACAGGGGCAACGACAAGAAGGGAAAGAGGAGAGAAAAGAAGAGGTACTACAAGAAGAAGGGCGGCGATGCCCATGTTTGCCGGGAGTGGGACTCGGATGAGAGCTCCACCGACTCCTCCTCCGACGACGAGGACGCCGCCAACATCGCCGTCACCAAGGGACTCCTCTTCCCCAACGTCGGCCACAAATGTCTCATGGCAAAGGACGACAAAAGGAAGAAGGTTAAATCTAAATCCTCCACTAAATATGAGTCCTCTAGTGATGATAATGCTAGTGATGAGGAAAATAATTTGCATACCCTTTTTGCCAACCTTAACATGGAACAAAAGGAAAAATTGAATGAGCTAATTAGTGCCATCCATGAAAAGGATGATCTCTTGGACTCCCAAGAGGACTTCCTAATCAAGGAAAATAAAAAACATGTTAAGGTTAAGAATGCTTATGCTCTAGAGGTAGAAAAATGTGACAAATTATCTAGTGAGCTAAGCACATGTCATGACACTATTGCCAACCTTAGAAATGAAAATGCCAAATTAATTACTAAGGTTGATTCTCATGTTTGTGCTGTTTCAATTCCCAACCTTAGAAATGATAATAATGATTTGCTTGCTAAGATTAAGGAATTGAATGATTCTCTTGCTAGTCTTAGAATTGAAAATGAAAAATTAATTGCTAAGACTAAAGATTTTGATGTTTGCAATGCTACTATTTCTAACCTTAGAAGTGAAAATGATATATTACATGCTAAGGTTGTAGAATTTAAATCTTGCAAACCCTCTACATCTACTATTGAGCATGTGTCTATCTGTGATAGATGTAGGGATGTTGATATCAATGCTATTCATGATCACATGGTATTAATTAAGCAACAAAATGATCATATAGCAAAATTAGATGCTAAAATTGCCGAGCATAACTTAGAAAATGAAAAATTTAAATTTGCTAGAAGTATGCTCTATAATGGGAGACGCCCTGGCATCAAGGATGGCATTGGCTTCCAAAGGGGAGACAATGTCAAACTTAATGCCCCTCCTAAAAATTTGTCTAACTTTGTTAAAGGCAAGGCTCCCATGCCTCAGGATAACGAGGGTTACATTTTGTACCCTGCCGGTTATCCCGAGAGCAAAATTAGGAGAACTCATTCTAGGAAGTCTCACTCTGGCCCTAACCATGCTTTTATGTATAAGGGTGAGACATCTAGCTCTAGGCAACCAACCCATGCCAAGTTGCCTAGAAAGAAAACTCCTATTGCATCAAATGATCATAGCATTTCATTTAAGACTTTTGATGCATCTTATGTTTTGACTAACAAATCCGGCAAAATAGTTGCCAAGTTTGTTGGGGGCAAACACAAGGGCTCCAAGACTTGTGTTTGGATACCCAAAGTTCTTGTTTCTAATGTCAAAGGACCCAAAACCGTTTGGGTACCTAAAGTCAAGAACTAAAATTGTTTTGTAGGTTTATGCATCCGGGGGCTCAAGTTGGATACTCGACAGCGGGTGCACAAACCACATGACAGGGGAGAAAAAGATGTTCTCCTCTTATGAGAAAAACCAAGATCCCCAACGAGCTATCACATTTGGGGATGGAAACCAAGGGTTGGTCAAAGGATTGGGTAAAATTGCTATATCACCTGACCATACTATTTCCAATATTTTTCTTGTAGATTCTTTAGATTACAATTTGCTTTCCGTATCCCAATTATGTCAAATAGGCTACAACTGTCTATTTACTGATGTAGGTGTTACTGTCTTTAGAAGAAGTGATGATTCAATAGCATTTAAGGGAGTGTTAGAGGGTCAGCTATACTTGGTAGATTTTGATAGAGCTGAACTCGACACTTGCTTGGTTGCTAAGACTAACTTGGGTTGGCTCTGGCACCGCCGACTAGCCCATGTTGGAATGAAGAATCTTCATAAGCTTCTAAAGGGAGAACACATTTTAGGACTAACCAATGTTTATTTTGAGAAAGACAGGATTTGTAGCGCATGCCAAGCCGGGAAGCAAGTTGGCACTCATCATCCACACAAGAACATCATGACTAGTGACAGGCCACTGGAGCTCCTACACATGGACCTATTCGGCCCGATAGCTTACATAAGCATCGGCGGGAGTAAGTACTGTCTAGTTATTGTGGATGATTATTCTCGCTTCACTTGGGTGTTCTTTTTGCAGGAAAAATCCCATACCCAAGAGACCTTAAAGGGATTCTTGAGACGGGCTCAAAATGAGTTCGACTTAAGGATCAAGAAAATTCGAAGCGACAATGGGACGGAGTTCAAGAACTCACAAATAGAAGACTTTCTTGAGGAAGAGGGCATCAAGCATGAGTTTTCTTCTCCTTACACTCCACAACAAAATGGTGTAGTGGAGAGGAAGAATCGAACTCTATTGGACATGGCAAGAACCATGCTTGATGAGTACAAGACACCGGATCGGTTTTGGGCCGAGGCGGTGAACACCGCCTGCTACGCCATCAACCGGTTATATCTTCACTGAATCCTCAAGAAGACATCCTATGAACTCCTCACTGGTAAAAAGCCCAGTATTTCATATTTTAGAGTTTTTGGTAGCAAATGCTTTATTCTTGTTAAGAGAGGTAGAAAATCTAAATTTGCTCCTAAAACTGTAGAAGGCTTTTTACTAGGATATGACTCAAACACAAGGGCATATAGAGTCTTTAACAAGTCCTCAGGACTAGTTGAAGTTTCTTGTGACGTTGTGTTTGATGAAACTAATGGCTCTCAAGTAGAGCAAGATGATCTTGATGAGATAGGTGAAGAACAGGCTCCGTGCATCGCGCTAAAGAACATGTCCATTGGGGATGTGTGTCCTAAGGAACCCGAAGAGCCTCCACATGCACAAGATCAACCATCCTCCTCCATGCAAGCATCTCCACCAACCCAAAATGAGGACGAGGCTCAAGTTGATGAAGGAGAAGACCAAAGAGATGAGCCCCCTCAAGATGACGGCAACGATCAAGGGGGAGATGCAAATGATCAAGACAAGGAGGATGAACAACCAAGGCCGCCACACCCAAGAGTCCACCAAGCAATCCAACGAGATCACCCCGTCGATACCATCCTCGGCGACATTCATAAGGGGGTAACTACTCGATCTCGGGTTGCACATTTTTGTGAGCATTACTCTTTTGTTTCCTCTATTGAGCCACACAGGGTAGAGGAAGCACTGCAAGATTCGGATTGGGTGATGGCGATGCAAGAGGAGCTCAACAATTTCACGAGGAACGAGGTATGGCATTTAGTTCCACGTCCTAACCAAAATGTTGTAGGAACCAAGTGGGTCTTCCGCAACAAGCAAGATGAGCATGGTGTGGTGACAAGGAACAAAGCTCGACTTGTGGCCAAGGGATACTCCCAAGTCGAAGGTTTGGATTTCGGTGAAACTTATGCACCCGTAGCTAGGCTTGAGTCAATTCGTATATTATTGGCCTATGCTACTTACCATGGCTTCAAGCTCTACCCAATGGACGTGAAGAGTGCCTTCCTCAATGGACCAATCAAGGAGGAGGTCTATGTTGAGCAACCTCCCGGCTTTGAAGATAGTGAGTACCCTAACCATGTCTATAGGCTCTCTAAGGCGCTTTATGGGCTCAAGCAAGCCCCAAGAGCATGGTATGAATGCCTTAGAGATTTCCTTATTGCTAATGGCTTCAAAGTCGGCAAAGCCGATCCTACTTTATTCACTAAGACTCTTGACAATGATTTGTTTATATGCCAAATTTATGTTGATGATATCATATTTGGGTCTACTAACGAATCTACATGTGAAGAATTTAGTAGGATCATGACACAAAAAATCGAGATGTCGATGATGGGGGAGTTGAAGTATTTTCTAGGATTTCAAGTCAAGCAACTCCAAGAGGGCACCTTCATTTGTCAAACGAAGTACACTCAAGACATTCTAACCAAGTTTGGAATGAAGGATGCCAAGCCCATCAAGACACCCATGGGAACCAATGGGCATCTCGACCTCGACACGGGAGGTAAATCCGTCGATCAAAAGGTATACCGGTCGATGATTGGTTCATTGCTTTATTTATGTGCATCTCGACCGGACATTATGATTTCCGTATGCATGTGTGCAAGATTCCAAGCCGACCCTAAGGAATCACACCTTACGGCCGTAAAACGAATCTTGACATATTTGGCCTATACACCTAAGTTTGGGCTTTGGTACCCTCGGGGATCCACATTTAATTTGATTGGTTATTCGGATGCCGATTGGGCGGGGTGTAAGATTAATAGAAAGAGCACATCGGGGACTTGCCAGTTCTTGGGAAGATCCTTGGTGTCTTGGGCTTCAAAGAAGCAAAATTCGGTCGCTCTTTCTACTGCCGAAGCCGAGTATATTGCCGCAGGCCATTGTTGCGCGCAATTGCTTTGGATGAGGCAAACCCTGCGGGACTATGGTTACAAATTAACCAAAGTTCCTCTTCTATGTGATAATGAGAGTGCAATCTGCATGGCGGATAATCCCGTTGAGCATAGCCGCACTAAACACATAGCCATTCGGTATCATTTTCTTAGGGATCACCAACAAAAGGGGGATATCGAAATTTCATACATTAACACTAAAGATCAATTAGCCGATATCTTTACCAAGCCACTTGATGAACAATCTTTTACCAAACTTAGGCATGAGCTCAATATTCTTGATTCCAGGAACTTCTTTTGCTAAACTTGCACACATAGCTCATAAGTATACCTTTGATCATGTCTCTTTGATATATGCTATGACTAATGTGTTTTCAAGGGTATGTCAAACCAAGTCATAGGTATATTGAAAGGGAATTGGAGTCTTCGGCGAAGACAAAGGCTTCCACTCCACTCTACTACTCATCCTTCGCCGTCACTCCGAGCTTCTCTCCAACTTTGGTATAATCTTCACTCATTTATTTTATGACCAAAGGAGAAGAAAGTACTTCGGAGGGCTCTAATGACTCCGTTTTTGGCGATTCATGCCAAAGGGGGAGAAAGTATTAGCCCAAAGCAAAAGGACCGCACCATCACCTAATTTTAAAATATAATTTTCAATTGTCAATTTGGTATCTTAATATGTTCAAAAAGGGGAGAAAGTAGTATTTCAAAATTGATTCATCAAAACCCTCTTGAACACTAAGAGGAGGATTTCATTTAGGGGGAGTTTTGTTTGGTCAAAGGAAAAGCATTTGAAACAGGGGGAGAAAAATTCAAAACTTGAAAATGCTTTGCAAACTCTTATTCATTTACCTTTGACTATTTGCAAAAGAACTTTGAAAAAAAATTACAAAAGATTTTGCAAA
Organism: Zea mays; assembly: GCF_902167145.1. Classification (NCBI taxonomy): domain Eukaryota; kingdom Viridiplantae; phylum Streptophyta; class Magnoliopsida; order Poales; family Poaceae; genus Zea; species Zea mays. The sequence goes on along the minus strand of NC_050097.1, from coordinate 46,873,225 downwards.
AACAAAACATGTGGTGCAAGCGTGGTCCAAAATGTTACAAATAAATAAACAATCCATGCATATCTTGTAAGTATTTATATTGGCTCAATTCCAAGCAACCTTTGCACTTATATTATGCAAACTAGTTCAATTATGCACTTCTATATTTGCTTTGGTTTGTGTTGACATCAAACACCAAAAAGGGGGAGATTGAAAGGGAATTAGGCTTACACCTAGTTCCTATATAATTTTGGTGGTTGAATTGCCCAACACAAATCTTTGGACTAACTAGTTTATTCTAGTGTATAAGTTATACAGGTGCAAAAGGTTCACACTTAGCCAATAAAAAGACCAAGTATTGAGTTCAACAAAAGAGCAAAGGAGCAACCGAAGGCTCCTCTGGTCTGGCGCACCGGACTGTCCGGTGTGCCACCGGACAGTGTCCGGTGCACCAGAGGACTCCAACTCCAACTCGTCACCTTCGGGAAAATCCAGAACCGGCGCGCTATAATTCACCGGACTGTCCGGTGTACACCGGACAGTGTCCGGTGCTCCAACGAAGACGCTGCTCCGGAACTCGCCAGCCTCGGGATTTCACGAAGGCTGCTCCGCTATAATTCACCGGACATGTCCGGTGTGCACCGGACTGTCCGGTGCATCCTCGGAGCAACGGCTACTTCGCGCCAACGGCTACCTGCAACGCATTAAATGCGCGCGCAGCGCGCGAAGAAGGCAGGCGCGCCCATACCGGCGCACCGGACACTGAACAGTTCATGTCCGGTGCGCCACCGGACATCGAGGCGGGCCCAGAAGTCAGAACTCCAACGGTCAGATTCCAACGGCACTTGTGACGTGGCTGGGGCACCGGACATGTCCGGTGTGCACCGGACTGTCCGGTGCGCCATCGAACAGACAGCCTCCACCAACGGTCAAGTTTGGTGGTTGGGGCTATAAATACCCCAACCACCCCACCATTCATTGTATCCAAGTTTTCCACTTCCCAACTACTTACAAGAGCTCTAGCATTCAATTCTAGACACACCAAAGAGATCAAATCCTCTCCAAATTCCACACAACGCCCTAGTGAGTAGAGAGAGAGATTTGATTGTGTTCTTTCGAGCTCTCGCGCTTGGATTGCTTTCTTCTTTCTTGATTCTTTCTTGCGATCAAAACTCACTTGTAATTGAGGCAAGAGACACCAATCTTGTGGTGGTCCTTGTGGGAACTTTGTGTTCCAAGTGATTGAGAAGAGAAAGCTCACTCGGTCCGAGGGACCGTTTGAGAGAGGGTAAGGGTTGAAAGAGACCCGGCCTTTGTGGCCTCCTCAACGGGGAGTAGGTTTGAGAGAACCGAACCTCGGTAAAACAAATCCGCGTGTCTCACTTCATTATTCGCTTGCGATTTGTTTTACGCCCTCTCTCGTGGACTCTATTATATTTCTAACGCTAACCCAGCTTGTAGTTGTGATTATTTTTGGAAATTTCAGTTTCGCCCTATTCACCCCCCCTCTAGGCGACTTTCAACTTGTGTAGGGTTAAGAAATACGAGGGATCTAAGAATAACCTTGACCATCTCATGGTCATCCCATTTTTCTCTCCCGAGGTTGCACACTTGGTTCACCAAGGTCTTCAAGCGGTTGTACATAGCTTGTGGATCCTCCCCTTGGTGAAGCATGAAGCGACCGAGCTCCCCCTCGATCGTTTCCCGCTTGGTGATCTTTGTCACCTCGTCTCCTTCGTGCGCGGTCTTGGGTATGTCCCAAATTTCCTTCGCACTCTTTAACCCTTGCACCTTATTATACTCCTCTCGACTTAGAGAGGCGAGGAGTATAGTAGTGGCTTGGGAGTTAAAGTGGTGAATTTGGGCCACCTCGTCCTCATCATAATCCTCATCCCCTACGGATGGTACCTGTGCTCCAAACTCAACAACATTCCATATACTTTTGTGGAGTGAGGTTAGATGAAATTTCATTAAATCACTCCACCTAGCATAATCTTCACCGTCAAAGGTTGGCGGTTTGCCTAATGGAACGGAAAGTAATGGAGTATGTCTAGAAGTACGAGGATAATGTAAGGGGATCTTACTAAACTTCTTACGCTCATGGCGCTTCGAAGTTATGGAGGGCACGTCGGAGCCGGAGGTAGAAGGTGATGAAGTGTCGGTCTCGTAGTAGACCACCTTCCTCATCTTCTTTATTTTGTCGCCACTCCGATGCAACTTGTGGGAAGAAGTCTTCTTTTCTTTCTTTTTCTCCTTCATCTTCTCCTTGTTGCGGGACTCTTCCGATGAAGCCTTCCCGTGGCTTGTAGCAGGCTTGTCGCCGGTCTCCATCTCCCTCTTGGCGAGTTCTCCCGACATCACTTCGAGCGGTTAGGCTCTAATGAAGCACCGGCCTCTGATACCAATTGATAGTCGCCTAGAGGGGGGTGAATAGGGCGAAACTGAAATTCTCAAAAATAATCACAACTACAAGCCGGGTTAGCGTTAGAAATATAAACGAGTCCGCGAGAGGGCGTAAAAACAAATCGCAAGCGAGTAAAGCAGTGAGACACAAGGATTTGTTTTACCGAGGTTCGGTTCTCGCAAACCTACTCCCCGTTGAGGTGGTCACAAAGACCGGGTCTCTTTCAACCCTTTGCCTCTCTCAAACGGTCCCTTGGACCGAGTGAGCTTTCTCTTCTCAATCACTTGGAACACAAAGTTCCTACAAGGACCACCACAAGATTGGTGTCTCTTGCCTCAATTACAAGTGAGTTTGATCGCAATAAGGAATCAAGAAAGAAGAAAGCAATCCAAGCGCAAGAGCTCGAAAGAACACAAGCAAATCTCTCTCACTAGTCACTAAAGCTTTGTGTGGAATTTGGGAGAGGATTTGATCTCTTGAGTGTGTCTAGAATTGAATGCCTAGCTCTTGTAAGTGGTTGGAAGTATGAAAACTTGGATGCAATGAATGGTGGGTGGTTGGGGGTATTTATAGCCCCAACCACCAAACTAGCCGTTTGGTGGGGCTGACTGTCGTATGGTGCACCGGACAGTCTGGTGCACACCGGACATGTCCGGTGCGCCAGCCACGTCACCAAAGCCGTTGGGTTCCGACCGTTGGAGCTCTGTCTTCTGGGCCCGCCTGGATGTCCGGTGGCACACCAGACATGTACTGTAGAGTGTCCGGTGCGCCAGTATGGGCGTGCCTGACTTCTGCGCCCGCTGGCGCGCATTCAATGCGCTGCAGGTAGTCGTTGGCGCCGAAATATCCGTTGCTCTGTTGTCACACCGGACAGTCTGGTGCACACCGGACATGTCCGGTGAATTATAGTGGACTAGCCGTTGCGAATTCCCGAAGCTGGCGAGTTCCTGAAGCGCTGTTCCTTGGAGCACCGGACAATGTCCGGTGTACACCGGACAGTCCCGTGAATTATAGCGGAGCGCCTCTGGATTTTTCCGAAGGTGACGAGTTTGAGTTGGAGTCCTCTGGTGCACCGGACAGTCCGGTGCGCCAGACCAGAGGTGCCTTCGGTTGACCCTTTGCTCTTTTGTTGAACCCAATACTTGATCTTTTTATTGGCTAAGTGTGAACCTTTGGCACCTGTATAACTTATACACTAGAGCAAACTAGTTAGTCCAATTTATTTGTGTTGGGCAATTCAACCACCAAAAACAATTAGGAAATAGGTGTAAGCCTAATTCCCTTTCAGAGGTCGAGGTCGAGTCTGTCTTCCGTGGTCGAGGCTGAGTCCGAGCCCTAGGGTCTGGCGAGGCGAAGTCCGTCTTCTGAGGTCGAGGTTGAGTCCGAGCCCTGGGTCGGGCGAGGCGGAGACCGTCTTCCGAGGCCGAGGCTGTGTCCGAGCCCTGGGGTCAGGCGAGGCGGAGTCCGTCGTCCAGCGTCGAGGTTGAGCCCGAGCCCTAGGTCGGGCGAGGCGGAGACCGTCTTCCGAGGCCGAGGCTGTGTCCGAGCCCTGGGGTCGGGCGAGGCGGAGTCCATCGTCCAGCGTCGAGGTTGAGCCCGAGCCCTGGGGTCGGGCGAGGCAGAGCTTCCTATGGCGCCCGAGGCTGGACTTAACTGCTGTCAGCCTCACTCTGTCGAGTGGCACAGCAGTCGGAGCAACGCAGGCGGCGCTGTTTTCTTGTCAGGTCGGTCAATGGAGCGGCGAAGTGATTGCGGTCACTTCGGCTCTGTCGACTGAAGGGCGCGCGTCAGGATAAGGTGTCAGGCGATCCTTGCATTAAATGCTCCTGCGATACGGTCGGTTGGCGTGGCGATCTGGCCAAGGTTGCTTCTCTGCGAAGACTGGGCCTCGGGCGAGCCGAAGGTGTGTCCGTTGCTTGAGGGGGCCCTCGGGCGAGACGTGAATCCTCCGGGGTCGGCTGCCTTTGCCCGAGGCTGGGCTCGGGCGAGGCGAGATCGTGTCCCTTGAGTGGACTGAGCCTTGACCTTAATCGCGCCCATTAGGCCTTTGCAGCTTTGTGCTGATGGGGGTTACCAGCTGAGATTAAGAGTCTTGGGGGTACCCCTAATTATGGTCCCAGACAATTTGTTTTCCCTCTCTTTTCGACTTGAATTAAATTCTAACGCTAACCCCGGCTTGTAGTGTGTGTTTAAAGTTGTAAATTTCAGATTACGTCTATTCACCCCCCCTCTAGGCGACTTTCAGGTACAAGATCATCGAAATCGGAGTTTGGAGCTAAAAGTTATGGCCAAAATACGACAAGCAAGCATGGGTTGTCCGGTGCACACCGGGTCGTCCAGTGTGCCATGTCCGGTGAGCCATCTTCGAAAGCTCCAGCGGCTACCTTTAACGGCTAGTACACGTGGCATGTCTGGTGCACCACCGGACGGTCCGGTGCGCCACAGAAAGCTGAAGAACTGCTTTCCAATGGCTATATTTGAGTTGGGGCGTATATATACTTCACCCAACCGGCCATTTGGAGGTGTGGGAGCCCAAGAGACATACCAAGGCATATAGTTCACATTTCCAAGAGCTCATACACCCAAGTGTTTAATAGAATCACTCTGTGATTAGCATAGGTGCTTTGCGAAGTGCTTTGGTTAGTTACACCGCTCTAGCGCTTGCTCTAGGTGAATCCTAGTTAGTTGAGTGAGTTTAGATAAACCACACAACCCCTCGGCTCTTGCTCGAGCCGTTGTAATTGTACCGAGTGGGGCAAGAGTCTTGCGAGACCGTGACAACCACGTTTGTGTCACGGCCGCCACCATGTACCAGAGGGAACGAGGCCCGCGGCGTTTTCGGTCGGAAGCTCGATAGTGGAGACGGCGGGGAGCATCCGAGAGGAGTCGAAAGCGGAGCACCACTTGCGCGTGGAGAAGGCCCGCGACTCTCTACATAGTTACTCGACCGAGGTGTTTGGCCCTCGCGTGGGCTTTCCTTTGTGTAGGGGCACCAATAAGGATTAGTCGGGACCTTGCGTGGTTCCGGATACCTCGGTAAAAATACCGACGCCATCCACGAGAGTTTGCATCTCTACCTTGCTCTTTAAACTTCCGCATTTATATTAAGCATTTAAGTTTCAATCTTGTCTTTATACTTATATAGTGTAGATTGAAACTTAGCCCTTGCGGGAGAGATAGTAACACTTAGACAAAATCTAGTTTGCACATTTTTGTTTGATTATTGGCATAGGTTTTGCTCTAGGGATTTATCTGTGGCCTAGTTTAGTGAAAGTTTTAGAAGTCCTAATTCACCCCTCCCTTGTTGGCGTCACATGTTTCCTTCAAACTAAACCCTAAACCTAAAATACTCGAAATCTAAATTTTATTCGAGAATTTGGAGTAGCAATTTATAAAACCTGGACTTATTTTATGTAATTCAGTTAGCACCCTCCGGTTCCCCGAATATCCAAATTACCCAAACTCTCCAAGACTCATGTCATTGTCTATTCTCGATTTGTGTATCTATAAATTATTGATAAGTGTGCATGGTGAAATTAAGTTATAAACGTGTAATTATAGATTGCATTTGTGTTTTATATACATATATATCATTGTCTTCCTTATGTTTTTATACTGATTTGGTGGTTTGGTAGGATACAAGGATTATCTAAACTCGAACCCAAAATTTTGGGTAACGTAAAACTAGCTACAATTTCAAGTGCCGTTTCTCAAAACCCCAAATTTTATATTACCCAAATTACACAACCAGATTGATCACGTTAATTAATTTGAAGTGAAGTGATGTCATTAAAGGCAACTGTCACGAAATATATGCAAAAATATGTAAGCGAGAGCGTGTAAAGCACTTTACACTGTACTTTTTATATAGTGTTGTTTGAAATAGAGTGTAATATAGGTAGTGGGATAGACAGGCAGAGATAGCCTTAGTCTAACTAACAATCATGTCTGTTCAGCCAGCTGTTCTCTAGACAAAGCAATGTCATGATATATAAATGTTTACTATGCCTAGCACATTTATTTATCAACATCATAATGAATCATAATAAATACATACATATAAACTACATTTATAAAATACTTAGTCAAAAACAAATTATTTTTTGGGATAGGTACTACGGTATTTTCATCGGCTACATTTTGCACTAGAGATTTGTTTGATCAGACCGATCGCGCCATATAATAAGATCACCAAGAATTGAATACTCCCTCCGTTTCTTTTTATTTGTCGCTCGAATTTTGTACTATCCAGCGACAAATAAAAAGAAACGGAGGGAGTACTAACTTAACAGTTGAGTGTTATAAGCTGATAGTCAAAACATTTCGCAGTCAAAATTTGTTCGAAGATAAGATCACCAAAACTTAAGTACTGTCTGAACAGTTGAATGCGCCATAAGCTGATAGTAAAAAAAATTAGGTATACTTATTCATTATTTGTTGTGCTAGTTCTCTAGGTAAACCATGTCATCATGCATGACTGTTTCCTTATGCTTTATCTTTACTCAACCACTGTTTTCTGAATGTATCTGGTACAACAAAGACAATTGGCATAACCAGACAACCAAGACACATGTATTAAGGTGCAAAGACCTTTTTAAAAACATCGTTTTTAAAGAAACTCTCCGAACAAGGCGATATATCGTAAAATCTGACGGATATAAGCTATCCCATATTCTTTTGGATAAGTCATCCATATTCCAATACGATATAAGAACTATAATATCCGAATATGATGTGGATATCCAAATAAAATATCCAATCGAATACTTAACCTCTAAAGATGCACGGATAATATCACACCTCTCTAATATTTTTTTAAAAATATCCTCCCGCCTCCATTCTTTCGGTTCATGCTCAAATTGATCGGCTGGCTGAATAGCTGTTCGAACTGCGATCGAGACAAAGCAAGCCACAACCAACAGCAGTGTGCCACTTTGTGGTCAACAGTTCAATTGTGCTAAGGCTGGCTCCAATAAAACCCTATAAAGGGTGCTATACCCTAAATTTAGATAAAAGGACATCCTCTTGCTGTGTACTATTTGAATACTTTAAACAACCGGTTTAATAAAACTAAAATATGTACAATACATTTGAGATTATGACAAATACAAATGTACAAAAATTTAAAAATTAAAAATGTCTTTAATATAGGTATTTACATATAGAGGACGTGATTTAGAGGACGTTGTTGGAGAGAAAGTAGATATATGAGATAGAATCTTTTAGAGAATTCTGTAAAAGACGGATACTGGAGACAGTCCTCGCTCAAATCTTGCTATGTTTCCATTTCAAATATCCTTCGGTCCCAATCAATAATACGTTTAATTTTTTTTTGCCATGTTTGACCGATACGAGCTTGCTGTGTACAACTTTCAAGCGTTCTATTTGTATACAAAAGAGCTGACAAGGCCTGTGTATACAAGCTCTCAAGTCGTGCTAAACCAGAATCTTTGCCCGATTGAATTCACTAAACTAACATCCATTTGTATACAGTACTCTTAATGATTCCCAAAATTGAATTTAGTTTGTCCCTGAAACGAAGAAATTTACTCCCAAAACTAAAGATAATTTATTAAAACCTGAGTGCCAAACTGCCAAGATTTTAGACGTTTATTCTACTTACAAAATTTTGAGTAAACAATAATTAACCAAGATTCCTGGAAATCGACAGATGGGTGCCAAGATCTTGCCAGGTGATCTAGTTAATTTATTCACAAACTGTCGGGAAGTCGAATGCACAAGCCATAAGAATAGATGGAAGTGCCAGAATCTTTGCCCAATTGTTCTAGGCAACGTACAGCGCTGAAGACGCTACTGAAACAAGCGCAACAGAGACTCTAATTTATTGCCGAGTTAATTCACTTTCGTTTACTCATTGAATATGTAGACTATCTGGGTCAAATCAAAATCACAAATATTTCTTTTAGTGCAGAAGACACTGTTCGGAAGGGCAAAAAAACACAAGTCTCTTGAAATATTTGTATTGAACGATAGAATAGAAGAGGGATCTTGCGGATCAAATAACTGTAAGGGCGAGTAGAATGCACAAGACATACAGAGAGACGTCCCGTGCCAGAATCTGCGCCCAATCACTCTCGGCAACGTACAGCGCTGAAAACGCTATTGGAAGAAGCGCATCAGAGACTCTAATTTATTGCCTCGGGAAAAAATTAATTCAGAAAACAAAGAAACAGAAAATGGAAGAAAACAAATAAACAAAAACAGGATTAGAGCCAGATGGCATCGGACTCACGGAAGCTTTGTGCAATCAACATAGCGTATGATTGTTCAGAGTTTGATGGTATATATGAGCAAATCATCATCGTCCAACGCAGAACAAAAGCTCCAAATATTGAAACGAGAAGAAAGAGAGAACATAAGGGTCGAAAGAGAAATCTGTACACGGAGAAGAAACAACATGGCGGCGGCGGTGGAGCGTGGCAGTGTCAAGTCATTGGGCGCCCGTTATATAGCGGCCACATGAGCGAGCGGACGAGGAGGGCTTCAAGCCCTAGCGATACTGAATTTACATTTTTGCCCTCATGGCATGCCAATGTCGACTGGCCCGTGATCGTGAAATTTGGGCCTCCGTGCCTTGTGGGCGCAAGGCACTTCTAGATTGCGTTTCAAGTTCAGACGGCCCACTAAAACAAGGTCCAGTTCCTTTTGCGCCAACCTATCCTATCGTGGCATCACCTATCTACCTAAACCTTCACTATCGCATGTTTTTTTTTCATTTTTAGGAGAAACCTGTTGAGAACTACGTTACCACGGATCATCAGATCCGCTCCCTTCCCTTCCGTCAACAGTAGAGGCGCAAGAAGATGTAGAGAACCTGTCTCAATTCCCATAAGCACGACAGAGGAAACACACGAGACACATGATATAGGGTTGGGCCTCTGGCCTCTTTCTGATCTCTGTATTATGAGGGGGTGTACAAGTTCCTTATATAGAGATGTGAGACCCCTCAGAGGCAAAGCAGGTATTTGCCCACATAACCCTAACTAGGGTTACTTAACACTCCCCTTTGGGCGAATACCGCGACCAACACATGCCTCGTTAAAACTCCGAAAAACCCAGTGGGAAAAATATGGAGAAAGAGTGCATGGTGATATAAATTGCATTTGCACTTTGTTGCCTCGTTAAAAACCTCATGTGAGAAACTTCGAGAAAACTCACCAAGGGAAAAAGAGTACAACAGCTGTCATCGGGACAGATTTCGATCCTCTGGGATCAAGATTCTATCGAATCTTCTACAAGGGCTAACTTTAGAAATGTGCTCCCCCTGATCCTTGCAAATCCGTATCAATAAGGCAAAACATCTTTTTCTGGAAGTATATGCACATAAAGATTTAGCAAACGGATTGCATATCATTGCAAGGACTATTTCAGGAACTTTACCTCTACTCACTTCTAGGATATACGAGGTAAGTGCACGTATCAATATAAATAAGCCGCTTTGACTGATGGTGTTCGATCGACTAGATCTATATATTTGATAGAAAGTTCCATAAAGGTTCACATATTGATCATCAAACTCACGCCTTCAGGGCATAGAATATGACATTTATTGTCTCACGATTGTGATCAATATAAACATTCGCTCCCCCTGACGATGACATCTGTCAAAGTCGTTAGCCATCATAACTCAAGCATATTCTTAAAGATATACGTCTCATTGTTCATCTGGAGTAACGAGAATCGATGAGGTTGGGGTGCTATCATTTTCTATCTTACACCACAATTTATACATAGTTGTGCAAAGCAAATAACATGTCCTTCAATAGGACTTAGGGGATAATATAGTTGCAATAGTACATATTCTAAATATGACACATCGCTCCAGGCGTTCATCCTTTGCAACATCTATGATGGTGTAACAAAAGTCCATCAAAGATCGTAATCCATCAAGGATTTTTCATCGATCAGATATATTGTTATAGTCTGTCATTCTGGCACAATGGGGATATTTTGCCAGTAACACCTAAACCTTATAGGTTTCTGCCATCGTGTCTTTAGAGGATACCGTAATTCCACATCTAGTGGAAAATACCATGAGTAAAGATTGTGAAATGCACATGTGCTTATTTGGTGAACTTCAAGTCCTTTGGTACCTCATCTTATACCTTTTCGGGTCTGTATGGGTCTTTATCCCTTTATAGGGATTATCAAACTTTGATGTTTAACACAGACTTTATTTCTTCTGGAAAGGTTCCATCAAGGAACTATAATCTCATCTAGGAGATATTCTCTCTATATAGGAGAGTGCTCATTCGTCAGGAATGTATTATTCGGTATGAGATTTATATGTTGCATATAATTCAAATATATGAGTCCTCCTAGGATCTCATGACGGATCTTCAGAATCCTATTAACTGCATATTATAATTCATGCCATTTGCCAGATATATTACATAGCGGAACAGTGTTTATTCAACACATATGTGGGATAGGTCTCTCACAAGACCACTTGAACCATCGCATTCACCACACATTATTTCAATAGTGCCCATAATGTCTGAACTTCAAGCTCGCGACTTTCACTTTGCGATTCTTGGTTCAACCTCGATTGCATTTATCAATGACCCGATAAGAGAGCTTAAAGCACTCATGCCTAGGACTTTGTTTAGGATCCATTTGCAATCTAAAGAGGCAATATAGGTGTCGAAATATTTGTCTCCCACATTTAATAATGATCTCCGTTATTTCCCAAAACGAAAGATTCATTGTTCCGTATTCCCAGCACAATGATATTGCGCGCATTGTTAGGAATTTCATCATCAATATGAACCTCTTCGTGAGGCAAATCACCATCAGGGTGAATTAATCGGAGGAGAGTTATCACAGACCACGTGAATCTGCAATCAGAAACATATGCTTTGACTAAGGCTGATGGATCATATCCACAGGCGTCCCCGAGAATAGATCAAATGCCAATAAGTCAAATGTGGATATGATATTAATCCCGGGTATATCCACATCTACATCAGGTAGAAGCATTCAGACCAATATGGTTACTCCTCAACGATTTCTGGCAAACTCCATATACACAGGAGTACACACCGAACGACATATTTAGTTTGACTTTTGTGTGTTTAATAGAATATTGAGGCATTACACTATATGGGCATTCCTCCCCCTAATGCCGAGATGTTCTAAAAGCATACAGATAAAATCCCCAACCACAATCATCTAGTTTGTGGCTAATGTATGCTATTGTGGTGATTTATTTGGGAAATCTTACGCACATTACAGAGAGGGGTTTTATGCAGTGAGCTTTGGACTTTAGATTAATGTAGTGGCATGAATACTACATATTTGTCCTTCAACATGAAGGGTTAGTCTCAACATCCAGCGAGACACGCAACAACATGTTGCTTCGTGGTTACAATTCTACCAACTTATTGTTATTACTACCAAATGCATAGTCATTCATTAAGATTTAGACTGATATGCGCAACACTATTTTATCCATAAGGGTCCTTCAGGGGCTCATGCATACCATTCGTCGTTTGAAGCCATTAGTTGACTTTAGATCAACAAGTAAAATGGTCATCAGGGTCTAACGCTCACAAAGACATTCACTGGTTGCATTGTGCTTTTAAGCACATAGGAAAAATGTGTGTGTAGATAATGGTAGTAAAGTGCACGGCATCAGGCCAATGCTGCCAAGCAAATATTTTTATATGCATAGATGTATAGTCCAGCTCGTTTTTATCACTGCCCATGGTTTACCCAATTACTCATACTGCTCTGAAATTAGGTATCGATTTATGCAGCATTTTTAGGTATAATAATTTTGAGAGAGAACTTATAACAATAGTTAATTATTTGTGGTGTTGCCAGCAGGGCAAACATTTCTCCTCATATTATATACCATATTGTTCTATATAGCATTATTTCGATCTCTTCATTGTTCAGTAAAAAGAGAAGCTTTGGAATAGAACAGACAAGGCCAAGAATTCATTTTATCTGGGAAAATCACCATATAACTAGCTTTTGATGAAGCAAATGATGATAACTGCTTGGCAAGAACGAAACAATACTGGTATCCACCTAGGATTCATCTTCAACAACATATAGTACTGCTCTCATACGAAGAAATCATCATGAGTAGAGAGGAAACAACAGGTCTCTACAAGATCTTCATATTTCTATCACAAATTATCATCACTAGTAGTCTAGTGGTCAAGACATATGACTCTTCTGGCTCCGAAGACCAAGGACATGTTAATGTCTAATCTAGCTTCAAGCTCTGTGGTGATGTGGGATTTCATAGTTATTTGAATACTCTTCTCATTTCTGGTAGATCGGAGGTAGATAATGGTAAGCATGTCAAAGGGTGGAATTCAGTGTAGTTCGGCTACATAAACCCAAGGTATGTGTCCATTCAGGACCGACCTTTACCATTTAGTTTATAGTGTATACCAAACTTGTCAAAGGACTATCCCGAGTCAATTCAGTGACTATAAGTATTTACAATTCCGAGAGATGTATGCGATACAAGCATAGAGGTTCTAGATAGAACGAGTAAAGTGGTTCGACGGGAACACACTATGGTTTTCACACCAACATAGTGAAAAAAATTCTCAGAATAACCTTTCGATGTACTCGCAACTTCGTGTTGCTAGGGTACTAGCCATTTATCTCAAAGTTCGCTTCATGTCGTTCAACGACAAAGAGAGCAACGTGTAATATCTGGTTGAGCAATGTATAACTGAGATTTATAGCCTTAAATCATTTGGTAAAGTCTTATTGCTTACTAATAAAATCCCAATTTGTGATGTCTTTTATGCCAAAAAGGCTTTCATGCATTATATTATATATCTTCGGGTTACTTCGGGTAAAACTTTATGCATGAGGAGAGAGAGCACGGAATTAACTTATGTGTGTTTTATTGTAATTCAATTTAATTTCCCAGATTTCCAAACACTATAGAGCTTGATATAGTTGTTATGGCCACTTGGCGATATATAAATATGATGCCACACAACACAGTCAAATAAAATATAAAGCCAAATAAAATTGTTTACGAAGGTTGCGCATAATGTGACTTTAGGGGCTTGAACAACCCACCACAATCCACGCGAGTACAAGCTCTAGCGTATCTGGCGTCAACGCGTATGCGGCCATCAGGGCCACGACAACACAACAAGCCTTCGTAATAAGTGCAACAGGCACAATTATGGCTCGGTAATCGGGGTACACGATAAGTCCACGCAACGTGCGCAACATGCGCAATTGTGGTTCGATGATCACGACAGACAAAGAGTGCCTGCAGGGCATGCGAAAAATACGCGACTCACCGATGGCGGTTCCACTCAACGGGAGCTGTCCGATTAAACGAGAGTGCTACATAGCAATCACATGACGCAGCCAAGTTCGTACGACACAAATACTCGAGTACCCACTATACAATTTAATCGCTCGGCGTGAGTCTAAAGCTCAACAAAACACAAATATTTAGAGTGACATAAAAATGCACAACATGACCTTCACATGCATTTTAATAAATTTTTCTAATTATATACTGCGGGAATATAAGCAGAAAAATAAACATTGAAATTAATACATGTACGTAACACGTCATGTGTAAAGGCATTTCCCGTATTTAAGCATGCATTTTTACTAATTATTTGCGACAGGAAATAATTAATTAAGATATAAATTACTATATAATATCATGCATACTATAAATATTTCATATTTGGAAAAACTATATAAAAGGAATGCTTTTTTTTACTTTTTTGTTTTTTTTCAGCGGCTCCTAATTGCATGCACGTGATCTATGTGCTCTCTCCAAGGAGTCACAAGGAATGTTGACAAGAGCAATATTCACGCTGCAGACACAACAAGAGCCAATCGCATGCTAGCGTTCTCAACTGCAGCATGCATGCATGCAATATGAATGGACGGGGTCACGGGGAGCAGCCACGCACGTTGCGATGTAACCGATCAAGTGCTGGTCAAAGGAGACCCGAGAAGGACGCCGTTTTTTTCTAAAAAACAATTCTCAGCCAATCCTTCTCCCGCGTGGCGCAAAGCCGCTGGCGCAGGTGCTGCTTCCGACATGGCACATGGCCGGCAACGGGCGCTTGGCTAGCAGGGGCGAACCCACAGGGGGGTCCGGGTGGGCCCTGGCACACCCTAAGCCAGGCCCACCAGGGACCCCACCCGGCCATCCCAGTTGGCCAACGTGACGCCCGTTCCAAGTTTTCAACTTCTCGTCTTCTTCCCACGATCGATTCAGATTTCTGTTCGTGGCGGGCTGTTCCTGGCGGTGAGCTGGCGGCTGGCTGGCTGCTTGCCTTGTGCTGCCCCCTGCCCCACGGTTCAACGAAAGTCGCCAGGTTCTTCCCTCCAGGCAAGGCAAGCTTCCTCCCCTTCCTCTTCCCTGCCATGCTGCAAGGTGCCAAGGTCTATATCCACTGAATGACTAATGCAAGGTTGAAGTCCGCTGCTCACTAGCTACTGCCTGTTTGGTGATTTCAGTAAGGCAGTGGTATGCGGTATGCTATGTTAGGTTGAGCGACCTAGCGAATTTCCCACACATCTGGTTTGCCTTGGTTCTTTCGTTGCGCGACGGAATGCAAATTCACTGTTGAGTTGTCTTGTAACGATCAGTGAATTTCGCAAACCATGAAACGAACGGTATGCTTTTATGCCTCGTCTTAGGTTTTTCGTTTTCTGATCGCAAATCATCAGCTGCTTCTGGGCGTGGTACAGCCGGTGCAGCTCGTGTACCTGGTCGATTCGATCGGTAGGAAGGCAGACAACATGTACGGTGAGAAGAAACTGGGGTAGATAAGTAGAAAACGCAGCATATGCTTTTGGATGATTGTCTTGTTACATACATCAAGAGGGATATTTTTTCGAAGTAAATGAAGAAGATATAATTAAAACTTTTATGGCGTTGAGGAAGCGCAGGCCAGATAAGTAGTATTATTGCAATCTTTATGTTTAATGTATGCAATTTTCATGCTTATTTGTTGAGTGTCAAACTTTATATCTATATATCAAATTGTTTACCAAATTTACTATGAAATTATATGTACATTAGATAGAATTTTACATGAAAATTTTGTTGCGGCACACCCTATATAAAAATCCTAGGTCCGCCACTGTTGGCTAGGCACTAGCGCAGGCGTCCGTCCCCGGCACGCAGGCGCTGCTGGCCCTGGCACGGGCGCGACTGCCTCGGCGCAGGCGCCTCTGGCCACCGGCGGCGCGGTCGGGCACACGGAGCAACAGATTCAATTTTCTAAGAAATACATACCACATGATTTCTAGAGACGGAATCGAAGGCTGTCGCGTAGGACAGTTCGGCTAGACCGGGGACCTGCCGGATTGACGGAGAGTTGATGCAGATCCAATCCCGCAGCAACGTCGAGGTAGAGCGTGCTGATAACGTGTTGAGAACTACGTTACCACGGATCATCAGATCCGCTCCTTTCCCTCCCGTCAGCAGTAGAGGCGCAAGAAGATGTAGAGAACCCGTCTCAATTCCCATAAGCACGACAGAGGAAACACACGAGACACATGATATAGGGTTGGGCCTCTGGCCTCTTTCTGATCTCTGTATTATGAGGGGGTGTACAAGTTCCTTATATAGAGATGTGAGACCCCTCAGGGGCAAAGCAGGTATTTGCCCACATAACCCTAACTAGGGTTATTTAACAAAACCAACCATGGTTTCAAAACTTAAAAAATCGGTCTCTCTTGTCTCTATATGATAGTTCAAGAATATCTCGCCTATTACAAACTTTTCAACCGATTACGTATAGTTTTATTTTGTAGAGTGTTGTTGAGCACCATTTTGAGTGCACTGACGGTCCGGCCCTGGGGCCAGACGGTCCGCGGTCCGGACAGTCCGCGCCTATGGGCCGGACGGTCCGCGCAGGCGCAGAACAGATTAGGGTTCCGAGTTTCTTGCTATGTTTGTTGGCGAAAATCTCGGGATAAGCTCGAAAATTAGTTTGTAAAGGGTCCAGCCTCCCTCCTCTATAAATAGAGAGGTATACGGTCGATTAATAATCATCAATCGAATCAATACAACTTCTATTTCGCATTTTATCCTAGGAGTAGTTCTAGTCTAGTTTAGGTTTAGCCTCTCGATCCCCAAATTCTTCGCCTCTCTTCGACTCTACGCCGATTAGATGAGTCTAGGTCGGCCGGCCCGAGCCTAGACAACCCCTAGGATCTCTTCTCCCCGACGGGGTCCCTCCCGGGAGCGAGATCCAGGCCGCCGCCGGCGACATCCGCCGCCCCTGCGTACGCGCGGACCGTCTGGCCCGCAGGGCGCGGACCGTCCGGTCGTCAGGCAGAAGACCCGAGCCCCTGCGCCAGGTTGCGGACCGTCCGGCCCCAGGCCGCGGACCATCCGCGCCTGACCAGAGAGCACCGCCACGGTTCTTCTTGGGTATTTGGCGCTCCGAAAAGGCGTCAACATACTTTTTGGCGACTCCGCTAGGTACAACACATATAGACCTATCAAATCGGCCCTCAATGGCCGGTTCAAAAGATAGCTCTGAAGTTTCCACCAACAATATCATCACACCGACATGGGAAACCTTGCCGATTGAAGAACAGCTCCTGTTCGAGGAGCGCCAGGAGCAGCTGATCCAAGAATCAAAGGCGAAGTTCCTGGCCGATTTCAAAGTGGACAGGAACAACAAAGTCGTTCGACAACGGGCGACAGATCTAGCTTCGCTCCGACCTACTACGATTACCCCCGATGTAAGTAGCACTAACGAACTCCAATCTCTTAAAGCTTACATAGACGAACAGCGAGAACAGTTACAACGTATCGTAGGGGATATACAAAATGATCATAAAAGGCTAGTGCGTGTACTCCCTCCAGTGCAGTAAAGGTAGTCGTTTAGGACATGATTGTGCATACCAAGGAGTGATTAATTATCATAGAGTTTTCCTTGTTTGCCCCTATTAAATAGGGATATGAGTGCATTAATGTCACCAAAACAATCAGACTTGATTGGTTGCTGCAGACTGGAGGTCTCAAGTTCGATTCCTCTTAAGTGCATCTTTTTTTGTGCAATTACTAGGGGCAACAACGTCCAAATCCCAGACCCACGCACGCTATGACTTCTTTTTGTGCACGCTCGGTTACGCACAGGATGACTTCTTTTACTGCACCGGAGGGAGTACTTAATAAGTCTACTAGAGCAAATATTCCTTCGCACGAGGTTGAATTGAGGGAATACACACATAATTCATCGGCTACAGGTTGTCACGACCAGTCACAACCCCTTTATGGGATGCCGATGGACATGTACCCTGGGCAACGACAGCCTCCCACGCACATCGGCGATAAATTTGCCGATCTGCGCATGTCTGGACCGTCCGCACGTGGGCGCGGACCGTCCGGGCCAGCGGCGGCCGATCCCATTTTTAGAAGCGAATTACCGAGACCTGCACCCAAGCCGCCACATGCCATGCAAACCCTAGATAGCCCATTCGGACCGTCTGCGTATGGCGCCAGACAGTCCGAATATAATGTCGGACGGTCCGGCCACATGGCCGGACAGTCCGCGCGAGGGGCCGGACGGTCCGCGTATTCAACCGGGCGGTCCGGCACAGAGTTTTTTAAGGATGATGGATATCCAACTCCGTATCCATCCCAGCTAGACTCCCCATCTCACCATATGACGCACCAGCACCATAATATAATCTATCAAACCCATGAGAGTGAGTACTTTCCGGCCCCTAAAAGGCCAGAAAGGAATGGCCAGTCCTATGAACCTCATAGGGCATGCATTAACGCGCTACAAAACCCAAACCAATGGGGAGGAAAACAACATACCAACATCCAAACAAACTCACCCATATTGGATCAAAGAGCCGGTGGTCTCCCACCGTCTGCCATCGATATAGTAAGGGAGGAAATAGCTGGGGCGTTCCGAGATAAGCTCGGAGTTAGTATAGTCCCCGGGGGGACAGTCATATCGGAGACCTTATGATAGCCAGTTTGACCGGCTCCCATACCCACAAGGGACTAGAATACCTGAATTCGCAAAGTTTTCGAGTGATCAAGAAAAGAGCACGCGTGAACACATAGAGCAGTTCTTAGCACAGTTAGGAGAATTGGCCGACACCGAAGCATTCCGTAAACGTTTATTTTCATTATCTTTAATATGAACTGCATTCACATGGTATGCCACGCTCCCTCCTAACTCCATTTTGTCATGGGGAGATTTAGAACAAAAATTTCACGAACATTTCTTCTCTGGCGATTATGAGCTAGATTTAGTAGACTTAGTAGCCCTACGACAAGAAAAAGATGAATCGGTTAGTGACTACAACCGGAGATTCTGGGATACGAGAAACTGATGCTTTCAAATTCATTTAACAGATAAACAACTGGCAGGAATAGCCTTTGATGGATTGCGCTATTATTTAAAAGAGAAATTAGAAGGCATCCAGTTCTTTACGCTAGCACAATTACATCAGAGAGCTTCGGCTTGTGAAAGCCGAAGCAAAGAACTAGTCAAAACGGTTCATCATAATGTCCATATAGTAGAACATAGTCAAAGTAGTTCGGACGGCGAACCAAAGGGAATTTACACTGCCGAAATAGTTTGTCCTGAGCAGGCCAAATCTTCGGCTTGCTCCTCCTTGCAGACAGTTCAAAAGAAACGGCAGGAGGAGATTAAGTTTACATTTAATGTTGGCAAATGTGATAAGATATTCGATGAATTACTAAAAAATGGTAACATTAAGATTGATTATATCGTTCCACCTGCCGACGAACTAAAGCGTCGCGCATATTGCAAGTGGCACAACTCATTTTCCCATGCCACTAATGATTGTAATGTGTTCCGACGACAAATCCAATTGGCCATTAATGAGGGACGATTGAAATTTCAGGAGGACACAGAGCCCTTCCCAATGAATATGATTGACTTCAATGGAAAAAAGTCCTAATTCGGCCCAGCACAGCCGATAAGGGCAAAGACAAAGAAGTCATCATCGGCAATACACGGGAGGTCGATGGAAACAACAAAATTGCTTGCAGGAAAGTGGTGGCCGAGAAGACTCCTGATGAAGGGGAGACACTGAAGGTGACCATCACAAACTCTGGCACTGGAGGGCAAGTGCGGACAAGGGGACATGCGCAAGAACCCATACTACGCATCACGGACGGTCCGGTGCCCAGGCGCGGACGGTCCGTGACATCGCTAGACGGTCCGGAGCGTTCCAGCGGACGGTCCGGCAATGCCGAAGAACCAAGGCGACCTCGTACCTTCAAACCACGACAACCAGAAATAGGTACATGGAAAACTAACATGTTCAAGGCAACTGGTCGGTTGGTAAAATCCAGCCCGACCTTTGATCAATTATTGTCTAAATATGTGAAAAAGAAGACTGGCCCCAGCGACCGACCACCAAAGCAACCTCGCTTACCCACCCAGGTGCGACGACAGGTTAGGCCGATTGGATCACCGCACCAATTGGAAAGGACGAGAGGTCATAATGTTCAATCAAGACCTAACGTACCTGCATGGACACCCCCACCACCATATCCACCTATGCCATATCCATACATATACATACCTCCACCATATGTCCCAAATCAAATGTGGGGCATGCCACCATACCCATTTGGGATGCCACAGTACCCCGCTTGGGGGGCACCCCAAACATCTGTGTTCAATAGGTTGACACCTCCAGTACAAGACCGATTGAGAGCCCCTCAATCTGGTCCACGAGCACAGGCCCAACAAGATTGCCGAACAACTCGGCCCCAAAGGCTGACTAATCCGGCAGGGGGGCATACAGCTACAACCTCCAACAGTGCGAAAAAAGGAGACATCATTAAAATAGGAACGACAGATGTCGTCGTACAACAAAGTAACGAAGGGCCGATGATTTTTGATGAATCGGCCAACACAAACAAAAAAGAAGGTATAGCTGTCAACAAAACAACCGATCCAAAATACTCCATGCCCTGATGGTGCCCATCGGGATTGACACGAACACAAAAGCGAAAATTACAGCGCCTCAGAGCAAAGGAGAATCAGGAAAAGGAGGCAGAAAGAATATTCAATGACACGCATCCGCAGTATCCGCCGCCACAAAAGAGATGGAGACCAAAGGTCGTTGAGAAAAATCAAACGGCCACAAAGATAGAAAATAAAACAACAACTGTGCATCTCTCTGCAGGTATGGTAGACTGTCCGGCTATAAAGGCCGGATCATCTGCACAGGACGCGGACCATCCGACCCTTGAGGTCGAACCATCCGCACTACACCAAGACACCTCCGACGACGTACCGACGCCCATAGAGGAAGACGACCTGCAAGGAGAAGACCTGGTCGACTATGGAGCTACGCCAGAACACTTAGAAAATTAGGAAAGCAAGGTGACGAATTGGTCAGGACCAGTATGACGCTCGGCGGTGTTGGGACTGACAGTTCGATCAAAGCTAAAGGGATCACGTCCGTTGAGTCAACCATCGAGACCAAGGCCACTGCGTACCATCCTAGTAAGTGGCAAGATGCCTAAGAAAACCGATGTGATCACATCGAGTTAGTTGCTTTTGGTTCGCTCAGCTCCACCAAAAGGCAGGGGGCATATGTTGAGCACCATTTTGAGTGCACGGACGGTCCGGCCCTAGGGCCGGATGGTCTGCGGTCCGGACAGTCCGTGCCTATAGGCCGGACGGTCCGCGCAGGCGCAGAACAGATTTGAGTGAGTACATCACCGGCTTGACTCAGGGTCTGCATGGCCCTAACGAAGTTCGACACCAAGTTACGTGGGGTGGGTAGTGGACCGTTTGGGTGTCCGCGACCATGCTCGCCTTGCTGTCGCTCCTAAGTGACACATAGGTTCCTCTATCACCTATTCCTCTATTGGCAAAGCTCTCGCTGGTATGGGGTTTCGGCAGCCTCAGATTCTTTATCGCACGATACCAGTTGACTCAAGTCCCATTCACCGACAATACGACGACGTTGGACGTTTTGACACTGATTCCTACAGCGACGTGTTATTGAGTTACGCATGATTCCTCATGCCTTCATTAATTGAAACAACCACCGCTCTATCTTGATCTCCATGTCTTCTCACCGTATTTTGGGCATGGGATGGTTGGTTTGTCGTGAAATCAGTTGTCTACACTGCTTAGGCCCTTCAATGTCCCATGCACAAAATCCATGTCACGAGGACCTATGGGATATCTATCCCCCACATTTGGTACATTCCTTATTTATGGAGAAATGAGATATCTTAGGTTCTCCACAGAGCTTCTTATAGAAATGTGTAATGTATGTTTTGTCGGGTACCATAATTAGGGGTACCCCCAACACTCCTAATCATGGCTGGTAACCACCCTCAGCACAACTGCAAAAACTGATGGGCTCGGTTCAGGTCAAGACCTCGCCAACCAAGGGACGCAATCTCACCTCGCCCGACCCCGGCCTTGGGCGGGAACAATAGTCCCGGACGAATTCACGCCTCGCCCGAGGGTCTCCTCAGGCAGCGGGCGCACCCTCGACTCGCCCGAGGCCCAGCTCGGGCAGGCTTCGTCGAGAAGCAACCTTGGCCAAATCGCCTCACCAACCGACTGTATTGCAGGCGCATTCAATGCGAGGATCGCCTGACACCTTATCCTGACACACGCGCCTCAGTCGGCAAGGTCGAAGTGACCGCAGTCACTTCGCCCTTCCACTGACCGATCTGACAGGAAAACAGCGCCGCTCACCCCGCTCCGACTGCTGTGCCAGCCACCCGGGCAAGGCTGACAACAGCAAGTTCAGCCTCGGGCGCGACAGGAAGCTCTGCCTCGCCCAACCTTGGGCCTCAGCCTCGGGAGGAGGTCTCCGCCTCGCCCGACCCCAAGACTCAGCCTCAGCCTCGGCCTCGGGAGGAATCACGTCCTCGCCCGATCCCGGCCTCGGCCTCAGGAGAAGTCTCCGCCTCGCCCGACCTTGGGCTCGGACCGACCGCGCCATAGAGGATACATCATTACCCTACCCCTAGCTAGCTCAAGCTACAAGGGAACAAGACCGGCGTCCCATCTGGCTCGTCCCGGTAACAGGCAATGATGGCTCCCCGCGTGCGTCCATGACGACGGTGGTTCTCGGCCCCCTACGGAAGCAAGGAGACGTCAGCAGGATCCCAGCAGCACCGTCAACTGCGCTTCTACAGGGCTCAGGCACTTCTCCGACGGCCACGTTATCGCATACGTAGGGCTCTAGCACCTCTCCGATAGCCATGTTGACATGTACACAGGGCTCAGGCACCTCTCTGCCAGACACGTTAGCGCATAAGCTACACCCCCCATTGTACACCTGGACCCTCTCCTTGCATCTATAAAAGGGAGGTTTAGGCCCTTCCTACGGGAGGGTTGGAAGGGGGTCGCGTGGAGGGACGAGCAAACGAACAGGCTCACTCTCTCTCTCTCTCGCGAACGCTTGTAACCCCTACTACGAGCACACCCCCCTGGAGCGAGATAATACGAGCCGCGTTTTCCCCTTGTGTTCCATCTCGCGCCAACCCATCTGGGCAGGGGCACACAGCGACAAATTTATTGGTTGGCTTGCGGACCCCCCGGGTCCAAAACGCCGACAGTTGGCGCGCCAGGTAGGGGCCTGCTGCGTGTTAACGAACAACTTCCCGTTGAGTTCCAGATGGGTAGTCTTCAGCAACCTCTTCAGCCCGGGACGGTGCTCTGCTTCGGGAGTCTCGAGTTCATGTCCCTAGACGACAGCTACGACATGGTACTCTTCCCCCCGCAGCGCGACAGCAACAACGACGGTCGTCAGCTCGCCCGGCGGCGGCGAACTCGACGACGTCTTCCCCCATGGCGGAAGAGCAGCATCCGGGTTTGCCTTGCCACCCTCCTCGCCGTAGAAGGAGGAGACGGGGCAACCGTGGCCATGCAGGAGGCGGCGCCTCGTCGGCTGTCGAGCGAGTCGACGACGCCGGCACCCCAGCGAGGGACGTGTCGGGCGTTGTCCTCGCACCTGAGACAACGACAGATGTCGTTTCCCCGCAATGTGCCAACCCCAAGCGGACTGATGACGCCAGCACTCTCGCGAAGGACTTGCTGGGCGTTAGCCTTGTACCTGAGATGACAGTGCAGTCCGTCCCCGACACGACTTCCTCACCGTCCATCGACCAAGAGGTACCGTCCGTTTTCCACCCTGTGCCTTTTAGATTCAGCTTCGATCCACCAAGCGACCCCGCTTTGGTGAGCGCTTTCGTAAAGGCATACCCTAACCTTTCGAGGTACCATATGTGGTCATCTTGGGACCGACTGACGACCGTCTTGACCTACGGGCCCCCGGGTTCCGAGGAAGAGGACGGTCCTGACTCCGGTTGGGATTTCTCCGGGCTCAGTAATCGCAGTGCCATGCGAGACTTCATGACCGCATGTGACTACTGCCTCTCCGATTGCTCCGATGATGGCCACAGCCTTAACAACGAGGGTTGTGGCCCAAGTCGCGAATGTTTCCACGTCGATCTAGGGGGTCACGACAAAGGCAACCACCTCGGTATGCTGGAGGATGACGTTCCCCCTGGGCCTGCGCCTCGCGTTGACATCCTATGGGAGCTAGCTGTGGTCCCAGTCCCTACGGGGGGGTCAGGACACACAGCTCGAGCAAATCCGCGAGATGCAGGCCAAGGTCGACGAGGAAGAAGGGCAACTTATGCAGCTCCGGCAAAACATCGAGCAAGAGTGGGCAGGCCGAGCACTCGCCGGAGAAGCGTGTCATCGGGCCCAGGATGTCCAACACCGTATTGTTGACGATGCCAGGGCAAGGCTGCCCCTGGCCTCCAGCGGGGTCGGCCAGAATCTAGCTGCAGCGGCAATATTACTCCGAGCAATGCCGGAGCCATCCACCACCGAGGGGCGGCGTATCCAAGGAGAACTCAAGAATCTCCTAGAGGATGCTGCGGTCCGACGGGCCGAAAGCTCTGCCTCCCGAAGGCAAGGGTGCCCCCCGGAGCATCGTGCAACGACTTCCCGACTCATTAGGGAGGCCTCGGTCCACACCGGGCGCACGCGGGACGGGACGCCTGCAGCCCCGGGTCGCCTCGGCAACGAGCCACACCATCGCAACCGTCGAGCCCGCCTCGACGAGAGGGTGTGCCGAGGCTACCACCCAAGGTGCGGAGGACGCTACGACAGCGAGGAGGATCAGAGTCCCTCACCCGAACCACCAGGTCCGCGAGCCTTCAGCCGGGCCATACGACGGGCGCCGTTCCCGACCCGGTTCTGGGCCCCGACTACCATCACCAAGTACTCGGGGGAGACGAGGCCGGAGTTGTGGCTTGCGGACTACCGGCTGGCATGCCAGCTGGGAGCGACGAACGATGACAACCTCATCACCCGCAACCTCCCCCTGTTCCTCTCCGACGCTGCCCGGGCCTGGCTAGAGCATCTGCCTCCCGCGCAGATCTCCAACTGGGACGACCTGGTCAAGGCCTTCGCTGGAAATTTCCAGGTCACGTACGTGCGCCCTGGGAACTCGTGGGATCTCCGAAGCTGCCGCCAGTAGCTAGAGGAATCCCTACGAGAGTACATCCGACGGTTTTCAAAGCAGTGCACCGAGCTGCCCAACATCACCGACTCGAATGTCATCGGGGCGTTCCTCGCCGACACCACCTGCCGAGACCTGGTGAGCAAACTGGGGCGCAAGACTCCCACCAAGGTGAGCGAGTTGATGGACATCGCCACCAAGTTTGCCTCTAGCCAGGAGGCGGTCGAAGCCATCTTCCGGAAGGACAAGCAGCCTCAGGGACGGCAGCAGGAAGACGTCCCTGAGGCGTCCGCCCAGCGTGGCACGAAGAAGAAGGCCAAGAAGAAGGCGCAAGCAAAGCGCGATGCCGCTGACGCAGATCTTGTCGCTGCTGCCGAGCACAGCAACCCTCGGAACCCTCCCAGAGAGGCCAACCTGTTCGACAAGATGCTCAAGGAGTCGTGCCCCTATCACCAGGTCCCGTCAAGCACACCCTTGAGGAGTGCGTCATGCTCCGGCGCTACTTCCTTAAGGTCGCCCCCCCGGCGGGAGATGGCAAAGGCCGAGACGACAACAAGAAAGAGGGCGATAAGGAAGAGGAGTTCCCCGAGGTCCACGGCTGCTTCATGATCTACGGTGGGCGAATGGCGAATGCCTCGGCTCGGCACCGCAAGCAGGAGCGTCGGGAGGTCTGCTCGGTGATTATGGCGGCGCCAGTCTACCTAGACTGGTCCAACAAGCCCATCACCTTCGACCAGGGCGACCACCCCGACTGCGTGCCGAGCCCAGGAAGGTACCCGCTCATTGTCGATCCTGTCATCGGCAACACCAGGCTCACCAAGGTCCTCATGGACGGAGGCAGCAGCCTCAACATCATCTACGCCGAGACCCTCGGGCTCTTGGAGATCGACCTATCCACGATCTGGGCCGGTGCGACGCCCTTTCACGGGATCATCCCCGGAAAGCGCGTCCTGCCCCTTGGGCAACTCGATTTGCCCGTCTGCTTCGGAACTCCCTCTAACTTCCACAGGGAAACCCTCACGTTCGAGGTGGTCGGGTTTCGAGGGACCTACCACGCGGTGCTGGGGAGACCGTGCTACGCCAAGTTCATGGCCATCCCCAACTACACGTACCTCAAGCTCAAGATGCCAGGCCCCAACGGGGTCATCTCCGTCGGATTCATGTACCTACACGCGTACGAATGCGACGTGGAGTGCGTGGAGTACGCTGAGGCCCTCGCCGAGTCCGAGGCCCTCATCGCCGACCTGGAGTGCCTCTCCAAGGAGGTGCCTGATGCGAAGCGCCACGCCGGTAACTTCGAACCGGCTGAGGCTATTAAGTCTGTCGCCCTCGACCCCAGCAACGACGCCTGCAAGCAAGTCCGGATCGGCTCCGAGCTCAACCCCAAATAGGAAGCAGTGCTCGTCGACTTTCTCCGCGCAAACACCAAAGTTTTTGCGTGGAGTCCCTCAGACATGCCCGACATACCGAGGGATGTCACCGAGCACTCACTGGATATCCGAGCCGGTGCCCGACCCGTGAAGCAGCCTCTACGTCGTTTCGACGAAGAAAAGCACAGAGCCATAGGCGAGGAGATCCACAAGTTGATGGTTGTAGGGTTCATCAAAGAGGTTCCCTACCCTCTGCCTCGCATCGATCAAATTGTGGACTCCACTGCTGGGTGCGACATCCTGTCATTCCTCGACGCCTATTCAGGTTATCACCAAATCAAGATGAAAGAGTCCGACCAGCTCGCGACTTCTTTCATCACACCTTTTGGCATGTACTATTATACTACTATGCCATTTGGCTTGAGGAATGCAGGTGCAACATACCAAAGGTGCATGAACCACGTGTTCGGAGAGCACATCGGCCGAACGGTCGAGGCTTACGTCGATGACATCGTTGTCAAGACAAGGAAAGCCTCTGACCTCCTATCCGACCTTGAAACGACATTCAAGTGTCTGAGAGCGAAAGGCGTGAAACTCAATCCCGAGAAGTGTGTCTTCGGAGTCCCCCGAGGCATGCTCCTGGGGTTCATCGTCTCCGAGCGGGGCATCGAGGCCAACCCGGAGAAAATCGCGGCCATCACCAACATGGGGCCTATCAAAGATTTGAAAGGAGTACAAAGGGTCATGGGATGCCTTGCGGCTCTGAGCCGCTTCATCTCACGCCTCGGCGAAAAAGGCCTGCCCTTGTACCGCCTCTTAAGGAAGGCCGAGCACTTCACTTGGACCCCCAAGGCCGAGGAAGCCCTCGGAAACTTAAAGGCGCTCCTTACAAACGCGCCCATCTTGGTGCCCCCCGCTGCGGGAGAAGCCCTCTTGATCTACGTAGTCGCAACCACTCAGGTGGTCAGCGCCGCGATCGTAGTCGAGAGAAGACAAGAAGGGCATGCACTGCTCGTCCAGAGGCCGGTCTACTTCATCAGTGAGGTGCTATCCGGGACCAAGATCCGCTACCCACAAATCCAGAAGCTACTATACGCAGTAATTCTGACGCGGCGAAAACTGCGACACTACTTCGAGTCTCATCCGGTGACTGTGGTGTCATCCTTCCCCCTGGGGGAGATCATCCAGTGCCGAGAGGCCTCGGGTAGGATAGCAAAGTGGGCGGTGGAACTCATGGGCGAGACAATCTCGTTCGCTCCTCGGAAGGCCATAAAATCCCAAGTCATGGTGGACTTTGAGAGCACCTAGAGGGGGGTGAATAGGTGATCCTGTAAAAACTTGAAACTTAAAGCCACAAACTTGATTAAGTGTTAGCATAATGAATTCAAGTGGCTAAGGAGAGCTCTTGTGAACCACAATTGACACAGTGAGAACAAGCACAAGAGACACAGAGATTTATCCCGTGGTACGGCCAAGTACAACACTTGCCTAGTCCATGTTGTGGCGTCCCAATGGACGAGAGTTGCACTCAACTCCTTTCAAGTGATCCAATGATCAACTTGAATACCACAGTGTTCTTTTTCCTTTACTCTTTCCCGTTTGTGAGGAATCTCCACAACTTGGAGCCTCTGGCCCTTACAATGAAATGATCACAAAGAAGCACAGATGTAAGAGTGGGAAGAGCAACACACACAAATCCACAGCAATACGCACACACACAGCCAAGACTTGAGCTCAAATGAATAACACAAGGTTCACCACTAACACGGAGCTCAAATCACTAAGAATGTCAATTGAGTGCGCAAAGACAGAGTGTGAATGATCAAGAATGCTTAGAGTGTGCTTGGTGTTCTCCTCCATGCGCCTAGGGGTCCCTTTTATAGCCCCAAGGCAGCTAGGAGCCGTTGAGAGCAATCCAGGAAGGCAAATCTTGCCTTCTGTCGACTGGTGCACCGGACAGTCCGATGCACCACCGGACACTGTCCGGTGCAGATCTCTTTCCTATTCTGGCGCAGCCAACCTTTGAAGATTTGGAGCCGTTGGCGCACCGGACAGTCCGGTGCCCCCATCAGACCGTTGGCCCGGCCACGCGTCACGCGTGGATTGCGCGGCCGACCGTTGGCTCGGCCGACCGTTGGCTCACCGGACAGTCCGGTGCACCAACGGATAGTCCGGTGATTTATAGCCGTACGCCGCCGTTCAATTCCCGAGAGCGGCCTTTTCACCAGAGCCAGCCTGGCGCACCGGACACTGTCCGGTGCACCCAGACTGAGCAGAGTCTTGGCTGCTTGAGCCAAGTCTTTTCCATTTGTCTTTTCTCTGATTCTAGCACTTAGACAAATATGTTAGTACACAAAAACCAATGTACTAAGTCTAGAATCATACCTTTGTATTGATTTGCACTTTGTCCACCATTTGGCATAGTTTAACACATAACCACTTGTGTTGGTCACTTAATCACCAAAATACTTAGAAATGGCCCAAGGGCACATTTCCCTTTCAGACTTCGTGGCTGAATGGGTCAACACCCAATTGCCTATAGCTCCGATCCAACCCGAGCTTTGGACCATGTACTTCGATGGGTCGCTGATGAAAACAGGAGCCGGCGCAGGCCTGCTCTTCATCTCACCCCTCGGGAAACATGTGCGCTACGTGCTGCGCCTCCATTTTCCGGTATCAAACAACGTGGTCGAGTACGAGGCTTTGGTTAACGGGCTGCATCGCCGTAGAGCTAGGGGTTCGGCGCCTTGACACTCGTGGCGACTCGCAGCTTGTCATCGACCAAGTCATGAAGAACTCCCACTGCCGCGACCCGAAGATGGAGGCCTACTGCGACGAAGTTCGGCACCTGGAAGACAAGTTCTACGGGCTGGAGCTCAACCACATCGCTCGACGGTACAACGAGACTGTGGACGAGCTAGCGAAAATAGCCTCGGGGCGGACAACGGTTCCCCCAGACGTCTTCTCCAGAGACATACATCAACCCTTCGTCAAGATCGACGACACGCCCGAGCCCGAGGAGGCCTCGGCCCAGCATCGAGGGAGAGCGGAATGGGGTCGTGCCAAACCGAAACTGGCAGACCCCATACTTGCAATATCTCCACCGAGGAGAGCTACCCCTCGACAAGGCCGAAGCTCGGCGACTGGCGCGACGCGCCAAGTCGTTCGTCTTACTGGGGGATGAAAAGGAGCTCTACCACCACAGCCCCTCGGGCATTCTCCAACGATGCATATCTGTCGCCGAAGGACAAGAGCTGTTGCAAGAGATACACTCGGGGGCTTGCGGTCACCACACAACACCTCGAGCCCTTGTGGGAAACGCTTTCCGACAAGGTTTCTACTGGCTGACTGCGGTGGCTGACGCCACTAGGATTGTACGCTTTTGCCAAGGGTGTCAATTCTACACAAGACAGACACACCTACCCGCTCAGGCCCTACAGACAATACTGTCACACCCGGATTTCAGGGGCACTAAGACCCGGGCGCGAACATAATCACCAGGTGTGCTGGGACCAAGTCTCACACATATGATGAATCATGGCACAGGATCGAATGTCACATCTTTACTATACAATAGGAGTTCTATACAAAATAAATAAGTAATTACATTATAAGGAGACAACGGTCCAGCAACCCAAAGTTGACTGGGAGACGACGACCTAGATCTCTCACGAACACATCACAGCATCCTCCAAGCGCCTCATCCTGTGGTACCTGTTCTTGACCTATGGGGGGTGTGAGACAGCAAGAGTGAGCTCACATATGTTCATCGCTCAACAAGTTGTGGGGAATAATGTGCATGAACTCGCCAAAGGTGGGAGCTCACATGAAGTGTAAGGCTTACCAAAGAGGATGGTTAGAGCTGAGCATTGCTTTTAAAGTTGGTCAAAATTTTATTAGCAATTACTAAGTATAAGTAAATACCAACCCAATTAAGTAGTAGAACAAAAGGAGTAACAACATCACCTGCGATGCAATGCATATGACAATTTGAATTTAGTTCCATAAATTAATCATGTGAGGGTCCAAGCTGCTCATGACCGTGAGCATGGCTAGTATATCAGTTTTACACTCTGCAGAGGTTGCGCATATTTACCCACAAGTCATGTTACCCATCTGCCAATGGATCGCGACTTCCCATACGCCTCTACCGAGGAGGCGAGGCAGGGTAACACTACGAGGCCTTTACAAAGTTCCACTAGCTTCAGAAAACCCGCTACAGTTTATAGGAAGCTCCAATGCAGGGATCCCTTGCCTGACCGCCATCGCAGCAAAATCAACCAAGGACCTCCCTACACTGACCACTCCCCTACTGCCCTTGCCCCTTTCGGGTAAGGTAGTCCTCCACTAGCTTTCCTAATTAATCAGCCAAGGGCGTCCATAAACCCTTGTGGTAGCACTGTTTTCCCGGGTGGTCGCTCCATGTTCCAATTAACATAATGATCTTATCATGAACAGTAAATAACAACTGATAACAAAAGTATGAATAATATGTATCTCAATGCCCAAATCCACATATAGCACTAGCAAGTACTACCCAGAAAGTTCAGTGGTAAACAAGGCATAAAGATAGTCAAACTAGGGTAACCTATTGGGTCCCATCAAAATTAACCTATGCAGATCATTATGATTAATCAGAACATGAGTAGGTAAAAAGAAGTGATCAAGGGCACAACTTGCCTGGGACTTGAGATTCCAGGTACCAGGATGATCTTCAAGTGACACGTGTCCTCACTGCTAAACGTAGCAATACAGACAAACATGGTATAGGCCAAATTAACATCACACCAAACATAAGAATACTGCGTGATATTAACCTACGCATTGCTACAAGATCGTAGAAACAAGAACCACTAAATTCGGAGCTACGATTATTAAGTTATGAATTTCTGAAATCATTTAACGCTTAGAATAGGGTTCTTCATGTGAATAATTTTAAATCAAGTTTCATGGTTAGACAAAGGTACTAGGTAATAAACAATATTTAAACAAAATTAATTCCACTGGAATGAATCAATTTGGAGTTAAAATGAGAAAGTTATGAATTTTCTAAGATTATTCTATATTATAAATCACCTTCTAAAATTCTATTTACTTAAAACAAGGGCTAAGGACAGCTGGTACAAATTCTACAGAGCGCAGTGGCTAGTTTATAAAGATCCAGGGCTCGGCTGTAAATTGGTTTTGACTTGGGAGGATGGCGGGTTGGTTTAACAAAAGTGCAGGGACTCTTTTGAAAGAAGTGCACGGCGAAGGGGTACTAAGCATCCTGAACCGTCCGATCAAACTCGCACGACCCAGATTAGATCGAGTACCCTTGCGAACCGGTACTCACTGGTGATCGTGAGATGGGCGATCGATGGTGGAGATTTTAAACAACGCTGCCAGCCGCACGACCGAACGATCCAGGATCGACGGTCCGCACACGAAGGGTATAACGTTTATAATCACAACCGCCAACCGCGAGATCTACGGTCTGGATCCCACCCCATCAAAGCGGTACGTTTCTCAGAATCTTGGTCGTTAAGTATCCGATCGACGGCTGAGCGCCCTTCTTCTACCTAACGCTAGGCACGACGGAGTCCTGGCCTGACCGGCGGCAAACACGCCGGTGAACAGCCATCCCGCCCAACAGGCATTCATCCCTAAATCCGAAAGGTGTTACGCGAAGTGGAAGAAGATATGAGTTCACTAGAGGTGCCCTTACCAGCAATCGCGTAGCCGAAGCCCTGCTCTATTTTCTCTCTTCTTGCATCTCTCTCCTCCACGACGGCTTGTTCGCCCACACGGTTCCGGCGACCAAGCACCCTTCTCCCTCTCATGCACTCACGATGCCGCCCACCAGGACAACCCGCACGACCATGCCGAAGGTCTGAGTGACGGCGCAGACGGGATCTGGCTGCAGTGGCAGAATCCTCCTTGCACTTTCCTCTCGGTGGCGCTCTCTCCCTTTCGCGAGCTCACTGTTGGCGCTGGTTCGACACGACGAGAGAGCGAGGATGCGCGTCGGTATTTATACACAGTGGGGAGGGTCCAAGTAGTCGCAACAACTCCGAGATTTCCCCGTGCTTCGTGATTCTGGCGCCGGATTCCGTGCATTAAGCGCGCCTCTGTTGTTCTCGTCGCGCTTGGATAGGGATGAAGGGAAACCTGTCATACGGGACCCACAAGGCAACGACGACAGACCAGATGCGTGCGTGACTGGGGCTGTAGGCGTGCGAGCAGGGAGGCTGAGAGATCGGCC
Source organism: Zea mays (assembly GCF_902167145.1). Classification (NCBI taxonomy): domain Eukaryota; kingdom Viridiplantae; phylum Streptophyta; class Magnoliopsida; order Poales; family Poaceae; genus Zea; species Zea mays. The sequence continues at coordinate 46,840,725 of NC_050097.1, read as the reverse complement.
CCACACGTAAGTGGCGAGTGCGGCTGAAGACAAGTGGGCCGCACGGGATTTCTGGGCCCGGACCGAGGGGAAGAAGAGTGGGCTGAGGGAAGGAGTTTTGGCCCAAACGCAGGGAGAGGTCCCTTCTTTTTCTTTTCTTCTAGTTTCTTATTCTTTTTCTAATTTCTATTTATGTTTTCCATTTTCAAGTTTTTCCAAATTAGATTTTAAATTCTCATTTGTTTTCAAAAGTGTGACTCAAAATCAAATACATAACTCAAGAACTTCAGCATAAATGCAAAAATATTTCTTTCATTCTTTATTTGCTTATTATTTATTCCCTTCAAATAAATGTTTCTAAATGTAATTTTAGTGAAAGAAACATTTGTTAAATTAAATAGGAAAACTCCCTATTATTTATTTTTCTGAGATTTGAAATCATAATCTAAATTTTATAAGTTAAATTTAAATCTGAGTCATTAAACCCTAATATATTTTTTTATTTGTTTAATCATTTGGAAGGATAAATCATACACTAGATTCAATACCCTTATTACTCCTCAAAGAGAACAAAGTTACTTCCTATTTTCTCAAAATGTATTTTAGGGTTTACAAATCCTACCCCCCTTAACAGAAATCTCGTCCTCGAGATTTGTAAGAAAAAGGGATGCAACGAGTCTGGTTTGAAATTTAGTTTCTCATTTGGTTTAGGAATCAAAAGTTTTGTTTGAAGTTTTTTTATACACATTAGTAGATGATTTGGAAAATATGGATATATATATGTCTAGCCATTTATTATGTCAGATGAGGTACGGTTATGGCAAGTATATGTTGTGGCAAGGAAGAGTATAATAAGGAAAGACTTCATCCGGAACTGTGGATCTTGATTCCGCTGACGATTCAACTTGATCTTTGAAGACTTGAGTTGATGCTTATCCTTTTTTTGACATGTTGGTCTTCTTTGACATTTCTTCTTGGAGTTGCTATCTGAGTTAAGTACATATAGTTAGGATAGCCGGGGTACACGAGGTAGGTAGGTTTGAGCAGAGTTTTACTTTGCTTTTTGAACAAATGGGTTAGGCAACCTATGATGTAGGTTAGGTTGTTGTTTACGGACGAGTTAGTCCAAGGTATTAATTTAGGGTAAGATATGTTTATAGAATTAAGGCCTAATTTTTGTTGCCAACATTATCTAACTTATTTAAGTAACTCAATTTTAGATTAGATCATGGTTGTTATTCTAGAGTGGGATCAATAAGCTAATTAGGGCAAGATGAATCCATAAGGATAAGGTAGAATCTTTTGAGGACAGTTAGATCTATTAAGATGAGATAAGTAAAGTGGTTAGGATAAGATGAATCCTTCAAGATAAGATGAATCTATTAAGATAAGAGAATATTTTTAAGATAATATGGATCTATTAGTGTAGGGTAGAATCTTTTAAGATGAGATACATATTGTTAGGCTAGATATTTTAATGAGGGATAATCTAGTTTGTCTAGTTAGTTTTATAAGCATTATATATATGTAGATGTAATTGTGGACATTACTCCACAACCCATCACACTCAATAAAGATCCAAATCATACAAGTATCATAAGAACAAACATTGAAGCACATATATACCTACAAAAATAGTTTTGTTTTTGTTCCTAAGAGTAGGTCACCTGTCACACCCGGTTTTAGAAGGCAAACCGAATGCGAACCATGTACGTGCCAGGATCAGTTATTCACGTACACAGCAGTTACATAACATGGACATCATCACACAGTGCTCAAAATGGTATTAAAAGGGAAATAATAGTCGATTACATCATACGTCTGAGACGTCCATATAGTTCTTACAATAAATCAAAGTGCGAAAACGAAACGTAGATAACCGCGGCCTTCACAGGCAGCCGACTGGGGGTTGCCGCTAACCCACGCCTAGAACTCGTCGTAGTCTTGGAACTCCTGGAAGTCTCCTTCCACAGCTTCATCTTCGCCTGAGCAGTGGTTGCAATGCTGACAACCTGGGGATGAGGGTTTGGTGTGTAGAGCAAGAGTGAGTACACATCAACATACTCAGCAAGTATCCTGTTTGGCTGTAGTGGACTAGCTTTATGTGGGGATGAGTCAAGCAGTTGCTTTTAGTTGGTCAGATTATTATTTACTAGTAGAAAGCCAGGTTTTAACATTAACCCAAGTTATTAGCCCGATGTACCCTTTCCAAACGGAAAGAATACCACTTACCAGCACCATAGACATAACCAAAACCATCAGTCTCATTGCCACCTGTAAACCAAAGTGTCTCTGATCAAGTACCACTAATCACTGGAGCTCCCTTGGCCGCTCATAACCGCGAGCACGGTTGATATATCAGTTTTCAAACACTCTGCAGAGGTTGTGCACTTTACCCACAAGCCGTGATTCCCTTTCTGCCCGGAGATCATGACTCTCCATTGATCACTACCAAGGTGACCCAGCAGGGCATCACTACGTAGCCTTTACAAAGATTCCCCAGGGCTGTAGCCACCCGTTAGGTTTCCTAAATGCACCGCACTCCTCCCCAAGGGGCGAACCCAAACTTGGCAGAGCAAGCCGCATACACCGAGCCCCATTGACGGCACGACGGCTAAGTGATCTACACCCCGGATCCTCTAATTATTCAGCTAAGGGCATCCCATTCCACCCTCATGGTTGCACTGTTTTCCCGGGCGGTCATCCATAGAACAGGTCCTTACGGAGAGGCACTCGAGAAACCGCTCGAGCCCCCTTGAAGACCACAAGTACAACATCATAATAAGAGAAGGGAAAACAACGTATCATAGATAATCTCATCATGTTCATTGATTAGAGTTTGAGCAATAGCATAAAGCTAAACAATAATAATCCAACCCAAGTAGGTAATCAAGGACATGGATAACAAAAGCTAGTCAATCCTTAAGTATAAATGTGTAAAGCGGGAGGTGAATTAAATAATGAATAGGACAGAGATAGGTCAAAGGACACTTGCCTCCACCAACTGACTGCTGCTCAGGGGCTTCTCCTGCGAGTTCCTCAGGCTCTTCGACCGGATCGTTCTCTATGCGATTGCAAGCATACATACATCCATCCATTCAAATTAGGAAACAAACAGTACACCACACAAGGGGACAAATAAAGTAAATATGCATAAAGTATGACATTCGATATCGCATTCGTTAAGGTTAGAAAGAAACGGGGAAAGGTCTCGCAGGGGTTAAAGCTTATGCACTAATGATTAGTTAAATTATGCGCTCTAGTTCCAATTGGTTCTAACAAAAGAATTAGTTATATGCACTAACGGAAACCTAGCCCCTTTTTAGTTGATCAACCTTAAGCGAAATGAACAATTGACTATATGAATTGACTAACGTAACGGAATTCTAAATTAAGTTTCCTATTTCATTAACATGAACGATGATTAGCTTGCCCAGAATAAAATAAATAACAATAATAAAAGAAAAGAAAAGAAAATAAAATAAATAAAAAAAAGGGGCGGTTGAACCGGCCAGGGGGCGGTTGAACCGGCCAGGGGCAGGGGCGGGGGCGGCCAAGCCGGTGGCGGGCGGCCGAGCTGGCGGGCGGGGGGGGGGGGGGTCGAGCTAGGGCAGGGGGCGGCCGAGCTGGGCGCGCAGGGGCGGCTGGGCAGGGGCGGTCGAACCGGCGGGCGGGGGGGGGGGGGGGGGGGGGGGGGCTGGGCCGGCCGAGCCGGCAGCCGAACCGGCGGCCGAGCCGGGGCGGGCGGGCGGCCGGACCGGGGGCGCGGGGGCGGCCGAGCGGCGATGGCCGAGCCGGGTAGGGGAGAGGAGGGGAGATGGGAGAGGGAGGAGAGGGGGAGGGGGACCTCACCGGGGAAGGGGACGGGGCGGCTGAACCGGCGATGAGCAGGGGCGGCGGCTAGGGCAGGGGCGGCGGCTGGGGTGGGGGAGAGGGAGAATGGGAGGGAGAGAGAGGGATTTGGGGGGAAAAGGGAAGGGCGGCTGGGCCAGCTGGGCCCAAAGGGGGCGCGCGGGGGGGCGGCTGGGCCGGCCAGGGGCGGCTGGGTCGGCCGGGGCGGCCCACGGCGCGGGAGAGAGAAAAAGGGAGGAGAGAGAGAAGGAAAAAAAAGAAAAAGAAAAAAAAGGTTTTCTCCTTTTCGAAATCCATTTTTCCTGGATGAATGCACTTACATTTTTAAGCAATCGAAAGAATGCATGGTTCGGCATGATGCATCAAACAACATAAAGTATTTTAAGGTTTTGCTTTACGCGGGAATTCCAAGCCGAACCCCGCTATAATTTTGGAAAAGATCAAGGTCTAGCGAGGGAAAAGGAAAAAAAAGAAAGGGTAACACCCGAATTTAGCGAGTGAAGAAAAGAAAAAATTCAACTCCAAAATTCGGGGCGTTACAAACCTATCACCCTTAAAAGAATCTCGCCCTCGAGATTCAGGGCTGGCTAGCAAAGAGCTCTGGGTACTTGGCCATCAGATCATCTTCACGCTCCCAGGTTGCTTCTTCCTCAGGGTGATGATTCCATCTGACCTTGCACATTCTGATGGTCTTCCTTCGGGTGACTCTGTCTGCAACCTCAAGGATTTGCACTGGCTTCTCAACGTAGGTCAAGTCCTCCTGGACTTCAAGACCTTCCACTGGCAACTGCTCTTCTGGCACACGCAAGCACTTCTTCAACTGAGACACATGAAAGACATCATGCACAGCGGACAAATTCTCTGGCAGACTGAGCTGATAGGCCACTTCTCCACGCCTTGAGAGGATTTGGTACGGACCAATGTAGCGGGGTGCTAACTTGCCTTTGACTCCGAACCTCTTGACTCCTCTGATCGGTGACACTTTCAGATAGACAAAGTCTCCGATTTCGAAACTCAGCTCTCTTCTTCTTATGTCTGCATAGCTTCGCTGCCTCGATTGCGCTATCTTCAGATTCTCTCGGACCATCTTGATGTTCTCTTCGGCTTCAAGCAAAATGTCTGGTCCAAACACCTGCTTTTCTCCAGGCTGATCCCATTGCAACGGAGTTCTACAACTCCTTCCATAGAACGCCTGAAATGGTGACATCTTTCTTCTCCACAAATAGGACAGGGGCGGCCCAAGGCGAGGTGCTTGGCCGGATGTAACCTTTCTCTGACAGCTCATCAATCTGCTTCTTAAGTTCAACCAACTCTGGTCTAGATATTATGTAAGCTCTCTTAAAGATAGGGGAGGTTCCAGGAAGAAGCTCTATGGCAAACTCAACTTTCCGCTCGGGTGGCATACCCGGTAAATCCTTTGGAAACACATCCGGGAACTCGGACACAACCTTGATACTCTCAATTGGGTCTGCTTCACTGCTATCGACAGCTGTCTGATAACAACTTCCTTTCTTTGGCTCAGGCGGGACTAACTCGGTCACCACTTCCTCTCCTAGTGGGGACACCAACTTGATGGTCCTTTTATCACAACTGATAACTGCCTGGTACTTATCTAGCCAATTCATCCCTAGGATGACATCTATTCCCTGAGTACCCATTACTATGAGGTTGGCGGGAAACACTATCCCCCTTATTTCCACACTTATATTCAAACAAATGCTATCGGCTCGAATTCTATCACCGGCTGAGTCAATTTGAATGGGGGTTGACATGGTAGTAATTGGAAGATTATGTGTTTCTACCCATGATGCAGTAATGAAAGAATGCGTTGCTCCAGTATCAAATAACACCTCTGCAATATGGGAGTCGACTGGGAACATACCTACTATCATGCCGGGGGTCTCCTGAACTGCTTCAGCCTCCAAGTGGTTCAGTCTCCCATGATTGTAGCGTGGCTGAGAGCGGTTGCCTGTGCCAGGCTGAGACACATTCTGCTTTGCTGGGGCATTGGGGCCTGACTGTTGCTGGGCTGCCTTCTTCGAACATTGCATCACCCAGTGGCCTTGCTCTCCACAGTGGAAACATGCTCTGTTTCCAACCTGAGCTGATGCTGCCTGATTGTTCTGCTGGTTTGCTGGGGCAGGAAGACGAGGTGCTTGCTGATTCTGCCTCTAAAACTGACCTCCTGACTGATTGCTCTAACGGTTCTGATACTGGTGCTGAGGATACTGCCTTTGGAACTGCTGATGCTGCTGAGGTGGACGCTGGTTCTGCCTGAACTGCTGAGGTTGATTGCCTGAGAAACAGGGACGACTGCTGCTTCCAGGCTGGGGTCCACTGATCTTGCGCTTACGATCCTCCATCTTCTTACGCTTTCTTTCTGTCATGATTGCTCTGTCAATCAGGTGCTGGAATGTCGGGAAGGTATGATTCATCAGCTGATACTGAAGAGGGTCAACCAAGCCTCTCAGGAAACGGTACTACCGCTTGGCGTCGGTGTTGACATCTTCAGGAGCATAGCGAGACAGCTGCAGAAACCTGTCTCGGTACTCACTGACAGACGATGACCCTTGCTTGAGGGCCAGAAACTCCTCCTTCTTCACTGTCATCAGACCTGCAGGAACATGGTACTGACGAAAGCTACCTCTGAACTCTTCCCAGGTGATGGCGTCGGGGTGGGCATGGGTGGCGAGGTAAGACTCCCACCATGATTGGGCTGCTCCTCTCAACAGACGGGGACCATACAGAACTTTCTCTCTGTCATCGCACTGAGCGGTATGCAACTCCCGCTCTACAGTGCGCAGCCAATCTTCAGCATCCATGGGGTCAGAAGAGTGAGCAAACGTTGGTGGATGACCTCTCATGAATTCAGCACGCTTGTCTCTGGGCATCTGAGGCATCTGAGGCTGAGGTGGGGCCTGCTGCTGCTGCTGCTGAATGGCAGCCAGAGTCTGACCGATGGCTTGAACTGCCTGAGTCTGCATCAGAAACATCTGCTCGATCGACATCGGGGGCGGGGGCGGCAGATGCTGTTGCTGGGGTACCTCCTCCTGCTGAGCAGCTCGCTCCTGCTGAGCACGCCTTCCTCCTCTGCGCCTGTTCTCTGACATCTGCAGAATGCAACCACACATCAGAACTGATCTGGCAAATCTTGCAGCATAAGAAAAGAGTATAGAATTCTCCAACAGCACTGAACAGATGAGCATCTTCACTGATCTCCAACATAGACCACACAGCTTCTCAGATAAAGAGGAAAGTGGAATAAAAGGTTTCCCAACTATATAGCTAACTCCATTAACATATAACAGGTAAACCAAAATGCAGGGGATACCCACACTCTGGTGACAGTCATTACAAAAATCCAAACCAAACATAGTTCATCATGACAAACATAAATGCACAGGATATAGCAAACTACCCTGTCTAACTAAGACTAACTAAGAGCGAGACTAACGCTAAGACTGTAGCTTCTATGTATATATTTCGTATCACTTACAAGATCCAACTCTAACGAACTATGGTTCTAGAGTTATCTTGGTCTTGCAGTCGGGATTGCCATAAGACTGGTGTCCACGCCGAGGTGAGCGGTACGGGTGCTGAGTCCCAACGGGAGCGGGGGAACCATCGTCTAGGTGACGACGTTCCGCGCGCTCAGCCCGCAGCAGGGCGATCTCAGCACGAGCCCTACTCAGCTCGTCTAATGCATGGTCCAGCTCCGTGTTTAGCACAGCGGCTAGGTTGACTGTGCTGCTCAACCTAGGATTGTCCTCACCGACAGGTGAGACAATCACGCCTCCTGTGCTGCCAGATGGACGACGGGGGTAATACTTCAGGTCAAGACCGTCAGCTACCCCACCGAAAACCGAGCAGTAGTGCGAAAGCGCACGCCGTGCAGCATCTTGCATGGCTGCCTCAGCTGAGTCCTGCTCAGAGATAGAATAGTGCTCTGAGCAGGCCTCCGCACCCTGGAGACTGTTCTCCGGACGGCGCACCAAGCAGGTTGCCTCCTAGCGGTCCGGGTAGACCCCGCGACTATGCTGGTAGACCACACAGCGATACTCGATGGACCAAGTACGCCGGTTAAGTGCCCGACGTAGCAGGGTGTCGAGCGCATCGTGGAAGTGACACCCGCGAGCAGCGTCGCAAGTGATGGGTCGAGCAACCCATCCTTCCGGCTCATGGTTAGCAGAGAAGTCGGTGTCGTGGCTCGAGCTGTCGTCGCCACCTCCGTCGTCTAGGTCTCCTCCAGCAGCTACTCCAGAAGCTGGGGCGCCCGGTGATGGTGCAGGGGGCGCCTCCAGGGGAAGCACAGGGGAGCAGCTCCTCATGGACTCTATCTCCTGTTGGAGTGAGAAAGAAGAGCCCTGCTGCTCCTGTCGTCGACGTTCCTGCTCCTCATGCAGGCGGTGGTGAAGTCTCTCCAAGTGGCGGGACTGTCCGGCCACGGGACGGCGAAGCGGACGCTCAGCAAGGCGGGAGGGTAAGAAGGGGATGACAGACTTTCGTGCAGTGTGTCTAAGTCGAGCCATCTACAAAAGACATCGCAAGCAAAAGGGTGAGAACAGAATTAATATGACCAACAAATAATGAATCATAAGTAAATGAAGAATTAGAATAAAACACAATTTTCAGCAAGGTATATTATATAGTAGAACATAGGTTTGGTCGGTATGACCAACTTTTGAAGGGATATCAAAGTCAAGGCAGGGACAAAGGTCTATAGTCCTTAGAACGACCATTCTACTCTAGGTTAGCGGTCCTACAGTCAGCACGACTTTGATACCACTTATGTCACACCCGGTTTTAGAAGGCAAACCGAATGCGAACCATGTACGTGCCAGGATCAGTTATTCACGTACACAGCAGTTACATAACATGGACATCATCACACAGTGCTCAAAATGGTATTAAAAGGGAAATAATAGTCGATTACATCATACGTCTGAGACGTCCATATAGTTCTTACAATAAATCAAAGTGTGGCGGAACCGCCCGAATTATTCTAGCTTAAGTGCCCAAGTCGTACCCTTAAGGGCAGCAACACACTTAAACAGGAATAACCCGTCAGTCCCTCGGATCTAGTCCGATAAAGCCACTTATCCAGGATCGAATACCACTAGCTCACACGAAGGTGAGGCACAGAGAAATACAATAAAACATAATACCACAAATTTAATAAGTGTCATTAGTGATTACATTATCGGAGTTTCATAAATAATAACCATAAATTTTAATGCAGCGGAAATAACTAACGGAGAAAACGAGTAACATGGCGAAGCCTGGCCACGCTACTCCTCCTGGTCCTCTCCTGCGGAAGCAATAACCCACTCGACCATCAATCCCGGTGGCAGGGATGAAGGCCAAGTCACACCATCAACCAAATCAAGGAGGTACCTGCAAAAATTATGCCACAAGCAAGGCTGAGTATACTAATACTCAGCTAGACTTACCCGGTGTGAGGAGTCTACTCCTCTACCTCTAGACCATGCAGCTGTTTGGCTGAGGGGTTTGGTTTGCCAAAAGCACTAGCTGAGTCTAAAAACAAGTTTTAGCCTTTCAAGTTCTAGAATAATAATTTAGACTAGATGAGAACCTATCTATTCATACATGATATCAAACATTATATCAATCAACATCTTTTGCCAGTATCTCATTTCCACTTATTACTCAATGCATCACAATGGATCAAGCAGTCTCATTAGCTGCGAGAAGCAGACGATTCGAATCGAGTTTTAACCTTGCAAGGTAAACCTAAACACACGACATGTCAGGGCACTCCGTCCCCACACATGTCAACCGTCCCCATCGATTCCCCGTTCGCGTCCAGGCCTCACCGCCTTGGCATACAATGCTCCACTGACCCCGGCTGCCACCGTGCAGTGGCCGCACTTGTACCCACCATATCTAGAATGGGAGACCCAGTCTCAGGTCGCGTGAGGGATAAAGTCCGCGCCCGGCTTCACTCAGGTACTAGGTTTACCGGTTACCATTTTTCCCGACATGTGTTTAGTACATTCAAACGCTTGACACAGGTATCCGCACGTTAATCCTTATTCCAATTTTGTCTCATAGACAACGCATCCCCATGGATCCGTGTCCACAGACCATCATCATTCTGTTATCAAAATGGATACAACCAATTCCTGACCTCGTGCGAGTGCTAGAAAAATCACTCGACTTCTACCGAGATCCTGATTTAGCATAGCAGCTACTCGACCTAGCATACTAGTATCCATCTCAAAAGGAATCCTGAGTTCATGCAACTAGGGTTTCAGCCAACTCCTACACTTAAGTGCACGGTACAAGCCTACAAACATTAAGTGTAGTAAAATAACATATATAAACGGTTATGCATAAAACCGGGGCTTGCCTTTAATTTAACACTTAGGTAGTGTTTGCTGGGGGAGGTACTCGCTTGGCGAGCATCCACTGGATAAGTCCATCATTCTTCAGGTCGTCCATCCACTGCATCTTGTGGCTGGCACCACATCACTTGCACGATCGTCATCTCTCGGTCCTAAATGAGATGCAGGATGCATATGTATGAATATGATGAAATATATCATAAGATAATCCCAAAATGGACGGTAGCGAACTAAACATTAAATTGTAAGACATCGCGACAACTGTACGCAAGCGCTAGTTATCTATATGTCATCGCGCATACGTAGTCAATCATCACTGGAAAACAACAAACACTTCCTATAATTATCTATTGCAAACACGATACCATAAGTACAAGCATTCGCCACGTTCATTTTTATCATTCATTAGTTACTTATTATTAAACTAGTTAAGTACGCATAAATTTACGATGACTTACACATAGACAGACTTAGTTAAAAAGGAATAGTTGCTTAATCGGGTTTTACAATCATTCACAACCTTCTACTACAAGCATACACCCTAGAGAACACACATGAGGAGATAGTTAATTCACAATTACAAATTGTACTACTTTAATGACGTTGGTTACTTAGTAGTATTAGCAGAAAGCCAAGACATGATATTATTCATTTTGTTTCCCTAATATATAATTGTACTTGCTAACTGTTGATTAAGCTAAGCTACTTATTAGACCTTAACCAATTTAGTTCACTAACGTAGTGAGATGTGTACTACTTACTTATATATAACCCCAATTATACCAGTCACTTATTATTATTACTCATGTTCAGTCAAATCCCAAGACAAACAAGCAGTCGACTCAAGACAGCTACAACAAAGTAGGGCAATCAATCACATTCAACATGTTTGGGACAGCAGCACAGCAGTCACTCATTTTAATCATAACTCTTCAAATATTAATCCAAAAATAGCAAACTAGGACTTTATGGAAAGCTTAAAAAGTGAACTACAACTTTGGTATTTTTATCTCAACAAGATTCAACACTTAGCAAGGTCAAAAAGTGCTAACACAGCAGCTCTGTCTAGATTGGACAGATTCAGACATACAACTTCAAAAACTCACAACTAAAGATTCAGACATCCAAACTAATTGATTCTGGACTTTCTGGAAAGGTAATAAAATTGTCTACATATCATTTATAAACATCTCAAGGTGATTCAATATTTAACTAAGGACAAAAGACACTAGAAGGCTTTGCTGTCCAGAATTGGACATATTTAGTCTTCAGAGTTTAAACATCCATAACTTAATCTTCAGATCACCAAAAAGAGTGATCCAAGACTTTTTGAAAAGCTTGGCAAAAGCACTACATACTTTTGTAATCACCAAGAATTGATTCTATGCTGAACTGAATCAAACAATTCAGTTTTCGAAATCTGTTCTGTCAGTGGACAGAATACAACAACCAGTTTGAAAAATTCATAACTCCTAATCTGTCAGGCCTATGGTTATGAAATTTTAACACAAGCAAGATAAGAAAAGCATCTACAACTTTCTTATAACGACCATGAACAGATTGTAACATTAACTTAAGCAAACAATTCAGTTCCTAAAATCTGTACAGAAATTGGACAGATTCAGTTACTGAATTTGTGAAAAGCACAACTCCTAAACGATCAGACTTATGCCTGTCAAATTTTAACACCAGCAAGATAATAAAGTTATCTACCACTTTTCTATAGCACATATCTACAGAAAACACAATTTGGTTCATCAAACATATAGCACAGGGAAATCACTGCGTGCAGCCCAAAACAACAACTAATAATTTCAGCTCCTATTTACTTCAAGAATTGCCGCGTTCTAGAAACTCGAACCATTCTAACACTTTACCATTTATTAGCGTTAAATTAATCAAATGAGGACTAATAAGTAGACTTACTAATACTTATCCGTGTTATTTTGAACACTAGAAGTACCATACTCAATTAACAACGCATTCTCTACGATAATCAATATCGAAACGCTTTTCACCCAATAATTTGCATTTTAACTTAGACTTCACATGAGCACTACTACTTTTTACCCGCGATCATAACAATACACATTTAGGCCATAACAAGCAAATCATCGTGATTACGAGCTTAACCAACCCGTGTAACACTTCAGCTAACTAGAGCAACGGCATAGCCCGCTAAATAACATACACGTTGGCTTGCCTATTACTATCGCAATCCGAGACACAACATACACTACCACATTTTTATAAACACACATACTCACAAGTATTTTCGCACATCGACCAATCTATACGAATCGTAAACCACTAATCTCTAACTCGAAACCATCATGCGCTTACTTCCCAATTCATGAACACATAACGTGTATTGACCCGACTCAAGATATAGAGGAAGCGATGACTACTTTGGCATGTCACCACCTCTCTATATAAGCCAAAACAATTTCTACCATCGACTAAGAGTTCTAAGTATTAAACACATTATTACTTTCCACGCGCATATAAACCTCAACTAAACGCCAGTGACACCGATGGATTTTTACTAAACTCATCGTGCGCATAACCCTATCTCGCATACAACCAAATTGTGGCGTGCACTCGAAACACTTCGATCAATGTGGCGCGACCACTAATATATGAACTCCGACACTCATGTCTTAACAATACATCCTCCCCGCAAACTAGCATTGTCTAAACTACTCGTTACATTAACAAATATATCCCCTATATAATCACGAACCCCATCACATTGCATAAAACAAATACACTTTTCACATAAAAACATATCGATGCATTTGTAACTTAGTTTTCGCATTAAACAACGCATCACATATTTTCCGATCAAAATAAAAATATAAAAACATCCGAGTTCTTTTCTACTTCATTTTCTTTTCTACTCGCGTCCATTCATACAAATATATTTTCACGCACATATTCACGCCATCGACTGAATCGTAAATAAAACAAAAGCAACCTGGCCGAATCGGTGAGTCGCATGTGCTGTCCACCGGCTAGCATTTCGTCGCATAGGTAGAGCACGAGGCACGACATCGATAGCTAGCTGCACACAACAACGTCGATTTACTGATTTAGTCATTTCATCGAGCAAGAGAAGTGCAGGACAGCGAGGAGCTCACCGCGGATTGACGGCATTGCGACGGGGATTGCGCAGATCGACGGCGAAGCGAGACGCGGAGACGTCGGGGTTGCACGGATCGACGACGCGGCTGCTCTCGATGCGGAGGGGATCCAAGGCTGCTGCTGCAGGCTTGCTGGCGTGCCGACGAGGAGGAGCAGGGGAGTTGTGCATGTTTCAGCCGAAGTGGAGGGAGGGGTGGTGCTGTCCATGGATGGGAGAGCTGAGCACGCCATGGAGAAGAGCTGGGGAGGGCGATGGCTTGAGGGAACAGAGGGGTCTGCTATGACTGTAACTTGAGCAAGATCGCCATGAGTGATGGAGGAGTGGCAAGCACGGGTCTGCACAATAGGGAAACCATCGTTCGTTGCTGTGGGGCTCAGAGGCGAAGGCACTGCTCCCAGCCGAGGAAGACGACAGCAGACATGAGTTGCCGACTCAGGCCTGGCAATGGTGGTCGAGGCAGAACTTGGCTAGAAAGGGGATGACATGGGGTCGGCATCCATGGCGGGAACAGGAATCGTGTGACGAGCAGAGCGCGTCACAGGCTCCCAGCCGCGACTGTGCACGAGGACAAGGGTGCACGGAAGTGGGGTTCGAGATCTGCTGGCGGTAGAGGGTGCTCAGCGCTGGAGGAACTCGCCTAGGAGATGGGAGTGCCGAGCTCCAAGGACTGGAGGAAGGGGGGCAAAAACCGTGCAGGGCACCGGTCACGCAGGAACAAGGGGGCGTCGATCTCCATGGAAGATGGCCAGCCATGAGGGGGCCTGCAGGATTGGCCGAGATCTCCACCAACGACGAGAACTTCGGCCACCAATGCGGCCAGGGCAGAGGCGAGCTCGGTCTCCAGCCTGGGCGTCAACCACTTGAGCTCGGACCTGGGAGAGGGAGGAGATCCCCTGCTTGCTGTCGTGTGGGAGAAGGAGAAGCTCCACGGGAGAGATGGCTGGGAGAAAAAGGAAGGGTGGCGGCTGGTTGATTTAACTGGACACCGATGGCACCCGATTGGCCACCGTCGGCGGCAACATCTACTGGTTGGCTGCAGCTGCCGTGAAGGAGAGGGGGACAGGGAGAGGAGTGGCTGCTCGAATGATTTAACGGGACGCTGCTGGCAGCTATTGGCACAGGATTTGGTGGCCAGCCACTGGCTAGAGCTGGCAGTGGCAGATGGTGCTATCGGCTAGAGAAGAAGACAGGGAGATGGTGACCGCTGGTTGATTATTTAAAGAGAAAAAGAGATGATTGTTTAGGAGCTAATTAAAATTTTTATTTGATTTCTCTGAGATAAAGCTCCCATATAAGTTGTATATTAAGACGAGGGCAATTTATTGTTTGGAGAGGAGTGGTCATCTGTTAGCCGATTCGTGCAGCGCTCACTCGTTGGCTAAGACCGACGCAGGGAACGGAGTGAGCTGACATACGGATGAACGAGAGGCCACAGAATAAAATGAACCGAAACATTTTATTTGGGTGTTGCTTGGAAATTAAATTCTCGCACACAAGTAGAAATAAAATGAATCGAGATCGATCGGCTTCGGATTCAGTATCGAAATAAAACGAGTCGGATTAATAAAAATCATTGTCAATGTTGATTTTCGAATTTAGATTGGACATAGAGATTTTAAGCCGAGTTGGATAAAATTAAATAGGTGCCAACACGTGGAGTATCCCGTTTGAGAGCACGGGCTCGGATTAATTTTTGGACACAGATCGAACATCGAGGAATTGGATTCGGACACAGCTCGACTAGCAATTGTCGAGCGCTTGATTAAATGAACTTTGAACGAGATTTAAAAGTCGAGAATGATTAACGGTTTGCATTCGCGTCGAGAAGAAAAGTTTTGACAGGCTCCAAATTCGGCCTTTCTAGAGATTGAATAAAATCAGAAATTGGTGAAACCTTCACAAGTAACTTGATAATTGGAGATAAACGTGATCGAGAAATAGAATTTTTCACTGAGCATCAGAGATTAGGATAAATCTCCCGTCATAACACGAAATAGACACCTGGGGTGTCACACAAAGTGCGAAAACGAAACGTAGATAACCGCGGCCTTCACAGGCAGCCGACTGGGGGTTGCCGCTAACCCACGCCTAGAACTCGTCGTAGTCTTGGAACTCCTGGAAGTCTCCTTCCACAGCTTCATCTTCGCCTGAGCAGTGGTTGCAATGCTGACAACCTGGGGATGGGAGTTTGGTGTGTAGAGCAAGAGTGAGTACACATCAACATACTCAGCAAGTATCCTGTTTGGCTGTAGTGGACTAGCTTTATGTGGGGATGAGTCAAGCAGTTGCTTTTAGTTGGTCAGATTATTATTTACTAGTAGAAAGCCAGGTTTTAACATTAACCCAAGTTATTAGCCCGATGTACCCTTTCCAAACGGAAAGAATACCACTTACCAGCACCATAGACATAACCAAAACCATCAGTCTCATTGCCACCTGTAAACCAAAGTGTCTCTGATCAAGTACCACTAATCACTGGAGCTCCCTTGGCTGCTCATAACCGCGAGCACGGCTGATATATCAGTTTTCAAACACTCTGCAGAGGTTGTGCACTTTACCCACAAGCCGTGATTCCCTTTCTGCCCGGAGATCATGACTCTCCATTGATCACTACCAAGGTGACCCAGCAGGGCATCACTACGTAGCCTTTACAAAGATTCCCCAGGGCTGTAGCCACCCGTTAGGTTTCCTAAATGCATCGCACTCCTCCCCAAGCGGCGAACCCAAACTTGGCAGAGCAAGCCGCATACACCGAGCCCCATTGACGGCACGACGGCTAAGTGATCTACACCCCGGATCCTCTAATTATTCAGCTAAGGGCATCCCATTCCACCCTCATGGTTGCACTGTTTTCCCGGGCGGTCATCCATAAAACAGGTCCTTACGGAGAGGCACTCGAGAAACCGCTCGAGCCCCCTTGAAGACCACAAGTACAACATCATAATAAGAGAAGGGAAAACAGCGTATCATAGATAATCTCATCATGTTCATTGATTAGAGTTTGAGCAATAGCATAAAGCTAAACAATAATAATCCAACCCAAGTAGGTAATCAAGGACATGGATAACAAAAGCTAGTCAATCCTTAAGTATAAATGTGTAAAGCGGGAGGTGAATTAAATAATGAATAGGATAGAGATAGGTCAAAGGACACTTGCCTCCACCAACTGACTGCTGCTCAGGGGCTTCTCCTGCGAGTTCCTCAGGCTCTTCGACCGGATCGTTCTCTATGCGATTGCAAGCATACATACATCCATCCATTCAAATTAGGAAACAAACAGTACACCACACAAGGGGACAAATAAAGTAAATATGCATAAAGTATGACATTCGATATCGCATTCGTTAAGGTTAGAAAGAAACGGGGAAAGGTCTCGCAGGGGTTAAAGCTTATGCACTAATGATTAGTTAAATTATGCGCTCTAGTTCCAATTGGTTCTAACAAAAGAATTAGTTATATGCACTAACGGAAACCTAGCCCCTTTTAGTTGATCAACCTTAAGCGAAATGAACAATTGACTATATGAATTGACTAACGTAACGGAATTCTAAATTAAGTTTCCTATTTCATTAACATGAACGATGATTAGCTTGCCCAGAATAAAATAAATAACAATAATAAAAGAAAAGAAAATAAAATAAATAAAAAAGGGGCGGTTGAACCGGCCAGGGGCAAGGGCGGGGGCGGCCAAGCCGGCGGCGGGCGGCCGAGCTGGCGGGGGGGGGGGGGGTCGAGCTAGGGCAGGGGGCGGCCGAGCTGGGCGCGCAGGGGCGGCTGGGCAGGGGCGGTCGAACCGGCGGGGGGGGGGGCTAGGCCGGCCGAGGCGGCGGCCGAGCCGGGGCGGGCGGGCGGCCGGACCGGGGGCGCGGGGGCGGCCGAGCGGCGATGGCCGAGCCGGGTAGGGGGAGAGGAGGGGAGATGGGAGAGGGAGGAGAGGGGGAGGGGGACCTCACCGGGGAAGGGGACGGGGCGGCCGAACCGGCGATGAGCAGGGGCGGCGGCTAGGGCAGGGGCGGCGGCTGGGGTGGGGGAGAGGGAGAATGGGAGGGAGAGAGAGGGATTTGGGGGAAAAGGGAGGGGCGGCTGGGCCAGCTGGGCCCAAAGGGGGCACGCGGGGGGGGGGGGGGGGGCGGCTGGGACGGCCGGGGCGGCCCACAGCGCGGGAGAGAGAAAAAGGGAGGAGAGAGAGAAGGAAAAAAAAGAAAAAGAAAAAAGGTTTTCTCCTTTTCGAAATCCGTTTTTCCTGGATGAATGCACTTACATTTTTAAGCAATCGAAAGAATGCATGGTTCGGCATGATGCATCAAACAACATAAAGTATTTTAAGGTTTTGCTTTACGCGGGAATTCCAAGCCGAACCCCGCTATAATTTTGGAAAAGATCAAGGTCTAGCGAGGGAAAAGGAAAAAAAGAAAGGGTAACGCCCGAATTTAGCGAGTGAAGAAAAGAAAAAATTCAACTCCAAAATTCGGGGCGTTACATCACCTATTCCTAAAGGTCACTTTAGGCACGAGATTTCAAAGCGTGAAATCCACTTTTGTCTTTAGAAGTGAAAAGGTAAGAATAATCAGAGTAAAGCGAAAATAGATGAGAAAAGATTAAGATGAGTTTAGAAAAGAACCAGAGTAAGGTAAGTAAGTATTGGTTGTCCAGTTCTATCTAGGTTTCGTCCTACAGTCAACATTCCTCTGATACCACTTCTGTCACACCCGGATTTCAGGGGCACTAAGACCCGGGCGCGAACATAATCACCAGGTGTGCTGGGACCAAGTCTCACACATATGATGAATCATGGCACATGATCAAATGTCACATCTTTACTATATAATAGGAGTTCTATACAAAATAAATAAGTAATTACATTATAAGGATACAACGGTCTAGCAACCCAAAGTTGACTGAGAGACGACGACCTAGATCTCTCACGAACACATCACAACATCCTCCAAGCGCCTCATCCTGTGGTACCTGTTCTTGACCTATGGGGGGTGAGACAGCAAGAGTGAGCTCACATACGTTCATCGCTCAACAAGTTGTGGGGAATAATGTGCATGAACTCGCCAAAGGTGGGAGCTCACATGAAGTGTAAGGCTTACCAAAGAGGATGGTTAGAGCTGAGCATTGCTTTTAAAGTTGGTCAAAATTTTATTAGCAATTACTAAGTATAAGTAAATACCAACCCAATTAAGTAGTAGAACA
Organism: Zea mays; assembly: GCF_902167145.1. Classification (NCBI taxonomy): domain Eukaryota; kingdom Viridiplantae; phylum Streptophyta; class Magnoliopsida; order Poales; family Poaceae; genus Zea; species Zea mays. The sequence goes on along the minus strand of NC_050097.1, from coordinate 46,822,185 downwards.
AAAGGAGTAACAACATCACCTGCGATGCAATGCATATGACAAATTGAATTTAGTTCCATAAATTAATCATGTGAGGGTCCGAGCTGCTCATGACCGTGAGCACGGCTAGTATACCAGTTTTACACTCTGCAGAGGTTGCACATCTTTACCCACAAGTCATGTTACCCATCTGCCAAGGGATCGCGACTTCCCATATGCCTCTACCGAGGAGGCGAGGCAGGGTAACACTACGAGGCCTTTACAAAGTTCCACTAGCTTCAGAAAACCCGCTACAGTTTATAGGAAGCTCCAATGCAGGGATCCCTTGCCTGCCCGCCATCGCAGCAAAATCAACCAAGGACCTCCCTACACTGACCACTCCCCTACTGCCCTTGCCCCTTTCGGGTAAGGTAGTCCTCCACTAGCTTTCCTAATTAATCAGCCAAGGGCGTCTATAAACCCTTGTGGTAGCACTGTTTTCCCGGGTGGTCGCTCCATTTCCAATTAACATAATGATCTTATCATGAACAGTAAATAACAACTGATAACAAAAGTATGAATAATATGTATCTCAATGCCCAAATCCACATATAGCACTAGCAAGTACTACCCAGAAAGTTCAGTGGTAAACAAGGCATAAAGATAGTCAAACTAGGGTAACCTATTGGGTCCCATCAAAATTAACCTATGCAGATCATTATGATTAATCAGAACATGAGTAGGTAAAAAGAAGTGATCAAGGGCACTGAAAGCATCTAGGCCCCTGGTTGGTTTTAGTGATTAATGACAACGTATTGTTATATGTGACTAACGTGTGTTTTGCAGGACAAATGGTAAGTTAGGTCGCATTGCAGGTAGAAGTACTACAACGGTGAAAACAATCCCGGAGATAAGAACTCGAAGCGACGACTAAAACGACGAAACAAAAGGTGAAGGACTACAGAGTCCGAGTGTCAAGGAGATGTGGACACTCGTGATTTAGTTAGGTCTTTTATTCTCTTTTAGCCGTACTATAAAGAGGGGTTGTAGATGAGTAGTTTGACCAAGAGAGTTCTAGTATAGTGTTGGTGCACAATCACACTCACATACGATGCTAGGTGTCACTCTAGAACTCACTCACAAGTTAGAACGAAAACCGATTTGAAAATCAGCTGAAAAACAAGAGGTAGGGTTTCTGGCCCTGGGGCACCGGACTGTCCGGTGTGCACCGGACTGTCCGGTGCACCATCTGCCAAGTGGGCCAGGCTGGCCCAGGGGAAGGTCTCCCCGGGCAGCAAAACCCGAGCGCGCCATGTTTCAGAAGTGAATTATAGTGACGCACCGGACAGTGCACCGGACTGTCCGGTGTGCACCGGACAGTGACTATTCACTGTCCGGTGTGCCATGAGTCCAACGGCTAACTGTCAGAACTAGCCGTTGGAAACAACCGTTGGCGCACCGGTGGCGCACCGGACTGTCCGGTGCGCCCGTACGCAGTGAAATGCCTGTAACGGCTAGTCCCCCTCCACCCACCATATTCAATGTCTTGCACCCCACATTTATTCCAGCACATTGCTAGAGCATTGCAAGCACCAAAAGCCTAGTGAGGAGATTAGATAATCTTAATCCCGCATTTGTTCCTCATTAGCGCTAGCGAGAGCCACCTAGAGCACACACCACTTGCATTAGGCTTCTCTTGGTCAAGCGAAAGTCTACGGCTTGTTACTCTTGGTGATCGGCATCACCTAGACGGCTTGGTGGCGTTGGGAGCTCGGTGATCACCGTGAAGATCTTGTTGGTGACCCGACTCAAGTTTGTAAGCGATCTCGAGGGATCCACCGCGTCGGAGTGGCAAAGGATCATCTCGTAGTGAGCACTTGGTTCTTGCGAGGACCAAGGGGGAGCGATACCCTTGCGCGTATGCTCCAACAAGGACTAGTGGAGAGTGCCGACTCTTCGATACCTCGGGAAAAATTGGAGGAGTCTTCTAAACCTTGCTTTACATTCCGCACTTAATTCAAGCACTTTACATTGCGTATTTGTTTAGCAAGTATTTGAAGTATTGTCTTAGCATTATTGTATTTCTAGTATTATTATCTTAGTGCTAGTTGTTGGGGTGAAGTTGGGCTCTTGCTTAGCTTTTAATTAGTGTTGATTTTTAGAAAAGCCCAATTCACCCCCCTCTTGGGCATCGTGATCCTTTCAATTGGTATCAAAGCCTTGTTGCTCTTAGATTAGCTTAACCGCTAAGAGTTACGATGTCCGGTGGGGATGGACCTCCTCCCGTTTTTGATGGTGACGATTTTCCTTATTGGAAAATTCGTATGGAAGCATATTTAGAGTCTATAGACATTGGTGTCTATAAAGCCGCCACACAAGGATTCCCCGAACCTAGAGATCGCACAAATCTTGTAGGTGATGAGTTTAATTATGAGAAATGGAATGCTAAGGCCAAAAACACCCTTTTTAGAGGCCTTTGCAAAGATGTGTTCAATAGAGTAAGAAATCATAAAAATGCTCATGATTTGTGGATGGACATTTGTGCTCTACATGAAGGAACTAGAAGTGAGCGTGAGGAGAGATATCACATAGCCATGAGAAAGTTAAATTCTTTTGAAATGCTTGCTAATGAAAATGCCAATGCCATGTACTCACGTCTCAATATTCTTGTAGAGGAAGTTAATGGATTGGGGCTTACTCAAATCTCACAACCGGATGTTGTGAGGAAGATTCTCAGTGCCCTCCCAATAGACAAATATGGACACATTGTCACTATGCTACATCAAATGGATCTTTCAGTTACCACACCTACACAAATTTTGGGAAAGATCAATGCTCATGAGATGTACATGCACATCAACAACAAAGAAGAGTCATCTTCCAAAAGAAAGGATTTGGCTCTCAAAGCAAATCAAGAAAGAAAAGGAAAAGCAAAAATACAAGTTGAGGAAGAATCCTCAAGTGATGATGACCTTGATGCTAACATTGCCTTGATGGTAAGGAAGACCACCAAGATGTTGAAGAAGCTCAACAAAGAAGGCATCAAATTTGATTCAAGAAAGAAGAAATTCTTTTCCAACAAAAGAAAGCCCATTTCTGAGATGGATTGCTACAACTGTGGTGAGCTCGGTCATCTTGCTCATCAATGTAACAAGCCCAAGAAGAACAAGTTCAAGGGCAAGAAAGAAGATGACAGCGATGATGAAAAGAAGAAAAATAAATTCTTCAAGAGGAAGGATGGGAAGCAAAAGAGGTTCCACAAGAAGAAGAATGGAAATGCATATATTGTTGGTGACTGGCTCACTGACGTTGAGTCATCAAGTGGATCTTCTTCAAGTTAAGAAGAGAATGATGAAAAAGTTGCCGCCATCGCCGGGGACTTCTCTTCACCACCACCATCGCCATCATCGACTTCTCACCTATGCCTCATGGCTAGGGGTGAACGGAAGGTACAAAATGATATTGATATTACTGATGATAGTGATAGTGATAGTGATAGTGATGAGGAATTTACTTCACCTTCATATGATGAGCTAGCTGACTTGCTTAAAGAATATACTCAAATCATTAGAAAGTCAAAAGCTAAATGTGATAGGTTGAAAAATGAAAATGAATCTTTAAATGCCAAATATGACATAGTTATGAAAGCTAGTGATGAAATGAAAGAAGAAAACAAAACTATGCCATCAACTGTAAATGAGCTCACAACCTCCCTAAAAGATGCTAAGGATAAATGTGACAAATTAAATGAAGCTAATAGGGAGTTGCAAGATAGACTAGTAAAAATCAAGGAAGACTATACTCAGATTAAATTTGATCATGATAATCTTCTTGTTGAAAATGAACTTTTATCTTGCAAAACACATGAGGCTATTAACCCTGTTGTTAAGATTGATGTAGCAACCTCATGTGATGATTTGAGTCAAGGAGAGCAAACTAGTCTACATGCTGAATTGACTGAAAAAGTTGAAGTCTTGACTTTAGACAACCAAAAATTGAAGAAATACTTGACTGATGCAACTACTAGAGGAAAGGTTGCTATTGAGAACAATGATTTCAACAATGAGTTGGCAGTGGATAATGAAAGGCTTAAAAATGAGGTCAAGAAACTAAAGAGTGAAAATGAACATCTTGCAACAAGTGTGCAGAAGTTCAACAAGGGTCAATACCTCCAAAATGAGCTGCTTATGAACACTGTCATGAAAAACAACAAGAGTGGTATTGGATACAATGCTTTTGTGCAAAAGAAAGCTACCACTCAATACAAGCCAAAGCAGACTCACAAGCCTATCAAATGCTTTGAGTGTGGAAATGAAGGTCATTTTGCCCACAACTGCAAATCCAAACCACCAACTCCCTTGCCTAAGCACTCAAGACCATTTGCTTTCAATGCTCATTATGTTCTAAGAAAGGTTGCAAATGGAAAGGTCAAAGTTACATTCCTAGGTCCACCAAACAAGAGTAGACCTAGACAAATCTGGGTTGCAAAGTCCTTGATTGAGAGAGTCACTGGTCCTATGCAATATAGGGCCCTCAAAACTCAAGCTTGATTTGTCTGTGGATGTAGGTGAACTACAAGACCGGTGGGAGCCATTGGGTTATTGACAGTGGATGCACACAACATATGACAGGCAACCCACGGATGTTCACCTCACTTGATGAGAATGTTGATGGACAAGATAAAATCACATTTGGAGACAATTCAAAAGGAAAAGTGCAAGGACTTGGCAAGGTGGCAATTTCAAATGATTTATCAATATCAAATGTTCTCTTGGTTGCAGCTTTGAGCTTCAATTTATTATCAGTGGGTCAACTCTGTGATCTTGGACTTCAATGCTTATTCACTCCAACAGAGGTTATTGTATCAAAGATGGATGATGAATCAATGGTGTTCAAAGGGATTTAGATACAACAACCTCTACTTAGTGGATTTCACTTCAGAAGATGCAGACTTAAGAACTTGCCTCTTCACCAAAGCTTCACTTGGATGGCTTTGGCATAGGAGGCTTGCACATGTTGGGATGAGCACACTCAAGAAGGTATTAAAGAAAGACATGGTTAGAGGATTAAAGGATGTGGTGTTTGAAAAAGACAAGCCATGTAGTGCATGTCAAGTTGGAAAGCAAGTTGCTAATACACATCCTACTAAAGCTTTCATGTCAACATCAAGGCCACTGGAACTACTTCATATGGATTTATTTGGACCTACAAATTATGTAAGTGCCGGTGGCAACCTCTACTGTCTAGTGATTGTTGATGACTTCTCAAGATACACTTGGGTGTTCTTTCTCCATGACAAATCTAAAGTTGCATCTATATTCAAGAAGTTTGCCAAGAAAGCACAAAATGAATTTGATTGCAAGATCAAGAAGATTAGAAGTGATAATGGCAAAGAATTTGACAACACCAACATTCATGAGTACTGTGATGAAATTGGGATCAAGCATGAAGTATCTGCAACATACACACCGGAGAGTTGTTGAAAGGAAAAACAGGACCTTGATCACACTTGCAAGAACAATGATTGATGAGTATAACACACCGGAGAGGTTTTGGGCCGAAGCTGTCAACACTGCATGTTATGCATCAAACATGCTATTTTCTCACCGGCTACTTGCGAAGACTCCCTATGAACTGCTAAATGGGAAAAAGCCAGACGTCTCCTTCTTCCGGGTGTTTGGGTGCAAATGCTACATCTACAAGAAACACCATCACCTAGGGAAGTTTCAAAGACGTTGTGATATTGGTTTTCTTTTGGGTTATTCATTAAAGTCCAAAGCATATCGAGTATTCAACCATGCCACTGGCGTGGTAGAAGAAACATATGATGTGGAATTTGATGAGACTAATGGCTCCCAAGGAGCACTTGAAAATCTTGATGATGTAGGTGATGAACCACTTAGGGAAGCAATGAAGAACATGCCAATTGGAGCTATCAAACCAAAAGAAGATGAAGAAGAGGTGCAAAACATTGACAGGCCTTCTTCATCAAATGTACCACAAGATGATGAAAAAGATGAGAGGCATGCAAATGAAGATACATTTGTCTCTCATGATCAAGCAAGGGTACAAGCCGAAGATGTTGATGCTCCAGGATCTTCTTCCCAAGTGGTTGACCGGAGAAACTCATCACTACTTCAAGCTCATCCTCAAAACCAAATCATCGGGAGTCCTTCACAAGGGGTTATTACTCGATCACATAGACATGCTTCTTTTATTGAACATCACTCCTTTGTTTCTTGTGTTTGAGAGCACCTAGAGGGGGGGGGGGGGGGTGAATAGGTGATCCTGTAAAAACTTCAAACTTATAGCCACAAAACTTGATTAGGTGTTAGCACAGTTTATGCCAAGTGGCTAGAGAGGAGTCAAAACACAATAACCACAAGAATCCAATCAAGCACAGAGTGACACAGTGGTTTTATCCCGTGGTTCGGCCAAGACCAACGCTTGCCTACTCCACGTTGTGGCGTCCCAACGGACGAGGGTTGCAATCAACCCCTCCCAAGCGGTCCAAAGACCCACTTGAATACCACGGTGTTTTGTTTTCCTTTCACTATCCCGTTTGCAAGGAATCTCCACAAATTGGAGTCTCTTGCCCTTACAAGTATATGATCACAAATGAAACACAGAGTAAGGGAGGAAGCAACACACACAAATCCACAGCAAAAGCGCACACACACGGCCAAGAATCGAGCTCACAAGACTATCTCAGAGTTCTCACTTAGAACAGAGCTCGAATCACTTAGAAACACAAACGAATGCGCAGAGACTTAGTGTGGATGATCAAGAATGCTCAAAGGTTGCTTGTATTTCTCCTCCATGCGCCTAGGGGCTCCTTTTATAGCCCCAAGGCAGCTAGGAGCCGTTGAGAGCAAATCTGGAAGGCCATCCTTGCCTTCTGTCGTCGGGGGCACCGGACAGTCCGGTGCACACCGGACACTGTCCGGTGCCCGATTTGTTTCCTTAAACGGCGAAGACGACCGTTGCAGACCGTTGGCAGATCTGGCGCTGTTGGCGCACCGGACATGTCCGGTGCACACCGGACAGTCCGGTGCCGTCTTCCGACCGTTGGCTCGGCCACGTGTCCCGCGCGGATTGCGCGGCCGACCGTTGGCCCTGGCCAACCGTTGGCTCACCGGACAGTCCGGTGCACACCGGACAGTCCGGTGAATTTTAGCCGTACGCCGCCGGCCAATTTCCCGAGAGCGGCCAGTTCGAGTCGCGCCAGCCTGGCGCACCGGACACTGTCCGGTGCACACCGGACAGTCCGGTGCTCCAGACCGAGCTGGATCTTGGCAGCACACAGCCAAGTCCCTTCTCCTTTTCTCTATTCTTCTTCTTTCTGTTTCTAACACTTAGACAAATATATTAGTACTTAAAACCAATGTACTAAGGCTTAGAAACATACCTTTACTTCATGATTTTCACCTTGTTCATCCATGTACATAAATTCCCAATTAAGCACATGTGTTGGCACTCAATCACCAAAATACATAGAAATGGCCCAAGGGCACATTTCCCTTTCAATCTCCCCCTTTTTGGTGATTTATGCCAACACAACATAAAGCAACTAGAACAAGTGCAAACTCACTTCAAATAAAATAAATTTAAGTTTTATTCAATTTTGGCATATATGGATCATCCTTTGCCACCACTTGGTTTGTTTTTGCAAATCAAACTCAAATCTCTATCTCTAAGTCAAACACACATGTTGAAGTATAAAGAGAGTCATTCCAAAAGAGATTGATCAAAGATTTCAAAAACTCCCCCTATTTCCCATAATCAATACTTCTCCCCACAAGAAGCCAACTTTTGACAAGAGAGTCAATAAAATCTTTTGACACAACAAAAACTCTATTCTACTATTTTCAAAATCTCTCAAGTGGTAGCTGATCCATTTATCGCTTTGGCCTTTATTTTCTCCCCCTTTGGCATCAAGCACCAAAACGGGATCAATCTTGGCCTTTTAACCTCATTGCCTCACCAAAGTCTTCAATTAAGAGCAAATGGCAATAAGATTTCATGAGATGAACTTGGAATGAGTTACCCTCTCATCGGAGTGCAGTGGAAGTCTTTCATGGTCCAAGTCCACCTTTTCCCTTTCAATCCTCCTTCGAGACTAAATTATCAAACTCAAGCACATGGTTAGTCTCAAAGGGTCAAGTTGTAACACATCTCCCCCTACACATGTGCATCATTTTGCAACGGACTTGTGAGGTCCAGGGAGTGTTTGTACAACTTGAGCACCATAATAAGCAACATAATGCAAAAAGGAACATGATCAAAAGCATAACTACATGTATGCTACAATTCAATCCAGGTTCCGCGAATCTAAGACATTTAGCTCACTACGCAACCTGCAAAAGGTCTTCTCATCTAGAGGCTTAGTGAAGATATCGGCTAGCTGGTTCTCGGTGCTAACATGAAACACTTCGATATCTCCCTTTTGCTGGTGGTCTCTCAAAAAGTGATGCCGGATGTCTATGTGCTTTGTGCGGCTGTGCTCAACAGGATTCTCCGCCATGCGGATAGCACTCTCATTGTCACATAGGAGTGGGACTTTGCTCAGATTGTAGCCAAAGTCCCGGAGGGTTTGCCTCATCCAAAGTAGTTGCGCGCAACACTGACCTGCGGCAACGTACTCGGCCTCAGCGGTGGATAGGGCAACGGATGTTTGTTTCTTAGAATTCCATGACACCAGGGACCTTCCTAAGAATTGGCACGTCCCCGATGTACTCTTCCTATCGACCTTACATCCAGCATAGTCGGAGTCTGAGTATCCAACTAAGTCAAAGGTAGACCCCTTTGGATACCAGAGCCCGAAGCAAGGCGTAGCAACCAAATATCTAAGAATTCGCTTCACCGCCACTAAGTGACACTCCTTAGGATCGGATTGAAATCTAGCACACATGCATACGCTAAGCATAATATCCGGTCTACTAGCACATAAATAAAGCAAAGAACCTATCATTGACCGGTATGCTTTTTGATCAACGGACTTACCTCCTTTATTGAGGTCGGTGTGTCCGTCGGTCCCCATCGGAGTCTTTGCGGGCTTGGCGTCCTTCATCCCAAACCGCTTTAGCAGATCCTGCGTGTACTTCGTTTGGGAGATGAAAGTGCCGTCCTTGAGTTGCTTCACTTGGAACCCAAGGAAGTAGTTCAACTCGCCCATCATCGACATCTCGAATTTCTGCGTCATCACCCTGCTAAACTCTTCACAAGACTTTTGGTTAGTAGAACCAAATATTATGTCATCGACATAAATTTGGCACACGAACAAATCACCATCACATGTCTTTGTAAAAAGAGTTGGATCGGCCTTCCCAACCTTGAAAGCATTAGCAAGTAAAAAGTCTCTAAGGCATTCATACCATGCTCTTGGGGCTTGCTTAAGTCCATAGAGCGCCTTAGAGAGCTTACATACGTGGTCGGGGTACCGTTCATCCTCGAAGCCAGGGGGTTGCTCCACGTACACCTCCTCCTTGATTGGCCCGTTGAGGAAAGCGCTCTTCACATCCATTTGGTACAACCTGAAAGAATGGTGAGCGGCATATGCTAGCAAGATTCGAATTGACTCTAGCCTAGCCACAGGAGCAAAAGTCTCCTCAAAATCCAAACCTGCGACTTGGGCATAACCTTTTGCCACAAGTCGAGCCTTGTTCCTCGTCACCACCCCGTGCTCGTCCTGTTTGTTGCGGAACACCCACTTGGTTCCCACAACATTTTGCTTGGGACGAGGCACCAGTGTCCAAACTTCATTGCGCTTGAAGTTGTTTAACTCCTCTTGCATGGCCAACACCCAGTCCGGATCTAGCAAGGCCTCCTCTACCCTGAAAGGCTCAATAGAAGAGACAAAAGAGTAATGCTCACAAAAATTAACTAATCGAGATCGAGTAGTTACTCCCTTGCTAATGTCACCCAGAATTTGGTCGACGGGATGATCCCTTTGAATCATCGCTCGAACTTGGGTTGGAGGTGCCGGTTGCACTTCTTCCTCCATCACATGATTATCTTGTGCTCCCCCTTGATCACACGCCTCCTTATGATGAACCTGTTCATCGTCTTGAGTTGGGGGATGCACCATAATTGAGGAAGAGGGTTGATCTTGCTCATCTTGTTCCTGTGGCCGCACTTCTCCAATCGCCATGGTTCGTATAGCGGCTGTCGGAACATCTTCTTCATCTACATCATCACAATCAACAACTTGCTCTCTTGAAGAGCCATTAGTCTCATCAAATACAACGTCGCTAGAGACTTCAACCAAACCCGATGATTTGTTGAAGACTCTATACGCCTTTGTATTTGAGTCATAACCTAACAAAAACCCTTCTACAGCTTTGGGAGCAAACTTAGAATTTCTTCCCTTCTTTACTAGAATGTAGCATTTACTCCCAAATACACGAAAGTACGATACATTGGGTTTGTTACCGGTTAGTAGCTCATATGACGTCTTCTTGAGGAGGCGATGAAGGTAGACCCTGTTGATGGCGTGGCAAGCCGTGTTCACGGCTTCCGTCCAAAAGCACTCGGGGGTCTTGAACTCTCCTAGCATCGTCCTCGCCATGTCGATGAGCGTCCTGTTCTTCCTCTCTACCACACCATTTTGCTGTGGTGTGTAGGGAGCGGAGAACTCGTGCTTGATCCCTTCCTCTTCAAGGAACTCCTCCACTTGAAGGTTCTTGAACTCGGACCCGTTGTCGCTTCTTATCTTTTTCACTTTGAGCTCAAACTCATTTTGAGCTCTCCTGAGGAAGCGTTTGAGGGTCCCTTGGGTTTCAGACTTATCCTGCAAAAAGAACACCCAAGTGAAGCGGGAAAAGTCATCAACAATAACTAGACCATACTTACTTCCCCCTATGCTTAGATAGGCGACGGGTCCGAAGAGATCCATATGCAGCAGCTCCAGGGGTCTTGAAGTGGTCATCACATTCTTGCTGTGATGCGCTCCTCCCACCTGTTTCCCTGCTTGACAAGCTGCACAAGGTCTATCTTTTTCGAAATGAACATTGGTTAGACCTATCACATGTTCTCCCTTTAGAAGCTTGTGGAGGTTCTTCATCCCCACATGTGCTAAGCGGCGATGCCACAGCCAGCCCATGCAAGTCTTAGCCATTAAGCATGCATCTAGACCGGCCTCTTCTTTTGCAAAATCAACTAAATAAAGTCTGCCGTCTAATACACCCTTAAAAGCTAGTGAACCATCACTTCTTCTAAAGACAGACACATCTATATTTGTGAATAGACAGTTATATCCCATATTGCACAATTGACTAACAGATAGTAAATTATATCCTAGTGACTTTACTAAAAACACATTAGAGATAGAGTGCTCATTAGAAATTGCAATTTTACCTAACCCTTTTACCTTGCCTTGATTCCCATCACCGAATATGATTGAATCTTGGGAATCCTTATTCTTGACGTAGGAGGTGAACATCTTCTTCTCCCCCGTCATATGGTTTGTGCATCCGCTATCAATAATCCAGCTTGAACCCCCGGATGCATAAACCTGCAAGGCAAATTTAGGCTTGGGTCTTAGGTACCCAACTCATGTTGGGTCCTACAAGGTTAGTGCAAATATCCTTAGGGACCCAAATGCAAGTTTTGTCTTCCTTGCATTTTGCCCCTAACTTCCTAGCAACAATTTTCTTATCCTTTCTACAGATAGCAAAGGAAGCATTTAAAGCATAATAAATTGTGGAAGGTTCATTCACTACTTTCCTAGGAGCATGAATAACATTCCTTCTAGGCACATGATGAATAGCATTTCTTTTAGAAACAACATTTCTCCTAGTAACATTTCTATCATACACATAAGAGGAACTAGGAGCAAACATGGCATGAGAATCATAAACATATGAATCATAAGCATCATGACTTACATTTCTAGTTTGTCTTCTATCATGATACAAAAATGCATGGTTCCTTTTAGCACTAGTAGCCATAGGGGCCTTCCCTTTCTCCTTGGCGGGAATGGGAGCCTTATGGCTTGTTAAGTTCTTAGCTTCTCTCTTGAAGCCAAGTCCATCCTTAATTGAGGGGTGTCTACCAATTGTGTAGGCATCCCTTGCAAATTTTAGCTTATCGAAATCATTCTTGCTAGTCTTAAGTTGAGCATTAAGACTATCCACTTCCTTATTTAATTTGGAAATTAAAACTAGATGTTCACTACAGGCATCAACATCGAAATCCTTACACCTAGTGCAAATCTTAACATGTTCTACACAAGAATTAGATTTATTTGCTACTTCTAGCTTAGCACTTAAATCATTGTTAACACCTTGTAAAGTAGAAATGGTTTCATGACAAGTAGATAGTTCATAAGAAAGCATTTCATTTCTTTTTACTTCTAAAGCATATGATTTTTGTGCCTCTACAAATTTATCATGTTCATCATACAATAAATCCTCCTGCTTTTCTAAAAGCCTATCCTTTTCATTCAATGCATCAATCAATTCATTGATTTTATCTATCTTAGATCTATCTAAGCCCTTGAACAAGCATGAATAATCTATGTCATCATCACTAGACTCACTATCACTAGAAGAAGCATAAGTGGAGTCTTGAGTACTCACCTTCTTCTCCCTTGCCATAAGACATGTGAGACGCTCGTTGGGGAAGAGAGCCGATTTGTTGAAGGCAGTGGCGGCGAGTCCTTCGTTGTCGGAGTCGGAGGAGGAGCAATCCGAGTCCCACTCCTTTCCTAGATGCGCCTCGCCCTTTGCCTTCTTGTATTGCTTCTTCTTTTCTCTTTTGTTCCCCTTTTCCTGGTTACTTTCATTATCGGGACAGTTAGCGATAAAATGACCAAGCTTACCGCATTTGAAGCATGAGCGCTTCCCCTTGGTCTTGGTCTTGCTTGGCTGCCCCTTGCGACCATTTAGCGCCGTCTTGAATCTCTTGATGATGAGAGCCATCTCTTCATCGTTGAGTCCGGCCGCCTCAATTTGTGCCACCTTGCTAGGTAGCGCCTCCTTGCTTCGTGTTGCCTTGAGAGCGAGAGGTTGCGGCTCGTTGATCGGACCATTCAAGGCGTCGTCCACATATCTCGCCTCCTTGATCATCATTCGCCCGCTAACAAATTTCCCAAGAACTTCTTCGGGCGACATCTTGGTGTACCTGGGATTTTCACGTATATTGTTCACCAAGTGAGGATCAAGAACGGTAAATGACCTTAGCATTAGGCGGACGACGTCGTGGTCCGTCCATCGCGTGCTCCCGTAGCTTCTTATCTTGTTGATAAGGGTCTTGAGCCGATTGTATGTTTGCGTTGGCTCCTCGCCCCTTATCATTGCGAACCGTCCAAGCTCGCCCTCCACCAACTCCATCTTGGTGAGTAAGGTGACGTCGTTCCCCTCATGAGAAATCTTGAGGGTGTCCCAGATTTGCTTGGCGTTATCCAAGCCGCTCACCTTATGGTATTCATTCCTGCACAAGGAAGCTAGAAGAACAGTAGTAGCTTGTGCATTCTTATGAATTTGTTCATTAATGAACATGGGACTATCCGAACTATCAAAATGCATTCCACTCTCTACAATCTCCCATATACTAGGATGGAGAGAGAATAGGTGACTACGCATTTTGTGGCTCCAAAATCCGTAGTCCTCTCCATCAAAGTGTGGGGGCTTGCCGAGTGGAATGGAGAGCAAATGAGAATGTGAACTTTGCGGAATACGAGAGTAATCAAAAGAAAAGTTCGAATTAACCGGTTTTCTTCTCTCGTAGTCGTTGTGGTCTTCGTTCTTTTGGGAAGAAGTAGACTCGTCGCTGTCGTAGTAGACGATCTCCTTGATGCGCCTGGTCTTCTTCTTCTTCCCTTCCTTCCGTCTTTGGCCCGAGCCGGAGTCGGTAGGCTTATCGTCCTTCGGCTCGTTGACGAAGGATTCCTTCTCTTTGTCGTTGATCACTATACCCTTCCCCTTAGGATCCATCTCTTCGGGCGGTTAGTCCCTTTGTGAAGAGAACGGCTCCGATACCAATTGAGAGCACCTAGAGGGGGGGGGGGTGAATAGGTGATCCTGTAAAAACTTCAAACTTATAGCCACAAAACTTGATTAGGTGTTAGCACAGTTTATGCCAAGTGGCTAGAGAGGAGTCAAAACACAATAACCACAAGAATCCAATCAAGCACAGAGTGACACAGTGGTTTTATCCCGTGGTTCGGCCAAGACCAACGCTTGCCTACTCCACGTTGTGGCGTCCCAACGGACGAGGGTTGCAATCAACCCCTCCCAAGCGGTCCAAAGACCCACTTGAATACCACGGTGTTTTGTTTTCCTTTCACTATCCCGTTTGCAAGGAATCTCCACAAATTGGAGTCTCTTGCCCTTACAAGTATATGATCACAAATGAAACACAGAGTAAGGGAGGAAGCAACACACACAAATCCACAGCAAAAGCGCACACACACGGCCAAGAATCGAGCTCACAAGACTATCTCAGAGTTCTCACTTAGAACAGAGCTCGAATCACTTAGAAACACAAACGAATGCGCAGAGACTTAGTGTGGATGATCAAGAATGCTCAAAGGTTGCTTGTATTTCTCCTCCATGCGCCTAGGGGCTCCTTTTATAGCCCCAAGGCAGCTAGGAGCCGTTGAGAGCAAATCTGGAAGGCCATCCTTGCCTTCTGTCGTCGGGGGCACCGGACAGTCCGGTGCACACCGGACACTGTCCGGTGCCCGATTTGTTTCCTTAAACGGCGAAGACGACCGTTGCAGACCGTTGGCAGATCTGGCGCTGTTGGCGCACCGGACATGTCCGGTGCACACCGGACAGTCCGGTGCCGTCTTCCGACCGTTGGCTCGGCCACGTGTCCCGCGCGGATTGCGCGGCCGACCGTTGGCCCTGGCCAACCGTTGGCTCACCGGACAGTCCGGTGCACACCGGACAGTCCGGTGAATTTTAGCCGTACGCCGCCGGCCAATTTCCCGAGAGCGGCCAGTTCGAGTCGCGCCAGCCTGGCGCACCGGACACTGTCCGGTGCACACCGGACAGTCCGGTGCTCCAGACCGAGCTGGATCTTGGCAGCACACAGCCAAGTCCCTTCTCCTTTTCTCTATTCTTCTTCTTTCTGTTTCTAACACTTAGACAAATATATTAGTACTTAAAACCAATGTACTAAGGCTTAGAAACATACCTTTACTTCATGATTTTCACCTTGTTCATCCATGTACATAAATTCCCAATTAAGCACATGTGTTGGCACTCAATCACCAAAATACATAGAAATGGCCCAAGGGCACATTTCCCTTTCAGTGTTGAGCCTACTTGTATAGATGAGGCGCTACAGGATCCGGACTGGGTGAATGCCATGCATGAAGAACTTAACAACTTCACCCGTAACAAAGTTTGGACCCTGGAGAAGCCCCCACAAGATGCAAGAATCATTGGAACAAAGTGGGTGTTCAGAAACAAAAAAGATGATCAAGGTGTGATTGTAAGGAACAAGGCAAGACTAGTTGCAAAGGGATTCTCTCAAGTTGAAGGCTTAGATTTTAGAGAGACCTTTGCACCAGTTGCTCGACTGGAAGCCATCCGTATCCTACTTGCATATGCATCATGCTATGATATAAAACTTTATCAAATGGATGTAAAAGTGCATTTTTAAATGGCTTCATAAATGAACTTGTATATGTTGAGGAACCGCCTGGATTTGAAGACCTTAGATATCCTAACCATGCTTACAGGTTGTCCAACGCGCTATATGGGCTAAAGCAAGCTCCAAGGGCTTGGTATGAGCGCCTTCGCGACTTCCTCATCTAAAAGGGCTTCAAGATCGGGACTGTCGACACAACTCTATTCACAAAGAAACATAACGGTGATATTTTCGTTTGTCAAGTATATGTTGATGATATAATCTTTGGCCCGACAAATGACTATCATTGCAAGGAATTTGGTGAGTTGATGTCGAAGGAGTTCGAGATGTCAATGATTGGTGAGCTAACGTACTTCCTCGGCTTTCAAGTCAAGCAAATGAAAGATGGTAACTTTCTCTCACAAGAGAAGTATACCAAAGACTTGTTGAAAAGGTTCAACATGGAGAAGTGCAAACCAATCAAGACCCCCATGCCAACAAATGGACATCTCGACTTAGATGAGGGAGGTAACCCGGTTAATCAAACTCTCTACCGTTCTATGATTGGTAGTTTATTATACCTTACCGCATCTAGGCCTGATATTATGTTTAGTGTCTGCATGTGTGCTAGATTTCAATCTAATCCTAAGAAAGCTCATCTTCGCGCTGTTAAGAGAATTCTTAGGTATCTCAGGCACACCACAAGCGTTGGACTGTGGTATCCCAAAGGAGCTACTTTTGATTTAATTGGCTATTCCGATTCGGATTATGCCGGTTGCAAAATTGATAGGAAAAGTACTTCTGGGGGATGCCATTTGCTTGGTAGATCACTAGTTTCATGGACATCCAAAAAGCAAAATAGTGTTGCCTTGTCAACTGCCGAAGCGGAATACAATGCCGCAAGTGCTTGTTGCACACAAATTTTGTATATGAAACAAACTCTTCTAGACTATGGCGTAGTTCTAGAAAAGGTACCTTTGTTGTGTGATAATGAGAGTGCTGTTAAAATTGCTAATAATCCTGTACAACACTCTCGCACCAAGCACATTGATATCCGTCATACTTCCTTAGAGATCATGTTGCTAAAGGAGATATCATTTTAGAAGGAGTGAGGTCGGAAGATCAATTAGCGGATATTTTCACTAAGCCACTTGATAAGACCCGCTTTTGCATGTTAAGAAATGAACTAAATATTCTTGATCTCAGAAATTTTATGTAAGATGTCAAATGGTGTTGTCAAGCTTGCATTGCATGTTTAAATTTCTTGTATTGCATCTAGGGCTTGTCTAACCTAGTTGAGATAACCGCCAACAAAGCGAGTGAAAAAGCTTAACTCGGATCAAACTTGACAAGTCTTAGTTTTAAGCTTTTAACACTTAAATTCTTACTTCTTATGCAATTGTTGGTTCTTGAAATATGCATGAGGTACTGCACTTAGGGGGAGTATTCAAAACTCAAATCACTCATGAAAACCCCTAGTGCAAGGCCAAAATGCAAATTTCACCATTTGCCTATTTTCTCTAAAAATTATCTAGCCTATGGCAAAATATTTTGAAAATTATGAGAAAATATATGAGGGTGCCAATACCTGTCCCAACAAGTGTTATTTTGTGTGATTATAAGTTGGGATTTGATTTGGTTGGAAATTAGATAGAAAAATTCAAAAAAAATCAAAACTTCCCTCTGTCTGGGCTCACCGGACAGTCCGGTGCACCGGCAGCCGCGCGCTAAAATTCCATTCTCCAGTGCGCTGTCCGGTGGTTCACCGGACAACTACTGTGCGTTGTCCGGTGTGCACCGGATAGGCACTGTAGACTGTCCGGTGCGCCCATACTCGGTTTTTAAAAAATCTTTCCCTGCACGAGCCCGAGGCCAGGCTCCTTTTCTCCTCTCTGGCCAGCCTCTGCTCTCTGTCTCTGGCGATTTCCTCCCTCGCCGGCGATCTCTCCTCCCCGGTGGTGATCCTCCGGCGACCCTGTGCTCAGCCCTACCCTCTTCTCTGGTGAGACTCCCCTAGTTCCCATATCTCTCTCTCTGTTCTTCACCAGTCTGAAGCTCTCACTCATTCACAATTCCACCTTTTGATTCAAATTCCAATTTCTATCAAATCCTGTGAATCCAAGTGCATGATTGAGTCCCTTTATGTTCCTTGAGTACTCCTGCAGGTTTCTAGCTGCTTAAGGAGGGTTTCACAGCCTCTAATAGCCATTTCTCCAAAACCCTAGAACTCCGCACGTCACGTGTTCGGTGAAATGCCTAAACCAGCCAAAAATGCTCCAATTGAACCCAAATTTTTCAGGCACTTTTACAACACCTTCAGTAACATATTCGCCAAATTTCACGCCCATCCGATATTCCAGGCTTTAATTTCACCAAATTCCCCGTTTCTTCGCCTAAATTCAAACCAAGCACACACTTCACTCATATTCACCCATGTAAACCTATTCGTGAAGTATCAGCTCAATTCCACGTCATTTCGTGCCTCAATTCGAATTCCAAACCTCCTATGACACTTTTTATCTTCAAACACCGTTTTCACGTCGTTTGACCTCTCGATCGCCTTATCTCTCATTTTCTGTGCCATATTTCTCTGTGTATGTATTTATTCACATTTCATATACTTATGACTATGTGACTAATACGTGCTCACCTCTTCTGTCATTTCAGTGACCTTGCCTGTCTATGAGTCGTCTCCTGTCCTGCCTAGATTTCCACCTGTCGTGTGAGTTTTCCAGGTAGACATCTCCTCCTTTGATATTCTATCGGATAATATCGACCTGTGCTTAGCCTCTCTCTCTCTCATTTGCAGTCATCAGGTCAGGATGCCATGCACGAAGAATGTGTCGGCGCCAGGGGGAGGCGATGATGAGGATCCTCGTCGCCCCTTCAGGCAGGTCATGGGCAAGACCGTGTATTTGGAGCAGCAGGAAGGCCGCAAGAAGCGGCGTATGGACAGAGCAATCCGAGCAGCGGTAGCAGCAGCAGCAGCCGCTGAGCAGGCTGAGCTAGGAGATCAGCCTCAGACTCCCTCAGATCAGATTGCGTACCGTGTTTGTCGTCTCGCCTCCCGGCCTCGCTCCTCCACTACCACCACTGCTTCAGCTTCCACTCCCCCACCCACTTTGCCTACTCCTGTCACCCCTGTTGTGCCATCCACCACTACACCAGCTTCCACTGCTCCTCCTCCCGCTCCTGTTACCGCTCCACCTATCCCACCTGCTCGCTTCCGGGAGCGCGATGAGACTGAGGTGCGACCTCTGGCTACAGATCCTAGGTTGTTTTACCTAGCTTCAGCGTGCTACAGCGGCACGAGTACGCCGGTTTAGATACGTACCCGTGGAGTCTTGGTTACCAGCTCAGAGGGACCCTGCTGCAGTTGACCTTTTCAGCACCAGGATTCAGGAATCCTTCTTCAGAGCACAGATGTCTGCACAGATTGCTCTGCGAGTGCACCGGCTTTTGGACCTTCCAGCTTTTCTGCTAGCCGCCGGTGCTGACTTTGAGGTGCACCTCTCATACCTGCCTGGCCTTTTGACTCTTTTGACTACCAGTGACAGGTATGTTGAGGAGTGGGTCCGATTTTTCTACGCATCTGTATGGATAGACCCAGATCATCACTGGATGAGGTTTCGTTTCGAGCGAGAGGATGTCACTATTACTGCCAGCCAGATTCGCCAGCTCTTTGGTTTTCACGAGTCGTCGACTTGACTTCACAGCTTATGCTACGGCACCTCTGACCCTCCTCGTCGCCCTCACGGCGGTGTGGCTTCGGGTACAGCTCACGTCGCGGCTCTGTTCCGCCCGCCCTTCTCAGATGGGTCACGACGCTCACCGGCAGATTTCACTACAGTAGCGAAGTTCCTATTTCAGCTTATGAGACGGACACTTCTGCCGTGGATGGGATACAGGGAGGCTACCACACATATCCAGCTCTGGCTCCTTGGTGCCCTGGTCTCTCACTCTGAGTTTGACATTGTTGATTTCCTTATTTGTGAGATCGAGGACACCGTATTGGATGGTATGCGTGCTCGTCGTCAGCTGCCATATGCTCACTACTTGTGCCACATTTTTGCTCAGTTGATTCGGCCTCCACAGTTCCAGGGCACACTTGAGGCCTCACGCCTTGTTTTTGGATCCTACCGTCCAACACCTGAGGATCCTGTGCCAGCTTCTGCTCCAGTGTTTGACACTCAGGCCGAGGATGCTGCTCTTCATCAGTTCGAAGCTCAGGATGCAGCAGTTGATGATGATGATGATTTTGGGATTCCACCTCCGCCTCCGCCTCCTATGCCTCCATGCTCACATGATCATGAGGTTGGGAGTTCTCGTGCTACCCTTGCTGCCCCTCCTGCTATTGACCCTGCGCTTGCTTCGATTCTACAGACTCTCACTCAGCAGCAGGCTCACTTGGCAGCCGAGCAGACCCACCAGGCAGTAGCCCATCAGTAGTTATCCGAGAGGATGCTCTCGATGTTTCAGACCATACAGGACATACAGGATTCTCTTCAGCAGCAGCTTCTCCAGGATCGGGTTGAGAGCAGGGCATTCATGGCTCTTATGCTACAACATTCTGGTGTCTCGGTTCCCCCGGTTCAGTCTGCACCACCTCCTTCGCTTCAGGCTCCTGTTGTGCCTGCGATTCAGTCAGGACCCCCTTTTCCTTTTGTTGGTCCTTCTTCCTCTCCACTCCGGTCGGTCACCCTGGCTTTCATGTCACCGATTCTCAGCTCTGTCTGCCCTCAGCCGCTAGTGCCACCAGCTTCTGCTGTTACCACTACTGCTGTGGCAGTATCTGTGACCACTTCAGTTCCGGCAGCTTCTGCAGCGCGACCTCAGTCCGAGTCAGTACCAGCTCCAGCTTCTACAACAGATCCTAGATCCGAGACTGACTCTGACCCCTAGCCAGTGTTCGCTCTGCTGCCTCGACCGCGACCGGATGCACCCCTGCCGCCTCCTCCCGCTTCAGATGTGTAGGTTCGGGTACCCTTTTGGTGTTTGACGCCAAAGGGGGAGAGATATGAGTTGTGAGAGCTAGGGGGAGTTTGAGAGTTAGTAGAGAGTCATTTTGATGTAATATATGTGCTTGTTACTCTCTGTACTAGCTTGGTGCTTTTGGCTCACAAACTCTATATATACTCTCGATGCTTATGATTGACTGTGTGTATTATGTTTTCACCTTATATTTTATCACCAGTCTTCCAGTTCTTGATTCATTGATTTAATTTCACTTTTATATGAACAAGAATCTTACGATATGTATGCGCTCACTCTTATTATTATGGTACACATTCTTTCTGTCAAAGATTACTGAGTATAACTAACCATACTTTCTATTGACAGAAACTTCAAAACAAACTACTCTCACAAATCTTGTAGGGTTGTCATCAATCACCAAAAAGGGGGAGATTGAAAGCATCTAGGTCCCTGGTTGGTTTTAGTGATTAATGACAATGTATTGTTATATGTGACTAACGTGTGTTTTACAGAGACAAATGGTAAGTTAGGTCGCATTACAGGTAGAAGTACTACAACGGTGAAAACAATCCTGGAGATAAGAACTCGAAGCGACGGCTAAAACGACGAAACAAAAGGTGAAGGACTATGGAGTCCGAGTGTCAAGGAGATGTGGACACTCATGATTTAGTTAGGTCTTTTATTCTCTTTTAGCTGTACTATAAAGAGGGGTTGTAGATGAGTAGTTTGACCAAGAGAGTTCTAGTGTAGTGTTGGTGCACAATCACACTCACATACAGTGCTAGGTGTCACTCTAGAACTCACTCACAAGTTAGAACGAAAACCGATTTGAAAATCAGCTGAAAAACAAGAGGTAGGGTTTCTGGCCCTGGGGCACCGGACTGTCCGGTGCACCATCTGCCAAGTGGGCCAGGCTGGCCCAGGGGAAGGTCTCCCCGGGCAGCAAAACCCGAGCGCGCCATGTTTCAGAAGTGAATTATAGTGGCGCATCGGACAGTGACTGTTCACTGTCCGGTGTGCCATGAGTCCAACGGCTAACTGTCAGAACTAGCCGTTGGAAACGACCGTTGGCGCACCGGTGGCGCACCGGACTGTCCGGTGCGCCCGTGCGCAGTGAAATGCCTGTAACGGCTAGTTGGTGGGTGAGGGCTATTTATACCCCCTCCACCCACCATATTCAATGTCTTGCACCCCACATTTATTCCAGCACATTGCTAGAGCATTGCAAGGACCAAAAGCCTAGTGAGGAGATTAGAGAATCTTAATCTCGCATTTGTTCCTCATTAGCGCTAGCGAGAGCCACCTAGAGCACACACCACTTGCATTAGGCTTCTCTTGGTCAAGCGAAAGTCTACAGCTTTTTACTCTTGGTGATCGGCATCACCTAGACGGCTTGGTGGCGTTGGGAGCTCGGTGATCACCGTGAAGGTCTTGTTGGTGACCCGACTCAAGTTTGTAAGCGGTCTCGAGGGATCCACCGAGCCGGAGTGGCAAAGGATCATCTCGTAGTGAGCACTTGGTTCTTGCGAGGACCAAGGGGGAGCGATACCCTTGCGCGGGTGCTCCAACGAGGACTAGTGGAGAGTGCCGACTCTTCGATACCTCGGGAAAAATTAGAGGAGTCTTCTAAATCTTGCTTTACATTCCGCACTTAATTCAAGCACTTTACATTGTGTATTTGTTTAGCAAGTATTTGAAGTATTGTCTTAGCATTATTGTATTTCTAGTATTATTATCTTAGTGCTAGTTGTTGGGGTGAAGTTGGGCTCTTGCTTAGCTCTTGCTTAGCTTTTAATTAGTGTTGATTTTTAGAAAAGCCCAATTCACCCCCCTCTTGGGCATCGTGATCCTTTCAGACACAACTTGCCTGGGACTTGAGATTCCAGGTACCAGGATGATCTTCAGGTGACACGTGTCCTCACTGCTAAACGTAGCAATACAGGCAAACATGGTATAGGCCAAATTAACATCACACCAAACATAAGAATACTGCGTAATATTAATCTACGCATTGCTACAAGATCGTAGAAACAAGAACCACTAAATTCGAAGCTACGATTATTAAGTTATGAATTTCTGAAATCATTTAACGCTTAGAATAGGGTTATTCATGTGAATAATTTTAAATCAAGTTTCATGGTTAGACAAAGGTACTAGGTAATAAACAATATTTAAACAAAATTAATTCCACTGGATTGAATCAATTTGGAGTTAAAATGAGAAAGTTATGAATTTTCTAAGATTATTCTATATTATAAATCACCTTCTAAAATTCTATTTACTTAAAACAAGGGCTAAGGACAGCTGGTACAAATTCTATAGAGCGCAGGGGCTAGTTTATAAAGATCCAGGGCTCGGCTTTAAATTGGTTTTGACTTGGGAGAATGGCGGGTTGGTTTAACAAAAGTGCAGGGACTCTTTTGAAAGAAGTGCACGGCGAAGGGGTACTAAGCATCCTGAACCGTCCGATCAAACTCGCACGACCCAGATTAGATCGAGTACCCTTGCGAACCGGTACTCACTGGTGATCGTGAGATGGGCGATCGATGGTGGAGATTTTAAACAACGCTGCCAGCCGCACGACCGAACGATCCAGGATCGACGGCCCGCTCACGAAGGGTATAACATTTATAATCACAGCCGCCAACCGCGAGATCTACGGTCTGGATCCCACCCCATCAAAGCGGTACGTTTCTTAGAATCCTGGCCGTTAAGTATCCGATCGACGGCTGAGCGTCCTTCTTCTACCTAACGCTAGGCACGGCGGAGTCCTAGCCTGACTGGCGGCAAACACGTCGGTGAACAGCCATCCCACCCAACAGGCATTCATCCCTAAATCTGAAAGGTGTTACGCGAAGTGGAAGAAGATATGAGTTCACTAGAGGTGCCCTTACCAGCAATCGCGTAGCCGAAGCCCTGCTCTATTTTCTCTCTTCTTGCATCTCTCTCCTCCACGGCGGCTTGTTCGCCCACACGGTTCCGGCGACCGAGCACCCTTCTCCCTCTCATGCACTCATGATGCCGCCCACCAGGACAACCCGCACGACCACACCGAAGGTCTGAGTGACGTCGCAGACGCGATCTGGCTGCAGTGGCACAATCCTCCTTGCACTTTCCTCTCGGTGGCGCTCTCTCCCTTTCGCGAGCTCACTGTTGGCGCTGGTTCGACACGGTGAGAGGGCGAGGATGCGCGTCGGTATTTATACACAGTGGGGAGGGTCCAAGTGGTCGCAACAACTCCGAGATTTCCCCGTGCTTCGCGATTCTGGCGCCGGATTCCGCGCATTAAGTGCGCCTCTGTTGTTCTCGTCGCGCTTGGATAGGGATGAAGGGAAACCTATCATACGGGACCCACAAGGCAACGACGACAGACCAGATGCATGTGTGACTGAGGCTGTAGGCGTGCGAGCAGGGAGGCTGAGAGATCGGCCCCACACGTAAGTGGCGAGTGCGGCTGAAGACAAGTGGGCCGCACAAGATTTCTGGACCCGGACCGAGGGGAAGAAGAGTGGGCTGAGGGAAGGAGTTTTGGCCCAAACGCAGGGAGAGGTCCCTTCTTTTTCTTTTCTTCTAGTTTCTTATTCTTTTTCTAATTTCTATTTATGTTTTCCATTTTCAATTTTTCCAAATTAGATTTTAAATTCTCATTTGTTTTCAAAAGTGTGACTCAAAATCAAATACATAACTCAAGAACTTCAGCATAAATGCAAAAATATTTCTTTCATTCTTTATTTGCTTATTATTTATTCCCTTCAAATAAATGTTTCTAAATGTAATTTTAGTGAAAGAAACATTTGTTAAATTAAATAGGAAAACTCCCTATTATTTATTTTTCTGAGATTTGAAATCATAATCTAAATTTTATAAGTTAAATTTAAATCTGAGTCATTAAACCCTAATATATTTTTTTATTTGTTTAATCATTTGGAAGGATAAATCATACACTAGATTCAATCCCCTTATTACTCCTCAAAGAGAACAAAGTTACTCCTATTTTCTCAAAATGTATTTTAGGGTTTACAAATACCCATCACCTGGCCATTTGCTGTGTGGGGTCTAGACCTCGTCGGTCCCTTGCAGAAGGCACCCGGGGGCTTCTCGCACCTACTGGTCGCCATTGATAAATTCTCCAAGTGGATCGAGGTCCGACCCCTAACCAACATCAGGTCCGAGCAGGCGGTGGCGTTCTTCACAAACATCATCCATCGCTTTGGGGTCCCGAACTCCATCATCACCGAAAATGGCACGCAGTTCACTGGGAAGAAGTTTCTGGACTTCTGCGAGGACCACCACATCCGTGTGGACTGGGCCACCATAGCTCACCCCATGACGAATGGGCAGTTGGAGCGTGCCAACGGTATGATTTTGCAGGGACTTAAACCGAGGATCTACAACGACATCAACAAGTTTGGCAAGCGGTGGATGAAAGAGCTACCCTCGGTGGTCTGAAGTCTGAGGACAACGCCGAGCCGAGCCACGGGTTTCTCGCCGTTCTTTCTAGTCTATGGGGCCGAGGCTATCTTACCCACAGACTTAGAATACGGTTCCCCGAGGACAAAGGCGTATGATGACCGAAGTAACCAGACCAGCCGAGAAGACTCACTGGACCAGCTCGAAGAAGCTCGGGACGTGGCCTTACTACACTCGGCGCGGTATCAGCAGTCTCTGCGACGCCACCACGCCCGAAGGGTTCGGCCCCAAGGTGGGAGACTTGGTACTTCGGCTGCGGCAAGATGCCCGAGGGCGCCACAAGCTTACCCCTCCCTGGGAAGGGCCATTCATCATCGCCAAGATTTTGAAGCCCAGAACATACAAGCTGGCCAACGATCGAGGCGAGGTCTACAGCAACACTTGGAACATCCAGCAGCTACGTCGCTTCTACCCTTAAGATGTTTCAAGTCGTTCATATACCTTGTTTTCTTTACATGCATAAATAAAGTCTAACCGTCAAGGAAGGATCAGCCTTGCCTCGGCAAAGCCCGACCCTCCCTAGGGGGCTAGAAGGGGGGAACCCCCTCCGCGTCAAAATTTTCCTCAAAAAAGTCTTTTGCCAGAACGTCTTTCGTACCGTTTCGACTGCTTCGATAGCGGGGTCCTAAAAACAACGAGAGTACACGTAAGCGGCAAGGCTGACCGAGCCGAGGGACTCCTACGCCTCCGGGATACAGATACCTCACTCATCACCTTCCACGATAAGTAACTCACGCTCGGATAGGCGATTCTGCTACCGAACAAGTCCTATCGCTCGAAAACTTTTCTGCCAGAACGACTTTCGTGCCGTTTCGACTACTTCGATAGCAGAACCCTAAAAACGACGAGAGTACACGTAAGCGGCAAGGCCGACCGAGCCGAGGGACTCCTACGCCTCCGGGATACGGATACCTCACTCATCACCTTCCGCAAAAAGTAACTCACGATCGGAAGAGGGATTCTGCTACCAAACAGGTCCTAACACACGAAACAAGAGGAAAGAAAACACAGCTTTATAATCCAGCGTTAAAATGTTTAGGCCTCAGCGGCCGCTAAAAACATACGCATGCTACAGACAAATTGTTCCTGCAGGTTCAGACATCAGCCGGGGGAGCAGCAGTACCCTCGGCGACGTTTCCACCCTCGGTGGAACTTGGCCCAGCCTCGGACGGCGACACAGGCGGAGGGATCTCCACCCCGAAGGAGGACGCCAACACCGCGCTTGGGCCCTCATGGTCAGGCTCTCCGCAAGGGTTCCAGCCCGAGCGGACGCCTCGGCTGGCCGCTCCATAGCCTCAGCCAGCTGTCCCCCGAGGACCTCAGCCCGGCTCACGGCCTCGGCAGCATGACTCCGGGGTCGGTCCCGCTAGCAGACGACCTGGTCAAGCTCCAGCCGCCACTGCCGCACCTCCTCGGCCAGGGAAGCCACGTGCTCCCAGGCCGACGAAGCCTCTTTTCGAGCCGACTCCGCCTCTGTTCACGCCGACACCGCTGCCTCCAGCCTTAGCTCATCGCAGAGCGGCCGAAGGTTCTAAAACTGAGCAAGAGAAGCCTTGAGCGGCAAGGCCGACCGAGCCGAGGGACTCCTACGCCTCTGGGATACGGATACCTCACTTGTAACCTTCCGTGCAAGGCAACTCACGCTCGGTTAAGTGGTTCCGCTAGCCGACAAGCAAGTCCTAGTGCTCGAAATGAGGAAAAAACATGGCTTCACGCCCAAATACCCAAATGTTCAGGCCTCGACAGCCACAATGAACAAACACCCATACTTAGGGTGCCATTACAAACGAGACTCCGGTTCCACTCCCGTGGGTATGAACAACCTCCACACCAGAGGGCCTGCGGGACAACAAACTCCAGGTGGCTCGCCGGTGACCGCTGCACCAACAGCGCGGCAACGACCTCCGTCTCGGGCGGCAAGACAGCTGCAGCGATGGCCTCAGGGCAAACGCTGCTGCTGAAAGGCCCTCGTTCACGTCCCCTCACGGGGGGACGAGAACCAGCCATTAAAGCCAAAGAGTCGGAGGCCCGGAGCGCAGGTGGCACTGACGGTGTCGTCGGCGGAAACAACCGCTTCGGCAGAGGCAGCCTCACCTATGGCGACCACCACCTCAGCACCGACGACGGCGGCCACCTGCCCACCAACACTGCACCAGCAAGTGGCGGCCACCCCAAAGCGCACCGGCAGGTCCTCACTCCCGCTCTCGCCACAAGAGCGAGAACGGGACCGTCCCAGAACACGAGTACCGCCCTCGCGGCGTACGACGTGTTATGCAACCCCCCGGTGTAGCCGGCCACCATCGTCCAGGTGAAAGACGGACAGCTGCACCCTGTCCTGGCAGCAGCAGTTCGCCTTCCCCCGCATGGCTGGAGGACGCCTCCTCCGCAGAGCTGGAGGATGCCCTTCTCCCCCGAATGCTGGAGGAAGAAGCGGGTCGCCAGCCCACGCAGAGACAGGCCCCGGCTCAGCTCGCCCTCCGCCACAGCGAGGATGATGAGCATCCTTGAAGCTGAGGGCGGGGCAGAGGCCGCAACCCGACTTGCTTCTCCCTACCACGAAGCTAGTGGTCATCATCTTGGATGACCATTGGTGAGGGAATGCAGCCGGGTTGCGTGATGAAAATCCTTGAAGCCGAGCGATGTCTGAAGAGCGCCAACCCCCGCGGGGTCGCGCTCCTCCAACAGCAGCAAGACGAAGGCAACACGGGTGCACCCCATCCGGGGGCTCGGAAGGTGGAAGGGCACAATGCATGAGGGGAGCGCGAGGCATGTCTACTGCCCAGGGGATCGATCCCTTTTTAAAGGCGGCTCTCCCCACTTGCATTCCAAGCGTGACGAGCAAAGTCTCCACCGACGAGCTCCAGGGTTCCCACCCTCCGACGCGGGGGCTGGGTCTCACACGTCATACGGGCTGACCAGAAATGGAAGAAGCCAAACCACTGCACGCGAAGCAGGTAACCACCCCGCAGTTATAAGCGTTCCCCCATTCTCACCGAAACTAGCGGGGGAAAGGGCGGACCGCCATGCAGGAGGCGTGCAACCGCACCACGGTTGTGCACCCTTTCGGCTTCATTGCATCCGGTGGGTCAGCGTGAAGGCCCGGGCCCGCATGTCATGCAACCGGCGCAACGGTTACTGCGTGCAAGGAAACCGCACCGCCACTCGCGCCAATGTCGCGTCTTCTCGACTACGGAACCAGTGCCGCGACTCGAGGCAGCCCTGCGCATGACCCAATAGTGCCAATCGGGCACAACGATCATGGGTCGGTCAGCCGCGAGGGGAGGCGCGGCGGTCGATATGGCCAAAAGTGGGCCGACAGTAATTGTAGCAGCAGGCGAGCAGAAGCAGCGGTCAAATCGCCTGCAGGCTCGCGTCCCCTCCTGAAGCGGCAGGAGAGCCCTCTCCCACGGCACGAAGACGACGCGCCCGTGTTCCGTTCCTCGAACGACTCAAGCACGCGCAACGGTCGCCCCGCGAATCGCTCGTCCCGTCGCATTAACTCCTCGGCAGGGCAAGCGACACCTTTGGCAGGCGAAGCGGGCGTCGTTTCGCCACTGCCATGATGACCGCGTCAAAAAAGGTGTGCCACACCATTTAAATTCATATCCTTTTCCTCTTCCCCTTTCTCTCTCTTGCCAACAGGGACCAGGAAAGGGGATACTTCGAAAGGGATCCTTCTCCGCAAAGGAAGCGGGCCCCGAGCCCTCCTACTGATCAGGGGTTCGAAGGCTGGCCCCTCGGAAGAGTTCGACAGCCGCCCCAGAGCACTCGGGCTCCAAGCTCATTACTGATCAGGGATTCGAAGGCTAGCCCCTCGGAAGGGTTCGACAGCCGCCCTAGAGCACTCGGGCTCCGCGCCCACTACTGATCAGGGGTTCGAAGGCTGGCCCCTCGGAAGGGTTCGACAGCCGCCCCAGAGCACGCAGAGTGAGGGATGACTCTGGGTACGTCCGTTACATGGCTGAGGCTCGGGCTACGCTCCCGAGGTACCCTAGGACATTTCCGAGACCAGCAGGAGCGATTTTGTAACAGAATCCCACCAGAGGGAGGCATCGAGCCCTCGGACCCTATCGAATGGGTCCGGGTCCGGCAAATCACCTGCAGGTACTTTTGGAGCGCGCCTCTGAGCCACTAGCCGACTCTTATCGAACGGGGCACGGGCGTCCACTCGGATCACCCGTTAGCAACTCACTGGAGACACCATGTTCGACGCCCTCCGAGGGCAACATGGCGCTTTCCCCCCTTCCTCCTTGCGAAAAGGCGACGAAGGGGCGTATAATAAAAGTCCAGACAGTCCTTGATCATCCTCTCGCTCCGCGCAGAGGCTCGGGGGCTGCTCTCGCAAATCCGGCTACGGCCAAACCGTTGACAGCGTCAACAAACCAGCCTAAAAAAACTCGGAACCTGACCATGCACCCGGGCTACGACCAGGCAACATGAGGGAACAACAAGGCCGATCGAGGCATCACGAAAAGCATTAAGACCTCAGAGGAGTCAAACCACTCCTCCGAGGCCTCGGGGGCTACACCCGGCGGGTGCGCTCGCGCGCACCCACCGAAACAAAGTATAACCGAGGAAGGTCGGTCCCCTCGCAAAAAAGTGCAACAAAGCCTCCAAGCGAGTACCAACACTCCCTTTGAGGCTCGGGGGCTACTGTCTGGTATCGTAATTAGGGGTACCCCAACACTCGTAATCATGGCTGGTAACCACCCTCAGCACAACTGCAAAAACTGATGGGCTCGGTTCAGGTCAAGACCTCGCCAACCAAGGGATGCAATCTCGCCTCGCCCGACCCCGGCCTCGGGCGGGAACAATAGTCCCGGACGAATTCATGCCTCACTCGAGGGTCTCCTCAGGCAGCGGGCGCACCCTCGGCTCGCCCGAGGCCCAGCTCGGGCAGGCTTCGTCGAGAAGCAACCTTGGCCAAATCGCCTCACCAACCGACCGTATCGCAGGCGCATTTAATGCGAGGATCGCCTGACACCTTATCCCGACACCCGCGCCTCAGTCGGCAAGGTCGAAGTGACCGCAGTCACTTCGCCCTTCCACTGATCGATCTAATAGGAAAACAGCGCCGCTCACCCCGCTCCGACTGCTGTGCCAGCCACCCAGGCAAGGCTGACAACAGCAAGTTCAGCCTCGGGCGCGACAGGAAGCTCCGCCTCGCCCAACCTTGGGCCTCGGCCTCGGGAGGAGGTCTCCGCCTCGCCCGACCCCAAGACTCGGCCTCAGCCTCGGCCTCGGGAGGAATCACGTCCTCGCCCGATCCCGGCCTCGGCCTCAAGAGAAGTCTCCGCCTCGCTCGGCCTTGGGCTCGGACCGACCGTGCCACAGGGGATACAAATTACCCTACCCCTAGCTAGCTCAGGCTACGAGGGAACAAGACCGGCGTCCCATCTGGCTCGTCCCGATAACAGGCAATGATGGCTCCCCGCGTGTGTCCATGACGACAGTGGTTCTCAGCCCCCTACGGAAGCAAGGAGACGTCAGCAGGATCCCAGCAGCACCGTCAGCTGCGCTTCTACAGGGCTCAGGCACTTCTCCGACGGCCACGTTATCGCATACGCAGGGCTCTAGCACCTCTCCGACAGCCACGTTGGCATGTACACAGGGCTCAGTCACCTCTCTGCCAGACACGTTAGCGCATAAGCTACACCCCCATTGTACACCTGGACCCTCTCCTTGCATCTATAAAAGGGAGGTCCAGGCCCTTCCCGCGGGAGGGTCGGAAGGGGGTCGCGCGAAGGGACGAGCAAACGAACATGCTCACACACTCTCTCTCGCGAACGCTTGTAACCCCTACTACGAGCACACCCCCTGGTGCAAGATAATACGAGCCGCGTTTTCCCCTTGTGTTCCATCTCGCGCCAACCCATCTGGGCAGGGGCACGCATCGACAAATTTACTGGTTGGCTTGCGGACCCCCCGGGTCCGAAACGCCGACATGTTTTGAGATCATTTTGTCCTATTATCCCACCTTCATGGTCTAAAGAGAAAATTGTTTTTTGATATTTGCCATTTTCCATCATATGGAAATACCAGGTATTATTATCTCCCAATAGAATATTTTTTAGCTTTGGCTCTCTTGTAGAAACTTATTATTCGTCTCTTAGGAGAGAGGATAGTTGATATCGGGCTTGTTCGAGTTGAGTTCATTTAGCCTTGAATCTTATCCCCAACAGAAGTGTCCAAGTCAGTAATGATTGCTTGGAGTTGACCTTTTTATTTTTACACTCACTCCTGCATTAGATGCGGAGCATTTTTCATAGCACGCCTAATTTATGATTCCAATGCCACACAAAGTTTTTTGCGAATGGTTGGTTTGTTCCGAAATTGAAGGACTTTATCGTAAAAGTCTTATGAGTTGAACAGACATAGTTCAAATCTAAACTACATAGGTTGCTCAGGAATGTCTGAGTTCAGTGTCTACTAGAAGAGGGGTATAATATGAAACACCACAAACAAGTGTATGAATTGATAGTAAAGGAAACTTAATTTTTCACTTAGAATGTTGTTTGGCAAAAAAGTATTTTTGGAGTTTCAATGCAATACCACGATAATTGAGAATAACATGGTATTTTAAGCAAAGAAGTGTTCGATTGATACATGATAAACTCTGTTTTCAATACCATGATCTCCTTAATATTGTGGTGTTTTTGAAGTTTAAAAAACGCCACTCATGACCTCAATTTTCTTCCATTTTCTCCACACATCACTCGTCCTCCTGGCGCCTCCCCCTACCCCGCGCCACGCATCCCTCGTACACCCCACGCTGCCACCCTATGCCACTGGAATCTTACGGAGTCGACACTCCCTGCCCCCCTACGCGCGCCACCATAGCCGGCTCTCCCTCCCTGTGTGAGCCACTGTGGCTAGTCCCACGCTCGTCGTCGCTCTGCCATGGCTAGCCTTGCCTCCCTGCGTGTAGGCCTCAACCAGTTCTCCTCTTCGCCATGACCAGCCCCACCTCCTCGTGTACAGCCTCATGGCCAACCCCACCGCCTCAGTCACTCCTACCCACACATGCCCTTAGCCTGGGCTCCCACTTCGTTGAGCCACCATTGTCGCTGTTACCCATGCCGTCACACCCCATGCCACCTTCAAGCCTTCTATCGATCGACCGAAGGTCACGCCAGCTGGGACAAAGAGAGGACGAGCCATAGAGAGATGAAGAAACAGGAGGATAGGGTGGGCTAGGTCCTACACAAGCAACCAAAGATGATGAGGAACCAAATAGACCTTGTTTTTAAGGAACACTTGTTGTACTGTGGTTTTGAAAAACGTAGAGTATTTATGTCATGGACAAATCAAACGTATTATTTTAGAACTATAGTATCAGAAAACTTTGCTGCCAAACACAACCTTAGTTGATATTCAATCTCTCTTATATCAAAGTTGTCAATTACAACATTAAATAAAAAAGGTCATTGGTCACTTTATCTTTTACTATTCTGTTCTTTGATATTTCTCAAGATGTTAAAATCCTCTATAATAAAAATACTTCATGACTTGTCTTGACAAGTTCTAACTAAGGGCCTATTTGATCCCATAAGTTAAAATAAAATTGCAAAAATTTAGCCAACTTAGAAGCTAAAAAAATCCAAACTAGGAGAGCTAAGAGCGACTAAAATGGTAAAAGCATATACTTTTGGTCATTTTTAGTTCTTCATGTTTATCTTTAACTCCTAAAATAACTAAATTTTAGTTACTTCGCTTTAGCTAATAGGCCCTAATTCCGTCGGGAAGACCGATTTGAAGCATACAAAATGTGAGCTCAAATCTAACCACACGTAACCAGGGAAAAAAAAACACACACACGTACCCAGACGTAAACCGAAAATGAAAAAAAGGTCATTCATTCTCTTATATCAAAGCTGTCAATTACTACAACATTAAATCAAAAAGGTCATTGCTCACTTTATCTTTTATTATTCTTTTTTTACTATTTTCTCAAGATGTTAACATCCTCTCCAATAAAAATACTTCACGAGCTTGTCCTGACAAGTTCTAACTAATTCCGTCAGGAAGGTCGATTTGAAGCATACCAAATGTGAGGTAAAAAATCGAATCACACGTACGCAGACGTAAACCGAAAACGAAAACGTGTGAGAACATCTCGCATCACGAATGTTATTGCGTTATTCCTCCGCAGAGCGCCCATCAGCTAGCACACCATGCTGCTCTTCTTCTTGCTATTGGCGACCAGCCTCCGCCAGAAGGTGGTGACCTCCTTCTCGATGTCGTGCACCGACTTCTTGGGCTGCTCCGGCGCCTGCTTCCTGCCGGCGTGCGCGTCCATGTCGGCCATGGTCTTGCCCAGGTCCGCGATGAGGCGCTCGGCGAGCCCGCGGCTGAAGTCCTCGCGGATGACCACGCGCATGACGGCCACGTGCTCGGCGTCGGCGGGCATGGTATAGGCCGGCACGATCCAGCCGAACCGGCGCAGGCTCTCGGCCACCTCGAACACCGTGTACTTGGAGGAGTCCTTGAGGGAGAAGGCGACCAGCGGCACGCCCGAGTCCTTGGACACCACGTCGAAGTAGCCCATCTTGTTGATGCCCTCGCGTAGTACCGCCGCGTTGTCGCGGCAGTTCTGCATCACGTCCTTGTAGCCCTGCCAGCAGACCGTGGCACATCATCAGTTCCAAGCCCAGCGAATGCCATCCGCAGCATGATCATAATGCAAGTTAGTTGTTACCTCGAATCCGAGGCGGATGAGCTGGTAATACTGCGCGATAATCTGGCTGGAACCTGTATGTCGTCCAAAAGAGAGAAGGAAGGCAGAGAAGATGAAGTCACTGTAATTTGTTTGCTCAGTGGAAATATAATCTGCGAACAAATCCATCAGACAGGAACAACAGCTAGAGTTACCGTACCTTTGGAGAAGTTGAGCGTGAAGGTGGGCTGGTCGGCGCCGAGGTAGTTGATGTGGAAGATGAGCTCGTCGGGGAGGTCCTCCTTGCTCCTCCAGATGACCCAGCCGACGCCGGCGTAGACGAGGCCGTACTTGTGGCCGCTGACGTTGATGCTCTTGACCAGCGGCAGCCGGAAGTCCCACTCCAGCTCCGGGTACAGGAAGGGTGCGATGAAGCCGCCGCTCGCCGCGTCCACGTGGATCGGGGTGTCCCACCTGGCGGAAACGAAGCCGTCAGTTTAATTAGGCCTGAGAAAGCGAGAATTAATGAGATGGCGCACCCACCCTGTCTCGGCGTTCTTGGCCGTGAGCAGGTCGCTGAGCAGCTTGACGTCCTCGAACTCGCCGTTGAGCGTGGAGCCGAGGATGGCGGCGACGCAGATGGTGTTCTCGTCCACCATCTCCGCGGCCTTCTCTGGGTCCATCACGTAGTACCCTTCCTTGAGCTTCACCTCCTTGAGCTCCACCTCGAAGTACCTGGCGAACTTCTCCCAGCACACCTGCATGCGCGTTTGGTGGTTCAGCAGCTCGTGGCATCGCATGGCCCATGGCCAGTAGACAGACGTTTTGCACGCAATGGACCGGACGTACCTGGACGTTGGCGCCGGTGACGATGTTGGGCTTGTCGTAGGGCTTGCCCGCCGCCTTCATCTTGTTCTGCCACTTCCTCTTGAACGCCAGCCCGGCCAGCATGATGGCCTCCGAGGAGCCGACGGTCCCCACCCCGACCGCCGTCTCGTCGTCGCCGATCGGGGCGTTGAACAGGTGCGCGATCATGTTCACGCACCGGTTCTGTTCCGTTTCAATCCAAGTACAGAGACACATGCGTATTAGATCGACCGACCGATCGATCGATCTGAGCCAGGTAGCTGCCGCCAGCAGAGACAGAAGCGTACCTGGAGCTCGGTGGTGACGGGGTACTCATCCATGTCGACGTAGTTCTTGTTGATGGAGGACTGGATGAGCTTGTCGCACTCGGGCTCCATCCAAGTGGTCACGAACGACGCCAGGTTCAGCCGCGGGTTCCCGTCCAGCATCAGCTCGTCGTTGATGATCTGGTACGCCGCCTCCTTGGGGATCGACTGCTCCGGGATCTTGAACCTGGCCGGGTGCGTCAACAACAATCGATCAGCTGTCGTCGCGTCGCACTCCCCCACAGTCCCCGGCCCCGGATACATTCATCAGCTGGCGGGACGTCTACGTACCTCGGCAGCGCGGTGCGCACGTAGCGCGACGCAAAGGTGGAGCAGTGCAGCTGCGACTCGGCGGCGTTCGTGTTCGTCGTGGACAGCGCCATTTCGTCCTCTCCTTCTTGGGGCTCAACGGCTGCGGACCTCTGGCTTTCGCTGTACGTTGCCGGTAAATTTGCCGTGTCCGAGATGAGAGGAGGAGATCAGAGGACGGGGGGGCAGAGCAGTGGCGATGGTTCTATAAGGAGGACGAGGCGCATGGCCGCGACGTGGTCGGGGCACCATGATTCTTGCCGAGGCGAACGGGCGTGCGCCACGCGCGTACGTACGGCAGAGGCCAGGCCGGGGCCCGGGGGCCATGGCTTTCGGCGCTGGACTCGGGTGTGTCTGTCACGTCCCCAATCTGCTGTTTATGGCAGGCAATTCTTTGTATTACAGCTACCTACAACTATTCTCACTCGAGTTCAAATGAAGATGCAATAGACCAATTACTACACAAAGATATCACATGTCTTAATGTGACATATACTAGCATGCAAGCTACTTCTTCCGTCATAGTATATAAGACGTAACTAATTTTTACTGTGTTGTATAGTATAAGGTGTACTCTCTCTAGACATACTGTAAGTCGCCTAGAGGGGTGGATAGGCGAAACCTGAAAATTAAAACTTTATCCCCCAACTAGATCCCTTGATTAATGGTTAGAACAAGATATACAAATATCGGAGTATAAAAACTAAGTTCTTGCTTGTAAAGAGTATTGCACTTAAATAATGCGGAAGTGATAAATCAATACTACTAACAAGTTTATGAGAATAAAGCAAGAAGACTTAGATAAGAAGAGCAATAACACAAGTTCTCTCTTGCAATGTGTTGCTTCACTAAATAAGAATTTAACTTAAAGCAACACCAAATAGAATTAGCAAAGAGTAGTGCAAGAGGAACCTAGAAAGGGAAAAGACAAACAAATCACAAGCAATAAGCACACGAGACACGGGTGATTTGTTTTACCAAGGTTCGACCCTTGAAGGCCTAGTCCCCGTTGAGGAGTCCACTAAGGACGGGTCTTTTTCAACCCTTTCCCTCTCTCCACCGATCACCCAAGGATCGGCGAGCTCTTCTTCTTCTCAAGGATCACTCTTGATCCCGCAAGGACCACCACACTCTTTGGTGTCTCTTGCTAGTTTTTACAAGCCTCCAAAACTTTGGAGGAAGTTCGATGGGAGTCAAAACTCCACGCACAAATGAACACAAAGATGTAGCGCACACTATCTCTCAATGAATCTCACAAGGCACTAGTGCTAAACTCAAATGAGAAGCTCTCTCTTGCTTGCTCTCTCTTTTGTGGCACTTGTGTTGGTTGTAGTGGCCTAAATCTTGTGTATAGGATGGATCAATGAATAGAAGTGGTTGGGAGGGCTTGAGTATGTCAACTAGATGACTTGGAATGTTGCTTGGGCTCCCACACCTTGAAGTGGCTGGTTGGGGTGGTATTTATAGCCACCAACCAAATTGTAGCCGTTGGAGAAGGCTGCTGGCGATGGGCGCACCGGACAGTCCGGTGCGCCACCGGACAGTGTCCGGTGTGCCGCCACGTCATCCTCCCATTAGGGCTTGGAGCTGGTCGACCGTTGGAGGCTTTGTCCTTATGTGACACCGGACAGTCCGGTGCGACACCGGACAGTCCGGTGCGACACCGGACAGTCCGGTGCGACACCGGACAGTCCGGTGCGACACCGGACAGTCCGGTGCCCCCTCTGACCGTCTGCTCTGACATCTGATTTGCACTGTTCACTTTGCAGAGTCGACCGTTGCGCGCAGTTAGCCGTTGCTCCGCTGGTGCACCGGACAGTCCGGTGGTACACCGGACAGTCCGGTGAATTATAGCGGAGGTGCGCCTGAAAAACCCGAAGGTGAAGAGTTTGAAGTCGATCTTCCCTGGTGCACCGGACACTGTCCGGTGGTGCACCGGACAGTCCGGTGCGCCAGACCAGGGAGCACTTCGGTTTCCTTTGCTCCTTTCTTCTTGAACCCTTTCTTGGTCTTTTTATTGACTTATTGTGAACCATTGGCACCTGTAGAACTTATAGACTAGAGCAAACTAGTTAGTCCAATTATTTGTGTTGGGCAAGTCAACCACCAAAATCAATTAGGAAATAGGTGTAAGCCTAATTCCCTTTCAATCTCCCCCTTTTTGGTGATTGATGCCAACACAAACCAAAGCAAGTATAGAAGTGCATAATTGAACTAGTTTGCATAATTGTAAGTGCAAAGGTTACTTAGAATTGAGCCAATAGAAATTCATAAGATATGCATGGATTGTTTCTTTATAATTTTAACATTTTGGACCACGCATGCACCAGATGTTTTGTTTTTGCAAATTCTTTTGTAAAATCTTTTCAAAGATATTTTGCAACTAGTCAAAGGTAAATGAATAAGATTTTTGAGAAGCATTTATAAGATTTGAAAATTTCTCCCCTGTTTCAAATGCTTTTCCTTTGACTAAACAAAACTTTTCCTCAATAAAATCCTCCTCTTAGTGTTCAAGAGGGTTTTAAGATATCAATTT
This sequence comes from Zea mays, assembly GCF_902167145.1. Classification (NCBI taxonomy): domain Eukaryota; kingdom Viridiplantae; phylum Streptophyta; class Magnoliopsida; order Poales; family Poaceae; genus Zea; species Zea mays. The sequence continues at coordinate 46,784,531 of NC_050097.1, read as the reverse complement.
TGAAAATACTATTTTCTCTCCCTTTTGAACATAATAAGATACCAATTTGAAAATCATTAGTTTAAAATTAGGTGGTGGTGCGGTCCTTTTGCTTTGGGCTAATACTTTCTCCCCTTTGGCATGAATCGCCAAAAACGGATACTTTGAGTGAAATATAAGCCCTTTTATGAACTACTTTCTCCCCCTTTGGCAAACAAATAATATGAGTGAAGATTATACCAAAAGACGGAGAGATGCTCGGAGCGACGGCGAAGGATGAGTTGATGGAGTGGAGTGGAAGCCTTTGTCTTCGCCGAAGACTCCTTTTCCCTTTCAATCTATGACTTGGTTTGAAATATACTTGAAAACACATTAGTCATAGACATAAAAGAGGTATGATCAAAAGGATATATCAAATTAAGCATGATCATAGTTCTATATAACATAGATTGCTCCCCCTAAATATGTGCATGGAGAGGAACACATATTTTGGCCTTAACGACAATTGCACATAAATAGGTTAATGAGAACATATCTGTCGGGGACCATAATTAGGGGTACCCTCAAGGCTCCTAAATCTCAGCTGGTAAGCCCCATTAGCACAAAGCTGCAAAGGCCTGATGGGTGCGATTAAGTCAAGGATCGGTCCATTCGAGGGACGCCAGGGCTCGGACTCGGGCTTAGCCCCGGAAGACGGCGAACTCCGCTCCGCCCGACCCCAGGGCTCGGACTTGGGCTCAGCCCCGGAAGACGGCAAACTCCGCCACGCCCGACCCCAGGGCTCGGACTCAGGCTCAGCCCCGAAGGACGACGAACTCCGCTTGGCCCGACCCCAGGGCTCGGACTCAACCCTGGCCTGAGCCGACGGTCTCCGCCTCGTCCGACCCGGGGGCTCGGACTCGACCTCGACCTTGGAAGACAGACTCGACCTCGACCTCGGAGGAGCCTCCACCTCGCCCAACCTAGGGCACGGACCGACCACGTCAACAGGAAGCGCCATCATTACCCTACCCCGAGCTGACTCAGGCTACGGGGAACAAGACCGGCGTCCCATCTGGCTCGCTCCACCATACGAGTAATGATGGCGCCCCGCATGCCTTGTGACGACGGCGGCTCTCAGCCCCCTTACGGAAGCAAGAGGACGTCAGCAAGGACTCGACAGCCCCGACAGCTGTCCTTCCGCTAGGCTCCAGCGCTCCTCCGACGGCCACGACACCACGCGAACTGGGTGCCAAGACCTCTCCGGCTGCCACGATGGCATGTACTTAGGGCGCTAGCTCTCCACCGGTAGACACGTTAGCACATTGCTACACTCCCCATTGTACACCTGGATCCTCTCCTTACGCCTATAAAAGGGAGGACCAGAGCCCTCTTAGGGAGGGTTGGCCGCGCGGGGAAGGACGGGACGGCGCTCGCGCAAGGCCGCTCCCTCCCTCCCGCGTGGACGCTTGTAACCCCCTACTGCAAGCACACCCGACCTGGGCGCGGGGCTAACACGAAGGCCGCGGGTTCCACTCTCCCACGCATGTCTCCCTCCGGCTGCTTTCTTCCCCCTTCGCGTTCCGCCTCGCGTCGACCCATCTGGGCTGGGGCACGCGACGACAATTCACTCATCGGTCCAGGGACCCCCCGGGTTTCGAAACACCGACAGTTGGCGCGCCAGGTAGGGGCCTGCTGCGTGTTGACGAACAGCCTCCCGTCAAGCTCCAGATGGGCAGTCTCCAGCAACCTCTCCAGCCCGGGACGGTGCTCCGTTTCGGGAGTCTTGAGTTCATGTCCCTCGACGGTAGCTACGACATGATACTCCTTCCCCCGCCGCGCGACAGCGACAATGGCGGTCGACAACCCGCTCGCCGGCGGGGAAATCGACGACGCCTTCCCCACGCAGTGGAAGGACGACGTTCGGGCTTGTCCCGTCCCCTCCCCCGCCGATGGAGGAGGAGGCGGGGCAACCAAGGCCAAGCAGGAGGCGGCACCTCGTTGGCTGTTGAGCGAGTCGACGGCACCGGCGCCCCAACGGAGGGCGCGTCAGACATTGGCCTCGCGTCTGAGACGAAGACGAGCGCCATCTCCCCGCAACACGCCAACCTCAAGCAAACGGACGACGCCAGCACGCTCGCGAACAACTTGTTGGGCGTCACCCTCGTACCTGAGACGACGGTGCAGTCCGTCCCTGACGTGACTTCGTCACCGCCCGTCGACCAAAAGGTACCGACCGATTCCCATCTCGCATCTTTTGGATTCGGCCTCGACACGCCAAGCGACTCCGCTTCGGTGGACACTCTCCTAGAGGTGAGTCCAAACCCTCCGGGGTATCGTGTGCGGTCACCCTGGGACCAGCTGACGGCCGTCTCGTCCTACGGGCCCTCGGGGTCCGAGGAAGATGGCGAGCCCGACCTCTGTTGGGATTTCTCCGGACTTGGTAACCCCAGTGCCATGCGGGACTTCATGATCGCATGCGACTACTGCCTTTCCGACTGTTCCGACGGTAGCCGCAGCCTCGACGACGAGGACTGCGGCCCAAGTCGCGAATGTTTCCACGTCGATCTAGGGGGTCCCGGCGAAGGCAACCATCTTAGTATGCTGGAGAACGGTGATCCCCCTAGGCCCGCGCCTCGCATTGACATCCTTCGGGAGCTAGCTGTGGTCCTCGTCCGGCGGGGGGGGGGGGGTCCTGACCCACAGCTCGAGCAAATCCGCGAGAGGCAGGCCAAGCTCGACGAGGGAGCAGGAACGCTTGTGCCGATCCGCCGGGACATCGGGCAGGAATGGGCGGGCCAACCTCCGGCCGGAGAAGCACGTCATCTCCCCCAGGGCATCCAGCACCGCATCGCCGACGACGTCAGGGTAAGGCCGCCACCGGATTCCAATGGAGTCGGCCAGAACCTGGCTGCAGCGGCAATACTTCTCCGCGCGATGCCGGAGCCATCAACCACCGAGGGGCGGCGTATCCAGGGAGAGCTCAAGAATCTCCTGGAGGACGCCGCGGTCCGACGGGCCGAGAGCTCCGCCTCCCGAAGGCAGGGTACCCCCTCAGAACATCGCGCCGCGACTTCCCGATTCATGCGGGAAGCCTCGGTCCATACCGGGCGCACGCGCAACACAGCGCCTGCGGCCCCGGGTCGCCTTGGCAACGAGCACCATCACCACAGCCGTCGGGCCCACCTCGACGAGAAGGTACACCGAGGCTACCACCCCAGGCGTGGGGGACACTACGACAGCGGGGAGGATCAAAGTCCTTCGCCCGAACCACCCGGTCCACAGGCTTTCAACCGCGCCATACGACGGGCGCCGTTCCCAACCCGTTTCCGAACCCCGACTACTATCACAAAGTACTCGGGGGAGACGAGACCGGAACTGTGGTTTGTGGACTATCGGCTGGCCTGCCAACTGGGTGGAACGGACGATGATAATCTCATCATCCGCAACCTCCCCCTGTTCCTCTCCGACACCGCTCGAGCCTGGCTGGAGCACCTGCCCCAGGGGCAGATCTCCAACTGGGACGACCTAGTCCAAGCCTTCGCCGGCAATTTCCAAGGCACATACGTGCACCCTGGGAACTCCTGGGATCTCCGAAGCTGCCGCCAGCAGCCGGGAGAGTCTCTCCGGGACTACATCCGGCGATTCTCGAAGCAGCGCACCGAGCTGCCCAACGTCACTGATTCGGATGTCATCGACGCGTTCCTCGCCGGCACCACCTACCGCGACCTGGTGAGCAAGCTGGGTCGCAAGACCCCCACCAGGGTGAGCGAGCTGATGGACATCGCCACCAAGTTCGCCTCTGGCCAGGAGGCGGTTGAGGCCATCTTCCGGAAGGACAAGCAGCCCCAGGGCCGCCCACCGGAAGATGCTCTCGAGGCGTCAACTCAGCGCGGCACCAAGAAGAAAGGCAAGAAGAAGTCGCAAGCGAAACGCGACGCCGCCGACGCGGACCTTGTCACCGCCGCCGAGTACAAGAACCCTCATAAACCTCCGGGAGGTGCCAACCTCTTCGACAAGATGCTCAAGGAGCCGTGTCCCTATCATCAGGGGCCCGTCAAGCACACCCTTGAGGAGTGTGCCATGCTTCGACGCCACTTTCACAAGGCCGGGCCACCCGCGGAGGGTGGCAAGGCTCTCGACGACGCTAAGAAGGAAGATCACAAGGCAGGAGAGTTTCCCGAGGTCTACGACTGCTTCATGATCTACGGCGGGCAAGTGGCGAACGCCTCGGCTCGGCACCGCAAGCAAGAGCGTCGGGAGGTCTACTCGGTAAAGGTGGCGGCGCCAGTCTATCTAGACTGGTCCGACAAGCCCATCACCTTCGACCAGGCCGACCATCCAGACCACGTGTCGAGCCCGGGGAGATACCCACTCGTTGTCGACCCCATCATCGGCAATGTCAGGCTCACCAAGGTCCTCATGGACGGAGGCAGCAGCCTCAACATCATCTATGCCGAGACCCTCGGACTCCTGCGGATCGATCTGTCCTCGGTCCGGACGGGCACTGCGCCTTTCCACGGGATCATCCCTGGGAAGCGCGTCCAACCCATCGGACAACTCGATCTACCCGTCTGCTTCAGGACGCCCTCCAACTTTTGAAGGGAGACCCTCACGTTCGAAGTGGTCGGGTTTCGAGGAACCTACCACACAGTGTTGGGGAGGCCATGCTACGCCAAGTTCATGGCCGTCCCTAACTACACCTACCTCAAGCTCAAGATGTCGGGCCCCAACGGGGTCATCACCGTCGGGCCCACGTACCGACACGCATATGAATGTGATGTGGAGTGCGTGGAGTACGCCGAGGCCCTCGCCGAGTCCGAGGCCCTCATTGCCGACCTGGAGAGCCTCTCTAGGGAGGCGCCCGACGTGAAGTGCCACGCCGGCAACTTCGAGCCAGCGGAGACGGTCAAGTCCATCCCTCTCGACCCCTGCAACGACGCCTCCAAGCAGATCCGGATCGGCTCCGAGCTCGACCCCAAATAGGAAGCAGTGCTCGTCGACTTTCTCCGCGCAAATGCCGACGTTTTTGCGTGGAGTCCCTCGAACATGCCCGACATAATGAGGGAAGTCGCCGAGCACTCGCTGGATATCCGAGCTGGAGCCCGACCCGTGAAGCAGCCTCTGCGCCGATTCGACGAAGAAAAGCGTAGAGCCATAGGCGAGGAGATCCACAAGCTAATGGCGGCAGGGTTCATCAAAGAGGTATTCCATCCCGAATGGCTTGCCAACCCTATGCTTGTGAGAAAGAAAGGGGGAAATGGCGGATGTGTGTAGACTACACTGGTCTAAACAAAGCATGTCCGAAAGTTCCCTACCCTCTGCCTCGCATCGATCAAATCATGGATTCCACTGCTGGGTGTGAAACCCTGTCTTTCCTCGATGCCTACTCAGGGTATCACCAGATCAGGATGAAAGAGTCCGACCAGCTCGCGACTTCTTTCATCACACCCTTCGGCATGTACTGCTATGTTACCATGTCGTTTGGTTTGAGGAATGTGGGTGCAACGTACCAGCGGTGCATGAACCATGTGTTCGGCGAACACATCGGCCGAACGGTCGAGGCCTACGTCGATGACATCGTAGTCAAGACGAGGAAAGCCTCCGACCTCCTTTCCGACCTTGAAGTGACATTCCGATTTCTCGAGGCAAAAGGCGTGAAGCTCAATCCCGAAAAGTGTGTCTTCGGGGTCCCCCGAGGCATGCTCTTGGGGTTCATCATCTCCGAGCGGGGCATCGAGGCCAACCCGGAGAAGATCGCAGCCATCACCAGCATGGGGCCCATCAAGGACTTGAAAGGCGTACAGAGCGTCATGGGATGCCTCGCGGCTCTGAGCCGTTTCATCTCGCGCCTCGGCGAAAGAGGCCTGCCTCTGTACCGCCTCTTAAGGAAGGCCGAGTGCTTCGCTTGGACTCCTGAGGTCGAGGAAGCCCTCGGGAACCTGAAGGCGCTCCTCACGAACGCGCCCATCTTGGTGCCCCCCACTGCCAGAGAAGCCCTCTTGATCTACGTCGCCACGACCACTCAGGTCGTTAGCGCCGCGATTGTGGTCGAGAGACGAGAAGAGGGGCATGCATTGCCCGTCCAGAGGCCAGTCTACTTCATCAGTGAGGTACTGTCCAAAACCAAGATCCGCTACCCACAAATTCAGAAGCTGCTGTACGCAGTGATCCTGACGCGGCGGAAGTTGCGACACTACTTCGAGTCTCATCCGGTGACTGTGGTGTCATCCTTCCCCCTGGGGGAGATCATCTAGTCCCGAGAGGCCTCGGGTCGAATTGCAAAGTGGGCGGTGGAGATCATGGGCGAGACGATCTCGTTCGCCCCTCGGAAGGCCATCAAGTCCCAGGTCTTGGCGAACTTCGTGGCTGAATGGGTCGACACCCAGCTCCCGACAACTCCGATCCAACCGGAGCTCTGGACCATGTTTTTCGACGGGTCGCTGATGAAGACGGGGGCCGGCGCGGGCCTGCTCTTCATCTCGCCCCTCGGTAAGCACCTACGCTACGTGCTACGCCTCCACTTCCATGCGTCCAACAACGTGACTGAGTACGAGGCTCTGGTAAACGGGTTGCGAATCGCCATCGAGCTAGGGGTCCGACGCCTCGACGCTCGTGGTGACTCGCAGCTCGTCATCGACCAAGTCATGAAGAACTCCCACTGCCGTGACCCGAAGATGGAAGCTTACTGCAATGAGGTTCGATGCCTGGAAGACAAGTTCTACGGGCTCGAGCTCAACCACATCGCCCGACGCTACAACGAGACTGCGGACGAGCTGGCTAAAATAGCCTCGGGACGAACAACGGTTCCCCCGGACGTATTCTCCCGAGACCTGCATCAACCCTCCGTCAAGACCGATGACACGCTCGAGCCCGAGAAGGCCTCGGCCCAGCCCGAGGCACCCTCGGCTCAGTTCGAGGTACCCTCGGCTCAGTCCGAGGTACCCTCGGCACGGTCCGAGGTACCCTCGACACGGTCCGAGGTACCCTCGGCCCCCGAGGGTGAGGCACTGCGTGTCGAGGGGGAGCAGAGCGAGGTCACGCCTAATCAAAACTGGCAGACCCCATACCTGCAATATCTCCACTGAGGAGAGCTGCCCCTCGACCAAGCCGAGGCTCGACGGTTGGCGCGGCGCGCCAAGTCTTTCGTTTTGCTGGGAGATGGGAAGGAGCTCTACCACCGCAGCCCCTCTGGCATCCTCCAGCGATGCATTTCCATCGCCGAAGGTCAGGAGCTCTTACAATAGATACACTCGGGGGCTTGCGGCCATCACGCAGCACCCCGAACCCTTGTTGGAAACGCCTTCCGACAAGGTTTCTACTGGCCGACGGCGGTGGCCGACGCCACTAGAATTGTCCGCACCTGCGAAGGGTGTCAGTTCTACGCAAGGCAGACCCACCTGCCCGCTCAGGCTCTGCAGACCATACCCATCACTTGGTCGTTTGCTGTGTGGGGTCTGGACCTAGTCGGCCCCTTGCAGAAGGCACCCGGGGGCTACACGCACCTGCTGGTCGCCATCGACAAATTCTCCAAGTGGATCGAGGTCCGACCCCTAAATAGCATCAGGTCCGAACAGGCGGTGGCGTTCTTCACCAACATCATCCATCGCTTTGGGGTCCCGAACTCCATCATCACCGACAGCGGCACCCAGTTCACCGGCAGAAAGTTCCTGGACTTCTGCGAGGATCACCACATCCGGGTGGACTGGGCCGCCGTGGCTCACCCCATGACGAGTGGGCAGGTAGAACGTGCCAACAACATGATTCTGCAAGGACTCAAGCCTCGGATCTACAACGACCTCAACAAGTTCGGCAAGCGATGGATGAAGGAGCTCCCCTCGGTGGTCTGGAGTCTGAGGACAACGCCGAGCCGAGCCACGGGCTTCACACCGTTCTTTCTAGTCTATGGGGCCGAGGCCATCTTGCCCACAGACTTAGAATACGGTTCCCCGAGGACGATGGCCTACGCCGACCAAAGCAATCGAGTTAATCGAGAAGACTCACTGGACCAGCTGGAAGAGGCTCGGGATATGGCCTTACTACACTCGGCGCGGTACCAGCAGTCCCTGCGACGCTACCACGCCCGAGGGGTTCGGTCCCGAGACCTCCAGGTGGGCGACCTGGTGCTTCGGCTGCGACAAGATGCCCGAGGGCGGCATAAGCTCACGCCTCCCTGGGAGGGGCCGTTTGTCATCGCCAAAATTCTGAAGCCCGGAACATACAAGCTGACCAACAGCCAAGGCGAGGTCTATAGCAACGCTTGGAACATCCAACAGCTACGTCGCTTCTACCCTTAAGATGCTTTCAAGTTGTTCGTATACCTCGTTCACACATAAAGTCTGGTCGTCAAGGAAGGGTCAGCCTTGCCTCGGCAAAGCCCAACCCTCCCTCGGGGGCTAGAAGGGGGCAACCCCCTCTGCGTCGAAATTTTCCAAGAAAAAAAATCTTTTCTGCCAGAATGCCTTTCGTGCTTTTCGACTACTTCGAAAGTGGGTCCTGAATACGACGGAGTACACGTAAGCAGCCAAGGCTGACCGAGCCGAGGGACTCCTACGCCTCCGGGATACGGATACCTCACTCATCACCTTCTGCGATAAGTAACTCACGCTCGGATAAGTGATTCCGCGGACCGAACAAGTCTTCACGCTCGAAAGCTCCTCTGCCGGAACGATTTTTCGGGTCTTCTCGACTGCGTCGGTGACAGAACCCTATGGACGAGTAAGAGTGCGCGTAAGCGGCAAGGCCGACCGAGCCGAGGGATTCCTACGCCTCCGGGATACGGATACCTCACTCATCACCTTCCGTGAAAAGCAACTCTCGCCCGCACAAACAATTCTGTTACCAACAAATAAGTCTGGATACTTGAAACAAGAGGAAAAGGGACACAACTTTACAACACGACGACGGTATGTTTGGGCCTCGGCGGCCGCAGAAAACATACACGCACTACAAGACAACCCGATCCTGCAGGCTCGGACGTCGACAGTTGGGGGGGCAGCAGCACCCTCGGCGTCAACTACACCTTCGGCGGGGTCTAACCTAGCCTCGGACGGCGACGCGGTTGGAGGATCCCCACTCTGAAGGACGACATCAGCACCACACCCGGGCCATCGCTGCCAGGGTCTTCTCCAGGAATCCGGCTCGAGCAGACGGCTCGGCCGGCCACCCCGAGGCCTCGGCCAGCTGTCCCCCGGAGACATCAGCCCGGCTTGAGGCCTCGGCAGCTCAACTCTGGCGTCAGTTCCGCCAGTGGACGACCCGACTAGGCTCCGGCCGACCAGGTCTTCTTTTTGAGCCAACTCTGCCTCTGCCCGTGCTGATACCGCTACCTCCGGCTTCGGCTCATCAAAGAGCGGCCGAGGGGTTCCTTTAACTAAGCAAGAGAAGCCTCGGACAGCAAGGCCGACTGAGCCGAGGGACTCCTACGCCTCCGGGATACGGATACCTCACTCGTCACCTTTGCACGAGGCGACTCACGCTCGGTGAAGCGGTTCAGATAGTCGACAGGCGAGTCCTAGTGCTCGAAATGAAGGAAAAACACGGCTCCGCGCCGAAAATACATACATGTTCAGGCCTCGACAGCCACAATGAACAAGACACCGGCACTCAAAGTGCCATTACAAACGGAACTCTGGTTCCACCTCCGCAGGTACGAACAGCCCCACACGATTGGGGTCCTGCGGAGCAACAGAAGGCCGACGGGTGGCTCGCCGTCGCCCGTTCCGGCAGCAGCGACGACGACCTTCGCCCCGGGCAGCAAAGCAGCTTCAGCAACGGCTTCCGGGCGGGTGCTACGGCAGGAGGGCTCTCGCTCACGAAGGGCGAGAACCAGCCATTCAAGCCGGGAGACGGAGATTCGGGAGCGCAGGCGGAGTTGGCAATCTCGTCGGTAGAGAAGCCTTCTCCGGCTGCCACCACCTCAACACCGCGCCAGCGGGCGCCGGATGCCTCAAAGCGCACCGGCAGGTCCTCGCCCTCGCCGGAGCCACCCAGAACATGAGCGTCGTCCTCGCGGCGCACGACGTGCTGGGCGACCCACTGACGCGGCTGTCGGCGCGAGGAAGGCCTGGACGTGGCCAGCCCGTACGCGGCGCGACCATCGTCCGGACGGAGGACGGAATGCTGCACCCTGGCTGAGCAACGGCGGGCCACCTACCCCGGCGTGGCTGAGGGAGGCCTCCGTGGAGCTGGAAGATGCCTTTCTCCCCCAGACGCCGGGGGAAGAAAAGGGTTACCAACCCACACGGAGGCAGCCCCCCGACTCGCCTCACCCTCCGCCCCAGCGAGGATGATGAAGATCCTTGAAGCTGAGGGCGGGGCGGAGGCCGCAGCCCGGTTCGCTTCTCCCCACCATCAAACTGGAGGTCACCGTCTTGGGTGACCACCGGCGAGGGGATGCAGCCAGGCTGCCTGATAAAATCCTTGAAGCCGAACGGTGGCTGAAAGGTACCAACTTCCTCGAAGTTGCGTCTCTCCGACGACAAGATGGAAGGATTGCGGGCGTCCCCCATTCGGGGGCTCGGAAGATGGAAAGACACGATGCATGAGGGGAGCACGAAGACATGGTTGCCCTCCAAGGGGGTCGCCCTCCTTTTAAAGGCAACTCTCCCCACTTGCGTCCTCAGCCGTTGCGGGCTGAGTCTTCTCCAACACACTCCAAGGTCCTCCCCCTACGGCGCGGGGGCTGGGCCCCACGAGTCATGCAAGCCGGTCTAGGGCAGAAGGAGCCAAACCGCCGCGCGCAGGGCATGCAACTGCCCAGCGGTTACAAGCATTCCTCCACTTTCGCCCAGACCAACGGGTGAAAGGGTGAACAACCATGCAGTCGGCATGCAACCGCACCAAGTGGGCGCGCCCCTTCGACTCCAACGCGCTCAGCATGGAGGCCCAGGCCCACACGTCATGCAACCGACGCGCCGGTTGCTACGTGCGAGCAACTGCACCGCCATTCACGCCACTACCGCGCCTCCTCGACTGCGGAGCCAATACCGCGACTCGAGGCAACCCTGCGTGTGACCCAGCAGTGCCAGCCAGGCGCGACGGTCAAATACGGTCAAAAATGGGCCGGCAGTAATGGCGGTGGCAGGCGGGCAGGAGCAGCGGTCACGTCGTCAGCCAAGCTTACGTCCCATCCAGGGGCAGCGAGAGAACCCTCTCTCACGACGTGAAGACGGCGCACCCGTGATCCGTTCCTCGAACGGCCCGCGCACGCGCAACAGTCGCCTCACGAACCACTCGCCCCGTCGCATTAACTTCGAGGTGGGACAGGCGGCGCCTCAGGCGGGAGAAGCAAGCGACGCTTCGCCTTCGCCATAATGACCGCGTCGAAAAAGGTACGCCACGTCATTCGATTTCGTATCCTTTTCCTTTTTCCTCTTTCTCTCTCTTACAACAGGGACCGGGAAAGGGGGATACCCCAAAAAGGATCCTTCTCCGTGAAGGAAACGGGCCCCGAGCCTCCCAACTGATCAGAGGTTCAAAGGCTGGCCCCTCGAAGGGGTTCAACGGCTGCCTCAGAGCGATTGGGTTCTGCGCCCACTACTGGTCAGAGGTTTGATGGCCGGCCCCTCGGAAGGGTTCAACGGCCACCTCAGGCCACTCGGGCTCCGCGCCCACTACTGATCAGGGGTTCGTAGGCTGGCCCTCGAAGGGTTCACAGTCGCCTCAGACACAGAGCGAGGGATGACCCTGGGTACGTTCGATACATAACCAAGGCTCGGGCTACGCTCCCGAGGTACCCTAGGACATTTCCGAGACCAGCGGGAGCGATCTTGTAACGGAATCCCATCAAAGGGAGGCATCGAGCCCTCGGACCCCGTCAAAGGGGACCGGGTCCGGCAGATCACCCGCAGGTACTTTTGGAGCGCGCCTTCGGGCCTCTAGCCGACCCCTAGCAAATGGGGCACGGGCGTCTGCTCGGATTACCCGCCAGCAGCTCACCGAAAACACCATGTTCGGCGCCCTCCGAGGGCAACATGGCGCTTTCCCCCCCTCCTCCTTGCGGAAAGGCGACGCAGGGGCGTATGTAAAAAAGTCGAGTCTGTCCTTGACCGTCCTCTCGCCCTGTGCAGAGGCTCGGGGGCTGCTCTCGCAAACCTGGCTCCGGCCAACCCGTTGACAGCGTCAACATACCAGCCCGAGAACTTGGGACCCGACCGTGCACCCGGGCTACGGCCAGCTCGCATGAGGGAACGACTAGACCAGCCGAAGTATTGCGAAACGCACTAAGACCTCGAAGGAGTAAAACTACTCCTCCGAGGCCTCGGGGGCTACACCCGGCGGGTGCGCTCGCGCGCACCCACCGGAACAAAATGCAACCAAGAAAAGGCTGGTCCCCTTGCAAAAAAGTGCGGCAAAAGCCTCCAAGCGAGTATTAACACTCCCTTCGAGGCTCGAGGGCTACTGTCGGGGACCATAATTAGGGGTACCCTCAAGGCTCCTAAATCTCAGCTGGTAACCCCCATCAGCACAAAGCTGCAAAGGCCTGATGGGTGCGATTAAGTCAAGGATCGGTCCATTTGAGGGACGCGATCACGCCTCGTCCGAGCCCAGCCTCGGGCAAGGGCAGCCGACCCCGGAGGACATACGTCTCGCCCGAGGCCCCCCTCCAGCAACGGACACACCTTTGGCTCGCCCGAGGCCCAGTCTTCACCAAGAAGCAACCTTGGCCAAATCGCCACACCGACCGACCAAATCGCAGGGGCATTTAATGCAAAGGTGGTCTGACACCTTTATCCTGACGCACGCCCTCCAGTCGACAGAGCCGAAGTGACCGCAGTCACTTCCCCGCTCCACTGACCGGTCTGACAAGAGGACAGCGCCGCCTGCGTCGCTTCGAGTGCTGAGCCACTCGACAGAGTGAGGCTGACAGCAGCCAAGTCCGGTCTCAGGCGTCATAGGAAACTCCGCTCTGCCCGACCCCAGGGCTCGGACTCGGGCTCAGCCCCGGAAGACGGCGAACTCCGCTTCGCCCGACCCCAGGGCTCGGACTCGGGCTTAGCCCCGGAAGACGGCGAACTCCGCTCCGCCCGACCCCAGGGCTCGAACTCGGGCTCAGCTTCGGAAGACGGCGAACTCCGCTCCGCCCGACCCCAGGGCTCGGACTTGGGCTCAGCCCTGGAAGACGGCGAACTCCGCCACGCCCGACCCCAGGGCTTGGACTCAGGCTCAGCCCCGAAGGACGATGAACTCCGCTTAGCCCGACCCTAGGGCTCAGACTCAACCCTGGCCTGAGCCGACGGTCTCCGCCTCGTCCGACCCGGGGGCTCGGACTCGACCTCGACCTCGGAAGACAGACTCGACCTCGACCTCGGAGGAGCCTCCACCTCGCCCAACCTAGGGCACGGACCGACCACGTCAACAGGAAGCGCCATCATTACCCTACCCCGAGCTGACTCAGGCTACGGGGAACAAGACCGGCGTCCCATCTGGCTCGCTCCACCATACGAGTAATGATGGCGCCCTGCATGCCCTGTGACGACTGCGGCTCTCAGCCCCCTTACGGAAGCAAGAGGACGTAAACAAGGACTCGACAGCCCCGACAGCTGTCCTTCCGCCAGGCTCCAGCGCTCCTCCGACGGCCACGACACCACGCGAACTGGGTGCCAAGACCTCTCCGGCTGCCACGATGGCATGTACTTAGGGCGCTAGCTCTCCACCGCTAGACACGTTAGCACATTGCTACACTCCCCATTGTACACCTGGATCCTCTCCTTACGCCTTTAAAAGGGAGGACCAGGGCCCTCTTAGGGAGGGTTGGCCGCGCGGGGAAGGACGGGACGGCGCTCGCGCAAGGCCGCTCGCTCCCTCCCGCGTGGACGCTTGTAACCCCCTACTGCAAGCGCACCCGACCTAGGCGCGGGGCTAACACGAAGGCCGCGGGTTCCACTCTCCCACGCCTGTCTCCCTCCGGCTGCTTTCTTCCCCCCTTCGCGTTCCGCCTCGCGTCGACCCATCTGGGTTGTGGCACGCGGCGACAATTCACTCGTCGGTCCAGGGACCCCCGGGTTTCGAAACACCGACAATATCTATATCATACACAATGTTAAGTGCATTGTGTCATAGTATAAGTGTGATGCTCATGACAGTTTATGCACTTATCAAAGCATGTTGCAAACATTTTAAGCATTTACCCTTAAAGATTTCAAAGAGACTTAAGGACCATCCACCTTTGGAACAAAGGTAGCTTATCCTCGTTACAAGGTTAAGCTTTAAGCTCTTTGACAATAAAACACTTCATCTAGTTTTAACAAAGATGCATTAATGCATGAGTGAAATTTTAAGAGGTTAAACTAGGTATGAAGCAGGGATAATGCATGGACATGCTTTCTCTTCCTTTTATACAAGGTATGTAAAGAAAGTATAGAAAAGGAAGATTTAGGTACAAGTTTAAATGGAATGAAGCAATTTTACCCTTTTGTACCTTCACATAGAGACGCTCCCTTCATTGTGCTTGTCCTTAGTCTTAGATGCTTAAGACCTATACTCAATGACAATATATGGAAATATTTTGCACAATAGAGAGTTCTACAACTAGTGATCTTTTTCAAAGTTATTGTTAGCATATGGCAAATGGATCACAAATTGCATACATGAGTCATGAATTCTTTTTTTAACTTAGTGCACATCAAGAGAGATCGATTGATAGTATATGCGACACTAAGAAACATACGTGTTTATTCAATAATTAACAGATGTGATCAAAAGAACAACATATGCATTAGATAAGATTGAAATAGGAGAATCCAGTAAATATGCTACTTTGGCAATGAAAGCTACAATCCTTGATAAAGATGACATTACTTTAACAAGATGGATTAATTTGAAGCAGCATACTTCATGAGAAACTTAATCTCATGCAAGAGACTATATGAAATTACTAAGATAAAGCAATAGTCTCAACATAATCAAGATATAAGAATAGACTCCCCCTAAAGATATGCATCGAGTATTTGAAAGAATTGATTCAATGCATTCACTTTTAAAGACATATAGGGAGAAGCATTATACATCTTGATCAAGGCATATAAAATTTGCAATAAACAACTTAAGCCTGGTAATCTCATTATGAAAGGATTTAGAATACTCACAACCACACCATTGATTGTTTTGAGGATCTTATTATCCAGGTGAGTGTTGTTGTTCTTGACGTCCTTCTCTTTCATGTGAGTGTCCTCCCTTTGTAGTTGTTTCTTTTTCCTTTCAAACTTATTGAAAATACTCAAGAAAGATGTTAATAGCACAAGGGAGCATATGATGAAGGATGATTTCTTTAGATAGGAAATAAACAATTCATCATTCATAAGTCACACAGGTATGAAGTAAAATCCTCATTATTTGTGCACATCATTAGAAAAGAGGAGTATGCACCTTTTAAATATTTTGACCAATCATAGGAAGTTCACTTCTACATATTGAATTTTAACAACATAACAAATATAGGAAAGGCATGAATTAGATTCTAATGGACAGGTGCATTTATGAGAATGTGATTGAATGCACATCTAGACAAATTTAGTCCAATAAAGAATCTATTCTCCAAGAATGATAATTTAGAGTAAATAACCATTGAAGGGAACTATATTTGATTAGGTAGATGAGTTCCCATACCTTTGCTTTTACCTTTCTTCCTTTGGGCAAAGAGTAACCCTTTAGGCTTGTGTCTTGCACTTATTCTTTTGTAGATTTCAAAAGTAAGCTCAAGAGATATGTCATTAGTAACACAAGCACTAATTTCCCTTTTTGTAATCATTTTTGAGAAAGAATGAAAGACATAGATTACTAAAACATGGAAACTTTCTAGCATGAACTAGATTATCCATAGATGATGTTATGCTCAATTTTAATTCTTAAAACAAGCATAAATAATCCTTTAAGATTGTGGGAATAAATCTAATTCATGATATGGAAAGCGATAAATGTGAAAGAATCATGTCCAATTTAAGCAAGTAGAAACACATCATTTAATCATTGGATTGATTTTTCTTTTCATGTTAGATTACGCATTTCTAAAGAGAAACTTATTCTCTACAAGTGAGATTACTTGGGTTACTTAAATAAAATCATTAGTCTCACTATTCTAGTTATAGAGAGAGTTTTCCTTTTATAAGTGTCCTAAGGATTTAAATTCCTTACATGACACCTTATTCTTTTAAGAACATGAAATATCTCTCTATATCTAGAATCATGGCAATAATAGAATGACTAGTGAGAAACATGCCATGAGGTACTTCAACAATTTAAAGCATGTAGATTGTCATAATATATAAATGATGAATGCACAATCTATCATATAAGAGGAATTTCTTCAAAGAATGGTGACATAATTTCAAAAACATCTTAAGTGCTTCCTTTTTCTATGTGACTACACAAGACACTTAAGAAATGATAATTTAAGATACTTGCACTTAAAAGCATAAGAGTTACCATCCTTTGGCATTCCTCAATGTTGTAGGCCTTGATTTTCCGCATATGATAATCTTTTATTTCCTACAACATTTATATCTTCCCGAGATGATATGAGTTTTGAATATAATAAATTGAAATAACTTTGGGTCAATCTTGAATATGTAGATCATTGGAGATTGATAGCTTGAGTTGATAAGAATTGAAATAACTCTCTCAAGCACCCCAAACCTTCATATCATCTCCTACAAAGCTTGTCAAGCATATTTTGGTACCCATCTCTTGATGGATCCATCAAGGTTAGTCAACAAAGATCTAGGGACCCAAATGTCCTTTGTGTTAGCACTTGGTAAACTCATTACCTTTCTAGCACAAGTTGCAATTTTGGGTTGCCTAGTTACATGAGAAGTAATTGACAAGCTAGGAGTGGGAGATTTACCTATGGGACAATCCTTGCATTGATGTCCCTTCTTTCGGCATATGTAGCATAGGCGATCTTTAACTCTTGAAGATTTCTTCCTTCCTTGTTTCTTGCTTGCTACATGGTTAGTGAATATTTTCTTTTCTAACATAATGCCTTTTTGTTTTAAATGTGGACAAGATCTAAATAAGTGTCCCTTCTTGGAGCATTTAAAACAAAGTCTATCATCCTTGTTAATAATCAAGCCATTTTTAATGTAGGGACATGACCTAATCAAGTGCCCCTTTTCAAAGCATTCACTACACCTCTTATTTCTCTTAGTGTGAAGTGTGGCTTGATTATTACCTTGGATGTTACCTTTTATGGAGGCGTGGTTGAGGCTTTTGGAGGATGCATTGATTCTCATCTTTTGTTCCTTCCTCTTGGCAATCCTCAAGTCCTTGACATTTCCTTCAAGGGATTTAATGCATGCCACGGTTGTTCCCGTCTCAAGCTTCTTCACCATGTGATCACGGTTATCTTGAGAAGGTTGGTCAATGCATTTCCCTTTTAGTTGTGTCAAGTTCATCTTTAGCCTCTCGTTTTCTTCTTTGAGCTTTTGATATGTATCATCTTTTGTTCCTGCAAATTCTAGCTCAAAGGAAGATTTGCTTGTCGACGGACAACAAGCATTAGCACATGGTAATGTAGTTTCAATTTGAATACATGTGCATGAGTGAGGTTGTTGGAATTTTAAGTTTTCTATCACAACCTCATGAGCAATATTTAATATGATATGATCATCCATAAGATTTTCATAAGAACATAGAAGCATATCATATTTACCTTGAAAAGCTAGATTTTCATCTTTTAGCTTTTCTACTTGGTCCTTAAGCAAGGCATCCTTATTTACTAATTGAGCGATACAATGTAAAGCATTATCTTGCTCAATTGAAATAGTTTCATACCTTTGGACCAAATCAACATGAGAGCACTTTAGCTCCTCATGTTCTTTAGTCAACTCGTCAAAGCATTGCATTTTCATGGAGAGAATACTTTCTAGCCTTTGACGAGCTTCGCTTTGCTCTCTCGCTCTTTCTAGAAGTTTGAGCATGACCGCCTTGTCTTCTTGGCTTAGGCGAGCGTAGAGTCGCATGAAGCTTCTTTCTTCCTCCTTATCCTCATTTGTGCTTTCGCTATCATTTTCATTAGCCACACAACATATGTGGGAATCAAAATGCGAAGACAAACCTTTTGGAGAGGTGGATTCATCGTTTGGTCTCCATTGATCATTTTCTTCTTCTTCCTTGCAAGGGTTAGTATCACAAAGACCAAAGGAAGTAGAAGCGCAAAAAGAACTATCATGTTTGGACTCATCAAATTTGCTTTTAATTCTAGTCCAAATATCATACACATCACAAATAGGTTTGTCATATTTTATTATGAAGGCATGATAATCTTCTTTGCTAAGGGATTTACTTAAGATGTCATAAGCTAGATAGTTTAAGTGTATACATCTTAAATCTTCTTCGGAGGCATTTTACCTAGCATAGTTAGGAGGAATAATACTCTTGTCTAAAATTTGTTCTAATTGTGGATCTACCGTTCTAAAAGCATTTATCACCCTAGTAGACCATGAATCATAATTAGAACAATCGGAAAGTAATATCTCAAGAGTTACCTCGTTCTCCTGGGTCTTCTTGTTCTTTTGGGATCTTCTACGAGCCATCACTTCGAGTTGTTAGACTCAAGATGAAGTGCCTAGCTCCGATACCAATTGTAAGTCGCCTAGAGGGGGGTGGATAGGCGAAACCTGAAAATTAAAACTTTATCCCCCAACTAGATTCCTTGATTAGTGGTTAGAACAAGATATACAAATATCGGAGTATAAAAACTAAGTTCTTGCTTGTAAAGAGTATTGCACTTAAATAATGCGGAAGTGATAAATCAATACTACTAACAAGTTTATGAGAATAAAGCAAGAAGGCTTAGATAAGAAGAGCAATAACACAAGTTCTCTCTTGCAATGTGTTGCTTCACTAAATAAGAGTTTAACTTAAAGCAAATCCAAATAGAATTAGCAAAGAGTAGTGCAAGAGGAACCTAGAAAGGGAAAAGACAAACAAATCACAAGCAATAAGCACACGAGACACGGGTGATTTGTTTTACCGAGGTTCGACCCTTGAAGGCCTAGTCCCCGTTGAGGAGTCCACTAAGGATGGGTCTTTTTCAACCCTTTCCCTCTCTCCACCGATCACCCAAGGATCGGCGAGCTCTTCTTCTTCTCAAGGATCACTCTTGATCCCGCAAGGACCACCACACTCTTTGGTGTCTCTTGCTAGTTTTTACAAGCCTCCAAAACTTTGGAGGAAGTTCGATGGGAGTCAAAACTCCACGCACAAATGAACACAAAGATGTAGCACACACTATCTCTCAATGAATCTCACAAGGCACTAGTGCTAAACTCAAATGAGAAGCTCTCTCTTGCTTGCTCTCTCTTTTGTGGCACTTGTGTTGGTTGTAGTGGCCTAAATCTTGTGTATAGGATGGATCAATGAATAGAAGTGGTTGGGAGGGCTTGAGTATGTCAACTAGATGACTTGGAATGTTGCTTGGGCTCCCACACCTTGAAGTGGCCAGTTGGGGTGGTATTTATAGCCACCAACCAAATTGTAGCCGTTGGAGAAGGCTACTGGCGATGGGCGCACCGGACAGTCCGGTGCACCACCGGACAGTGTCCGGTGTGCCGCCACGTCATCCTCCTGTTAGGGCTTGGAGCTGGTCGACCGTTGGAGGCTTTGTCCTCATGTGGCACCGAACAGTCCGGTGCGACACCGGACAGTCCGGTGCCCCCTCTGACCGTCTGCTCTGACATCTGATTTGCATTGTTCACTTTGCAGAGTCGACCGTTGCGCGCAGTTAGCCGTTGCTCTGCTGGTGCACCGGACAGTCCGGTGGTACACCGGACAGTCCGGTGAATTATAGCGGAGGTGCGCCTTGAAAACCCGAAGGTGAAGAGTTTGAAGTCGATCTTCCCTGGTGCACCGGACAGTCCGGTGCGCCAGATCAGGGAGCACTTCGGTTTCCTTTGCTCCTTTCTTCTTGAACCCTTTCTTGGTCATTTTATTGACTTATTGTGAACCATTGGCACATGTAGAACTTATAGACTAGAGGAAACTAGTTAGTCCAATTATTTGTGTTGGGCAAGTCAACCACCAAAATCAATTAGGAAATAGGTGTAAGCCTAATTCCCTTTCACATACATAAAGTAGTATAGAGAGAATTAAATACATTTTTTTGTCTTTGAACCAGATGGTTACATCTTATATACTAGAACAGATGGAGTAACTACTTACGAGCATTTCAGCGAACATCTTAAATGTATACTAGATAATGGCTCTATAATTTCAATTTTTGAAACATGGTGTTGCCCAAAGTTCACAACAAGGAATATACTTATAAAAAATCATATCACAACACATCATCAATGTATAAAGAACCCCCATGTATGTTATGCCAACTCAAACAATATACCATGGACAGAAATAGCACTAATAATAGTAAACAATCGATATGTATGGCAAAATTAACACTGAATCACATGTAGACAACAAAGATTTATAGATTTATGCGGAAATTCCTTTCGAAAAAAATGATGGTCGACGACGAACGACCAATAATCCACTATAAGAACGAAGATACCAGAGGTAGGATCCAACAAGTTTAAGGGAGAGTCTCCAAATCTCCACTGATTTTACTCTCTTATTGATGATTTGTTATTATCAAGACTTCACCCCTAAAATCTCGTATATTCCTCTCTCAACCGCAAAGGGTAAGAACAAGCACCACCTAAAAAGGAGAGCTTGGGCTACCTATTTGAGTTGGTTTGCTAATACAAATGAGTCCCTAGACACCTTACTATATATATAAACAACATATTTCATAGTGTAATTGCTCAGATGAGCCTCAAATGGTGTAAGTTAGCTGGAGGTTAGGTGTGATATTAGTTAGGGTATTTAAAACCCCTACAACTAAGTTTAACCACTAACTATTACGTCAGGAGTCCCAAATCGGGCCTAAGTATTGTTTTGGATCTCAAAACAATTTTGATTCTTATCCCTTTTTACTGTATCTGTAAGTACAACAAAAGTGTATTCCTAAGTTTAGACGTAATATCCATATTTGATGTGTAAAATGTTATTTATAATCAAAATGTAAAACGAGTGTGTCGGTACCTTGAAACAGGGGTACCCCCTGTTACAAGGAAAAGACGTTGTGCCAGTAGTAAAGTCCCTGGTTGCGCGAAAAACGGCTCACCGTTGCGTAACCTCGGCCGCCTTGGGGGTCACCATGTGGCCAAGGGGAAGGATGTGCTCCGGATGTACGCAGCAGGTCTGGACCCGCTACGTGGAAAGCACCGGACCCCGCGCATGACGAGCGGACCTCCGGGACAGATCCCAGACCCTTCAGAGTGAGGTCCGGACGGTTCACCACCTGAAAGGGAAATGTGCCCTTGGGCCATTTCTAAGTATTTTGGTGATTAAGTGCCAACACAAATGGTTTAAGTGTAAAACTATGTCAAATGGTGGAAGAAGTGCAAAGTCGACACAAAGGTATGATTCTAGACTTAGTACATTGGTTTTTGTGTACTAACATATTTGTCTAAGTGCTAGAATCAGAGAAAATGCAATTGGAAAAGACTTGGCTCGAGCAGCCAAGACTCTGCTCAGTCTGGGTGCACCGGACAGTGTCCGGTGGTGCACCGGACAGTGTCCAGTGTGTCAGGCTGGCGTCTGGTCAACTGGCTGCTCTCGGGTCTCGACGGCGGCGTACGACTATAAATCACTGGACTGTCCGGTGGTGCATCGGACTGTCTGGTGAGTCGTCTGCGGCGAAGTCGCTGCTCTCGGGAACCAAGTCAACAGCGTACGACTATAATTCACCGGACTGTCCGGTGAGGCACCGGACTGTCCGGTGAGCCAACGGTCGGGCGCGCTAATGGTCGGCCGCGCAATCCACGCGTGACGCGTGGCCGAGCCAACGGTCGGATGGGAGCACCGGACTGTCCGGTGTGCACCGGACAGTGTCCGGTGTGCCAATGGCTCCAAGCCTTCAACGGTCGGCTACGCCAGAATAGCAAAGAAAACTGCACCGGACAGTGTCTGGTGGTGCACCGGACTGTCCGGTGCGCTAGTCGACAGAAGGCAAGAATTGCCTTCCTAGATTGCTCTCAACGGCTCCTAGCTGCCTTGGGGCTATAAAAGGGACCCCTAAGCGCATGGAGGAGTACACCAAACATACTTTGAGCATTCTTGATCATTCACACTCTGTCTTTGCGCACTCGTTTGTCATTCTTAGTGATTTGAGCTCCGTTCTAGTGAGAACCTTGTGATATTCTTTTGAGCTCGAGTCTTGGCCGTGTGTGTGCGTATTGCTGTGGATTTGTGTGTGTTGCTTCCCTCCCTTACTCTAGTGCTTTCACTTTGATCCATATTGTAAGGGCGAGAGACTCCAAGTTGTGGAGATTCCTCGCAAACGGGAAAGAGTAAAGAAAGAAGAATATTGTGGTATTCAAGTCGATCATCGGATCACTTGAGAGGGGTTGAGTGCAACCCTCGTCCGTTGGGACACCACAACGTGGAGTAGGCAAGTGTTGTACTTGGCCGAACCACGGGATAAATCCTCGTGTCTCTTGTGCTTGTTCTCACTGTGTCTATTTTGCTTCACAAGAGCTCTCCTTAGCCACTTGATTTTATTGTGCTAACTCCTAACCAAGTTTTGTGGCCTTAAGTTTCAAGTTTTTACAGGATCACCTATTCACCCCCCTCTAGGTGCTCTCAATTGGTATCGGAGCCGTTCTCTTTAAGAAAGGGACTAATCGCCTGAAGGGATGGATCCTAAGGGAAAGGGGATGGTGATCAACGACAAGGAGAAGGAGTCCTTCATCAATGAGCCAAAAGACGACAAGCCCACTGACTCGGGCTCAAGTCATAAAAAGAAGGACGGGAAGAAGAAGAGACGTATTAAGAAGA
The DNA here is from genome assembly GCF_902167145.1 of Zea mays. Classification (NCBI taxonomy): domain Eukaryota; kingdom Viridiplantae; phylum Streptophyta; class Magnoliopsida; order Poales; family Poaceae; genus Zea; species Zea mays. Next base: position 46,761,737 of record NC_050097.1, on the reverse strand, counting down.
TTGTCTACTACGACGACAGCGACGAGTCTTCTTCTTCCCAAAAGGACGACGACGACAACGACTACGAGAAAAAGAAGACAGTTAACTTGAACTTTTCTTTTGATTACTCTCGTATTCCGCAAAGTTCCAATGCTCATTTGCTTTCCATTCCCCTCGGTAAACCTCCTCACTTTGATGGAGAGGACTACGGATTTTGGAGTCACAAAATGCGTAGCCACTTGTTCTCTCTCCATCCAAGTATATGGGAGATAGTAGAAAATGGAATGCAATTTGATAGTACGGATAGTCCCATGTTCATCAATGAACAAATTCATAAAAATGCACAAGCTACTACTGTTCTTTTAGCGTCATTGTGCAGGGATGAATACCATAAGGTGAGCGGCTTGGATAACGCCAAGCAAATTTGGGACACCCTCAAGATCTCGCATGAGGGGAACGACGTCACCATGCTCACCAAGATGGAGTTAGTGGAAGGCGAACTAGGAAGGTCTGCGATGATCAGGGGGGAGGAGCCAACCCAAACGTACAACAGGCTCAAGACCCTCGTCAACAAAATAAGGAGCTATGGAAGCACGCGATGGACGGACCACGACGTCGTCCGACTTATGCTAAGGTCCTTCACCGTCCTTGATCCTCATCTTGTTAACTCTATTCGTGAGAATACTAGGTACACCAAGATGACGCCCGAAGAAATACTTGGGAAGTTTGTGAGCGGGCGAATGATGATCAAGGAGGCGAGATATGTTGATGAGGCGCTAAATGGCCCAATCCATGAGCCTCAAGCCATTGCTCTCAAGGCAACAAGTAGCAAGGAGGCGCTACCTAGCAAGGTGGCGCAAATTGAGGCAGCCGGGCTCAATGAGGAAGAAATGGCCCTCATCATCAAGCGCTTCAAGACGGCGCTAAAGGGTCGCAAGGAGCATCCCAAAAAGAACAAGACGAAGGGAAAGCGCTCCTGCTTCAAGTGCGGTAAGGTTGGTCACTTTATTGCTAATTGTCTCGATAATGATAGTGACCAGGATCAAGAAAAGAAGAAGGAAAAGAAGAAGACTTACAAGAAGAATAAAGGCGAGGCACACCTTGGCAAAGAGTGGGACTTGGATTGTTCTTCGTCCGACTCCGACGACAAAGGACTCGCCACCACCGCCTTCAACAAATCATCCCTCTTCCCCAACGAGCATCACACCTGTCTCATGGCAAAAGAGAAGAAGGTAAGCACTCACAATACTAGTACTTACGCTTCTTCAAGTGATGATGAAGTAGACTATGCTAGTCTATTCAAAGGTTTAGATAGAACCAAAATTGATAAAATCAATGAATTAATTGATGCTTTGAATGAGAAGAATAGATTGTTAGAAAAGCAAGAGGACCTTTTATATGAAGAGCATGATAAATTTGTTAGTGCACAAAATTCTCTTGCTCTAGAAGTTAAAAGAAATGAAATGCTTTCATGTGAATTATCTACGTGCCATGAATCTATTTCTAGCTTAAGGAGTATCAATGATGACTTGAAGGCTAAGTTAGAAATAGCTAATAAATCAACCTCTTGTGTAGAACATGTAGTAATTTCCAATAGGTGTAATGACTTTAATGTTGATGCATGTGTTGAGCACCTTACTTCTATTGCAAAATTAAATGATGAAGTGGCTAGTCTTAATGCCCAACTTAAGACTAGCAAAAATGATTTTGATAAACTAAAATTTGCAAGGGATGCCTACACTATTGGTAGACACCCCTCAATTAAGGATGGGCTTGGCTTTAAGAAGGAAGCCAAGCACTTAACAAGTGATAAGGCTCCCATCTCTGCCAAGGAGAAAGGGAAGGCTCCAATGACTAATAGTGCCAAAAAGAACCATGCTTTCATGTATCATGATACGAGATATTCTAGGAATGTAAGTAATGAACACTCTACAATTTACCATGCCTGCAATGCTTCCTTTGCAATTTGTAGAAAGGATAAGAAAGTGATTGCTAGGAAATTAGGGGCAAAATGAAAGGGAGATAAGACTTGCATTTGGGTCCCTAAGGCTATTGTAACTAACCTTGTAGGACCCAACAAGAGTTGGGTACCTAAGACCCAAGCCTAATTTGCCTTGCAGGTTTATGCATCCGGGGGATCAAGCTGGATTATCGACAGCAGATGCACAAACCACATGACGGGGGAGAAGAAGATGTTCACCTCCTACGTTAGGAACAAATATTCCCAAGATTCAATCATATTCGGTGACGGGAATCAAGGCAAGGTTAAAGGTTTAGGCAAGATAGCCATCTCAAATGAGCACTCTATATCCAATGTATTTTTAGTAGAGTCGCTAGGTTATAATCTTCTATCGGTTAGTCAATTATGTAATATGGGATACAATTGCTTATTCACAAATGTAGATGTGTCTGTCTTTAGAAGGAGTGATGGTTCATTAGCTTTTAAGGGTGTACTAGACGACAAACTCTATTTAGTTGATTTTGCAAAGGAGGAGGCCGGTCTAGATGCATGCTTAATTGCTAAGACTAGCATGGGCTGGCTGTGGCATCGCCGTCTAGCACATATGGGGATGAAGAACCTTCACAAACTTCTAAAGGGAGAACATGTGTTAGGTCTAACAAATGTGTATTTCGAAAAAGATAGACCTTGTGCAGCTTGCCAAGCAGGTAAACAAGTGGGAAGTGCGCATCACAGCAAGAATGTGATGACCACATCAAGACCCCTGGAGCTGCTGCATATGGACCTCTTCGGACCCGTCGCCTACCTTAGCATCGGGGGAAGTAAGTATGGTTTAGTAATTGTTGATGATTTTTCCCGCTTCACTTGGGTATTCTTTTTGCAGGATAAATCTGAAACCCAAGGGACCCTCAAGCGCTTCCTAAGGAGATCTCAAAATGAGTTTGAGCTCAAGGTGAAGAAGATAAGGAGCGACAACGGGTCCGAGTTCAAGAACCTTCAAGTGGAGGAGTACCTTGAGGAGGAAGGAATCAAGCACGAGTTCTCCGCTCCCTACACACCACAGCAAAACAGTGTGGTAGAGAGGAAGAACAGGACGCTTATAGACATGGCGAGGACGATGCTTGGAGAATTCAAGAAGCCCGAACGGTTTTGGTCGGAAGCCGTGAACACGACCTGCCACGCCATAAACCGGGTCTACCTTCATCACCTCCTCAAGAAGACGTCATACGAGCTACTAACCGGTAACAAACCCAACGTTTCGTATTTTCGAGTTTTTGGGAGTAAATGCTACATTCTGGTGAAGAAAGGTAGAAATTCAAAATTTGCTCCCAAAGTTGTAGAAGGGTTTTTGCTAGGTTATGACTCAAATACAAAGGCGTATAGAGTCTTCAACAAATCATCGGGTTTGGTTAAAGTCTCTAGCGACGTTGTATTTGATGAGACTAATGGCTCTCCAAGAGAGCAAGTTGAGCTTGATGATGTAGATGAGGATGATGTTCCAACGGACGCAATTCGTACCATGGCGATTGGAGACGTGCGACCACAGGAACACGAGGAGCAAGATCAACCTTCTTCTTCAATGACGGTGCACCCCCCAACTCAAGATGATGAACAGGTACCTCAAGAGGAGGCGTGTGATTAAGGGGGAGCACAGGATGTCCAAGTTGAAGAGGAAGAAGCACCACAGGCCCCTCCAACTTAAGTTCAAGCGATGATTCAAAGGAACCATCCCGTCGACCAGATTTTGGCTGACATTAGCAAGGGAGTAATCACTCGCTCCAGATTAGCTAATTTCTGTGAGCATTACTCTTTTGTCTCTTCTATTGAGCCCTTCAGGGTAGAAGAGGCCTTGCTAGATCCGGACTGGGTGTTGGCCATGCAGGAAGAGCTCAACAACTTCAAGCGAAATGAAGTTTGGACACTGGTGCCGCGTCCCAAGCAAAATGTTGTGGGAACCAAGTGGGTGTTCCGCAACAAATAGGACGAGCACGGGGTAGTGACAAGGAACAAAGCTCGACTTGTGGCAAAAGGTTATGCCCAAGTCGCAGGTTTGGACTTTGAGGAGACTTTCGCTCCTGTGGCTAGGCTAGAGTCGATTCGTATTTTGTTAGCCTATGCCGCTCACCATTCTTTCAGGTTGTTCCAAATGGACGTGAAGAGCGCTTTCCTCAACGGGCCAATCAAGGAGGAGGTGTACGTGGAGCAACCCCTTGGCTTTGAGGATGAACGGTACCCCGACCACGTGTGTAAGCTCTCTAAGGCGCTCTATGGACTTAAGCAAGCCCCAAGAGCATGGTATGAATGCCTTAGAGATTTTTTAATTGCTAATGCTTTCAAGGTTGGGAAAGCCGATCCAACTCTTTTCACTAAGACTTGTGACAGTGATCTATTTGTGTGCCAAATTTATGTCGATGACATAATATTTGGTTCTACTAACCAAAAGTCTTATGAAGAGTTTAGCAAGGTGATGACTCAAAAATTTGAGATGTCGATGATGGGCAAGTTGAACTACTTCCTTGGGTTCCAAGTGAAGCAACTCAAGGACGACACTTTTATCTCCCAAACAAAGTATACACAAGACTTGCTCAAGCGGTTTGGGATGAAGGACGCCAAGCCCGCGAAGACTCCAATGGGAACTGACGGACACGTCGACCTCAACAAAGGAGGTAAGTCCGTTGATCAAAAAGCATACCGGTCCATGATAGGTTCCTTGCTCTACTTATGTGCTAGTAGACCGAATATTATGCTTAGTGTATGCATGTGTGCTAGATTTCAATCCGATCCAAGGGAGTGTCACTTAGTGGCCGTGAAGCGAATTCTTAGATATTTAGTCGCTACGCCTTGCTTCGGGATCTGGTATCCAAAGGGGTCTACCTTTGACTTAATTGGATATTTAGACTCCGATTATGCTGGATGTAAGGTCGATAGGAAGAGTACATCAGGGACGTGCCAATTCCTAGGAAGGTTCCTGGTGTCGTGGGGTTCTAAGAAACAAACCTCTGTTGCCCTATCCACCGCTGAGGCCGAGTACGTTGCCGCAGGACAGTGTTGTGCGCAACTACTTTGGATGAGGCAAACCCTCCGGGACTTTGGCTACAATCTGAGCAAAGTCTCACTCCTATGTGATAATGAGAGTGATATCCGCATAGCGGACAATCCTATTGAACACAGCTGCACAAAGCACATAGACATCCGGCATCACTTTTTGAGAGACCACCAGCAAAAGGGAGATATCGAAGTGTTTTATGTTAGCACCGAGAACCAGCTAGCCGATATCTTTACCAAGCCTTTAGATGAAAAGACCTTTTGCAGGCTGCGTAGTGAGCTAAATGTCTTATATTCGCGGAACTTGGATTGATGTGTAGCATACATGTGTCTTATGCTTTGATCATGTTCCCTTATGCATATTGTTGTTTATTTATGGTGCTCAAGTTGTACAAGCACTCCCCGAACCTCACAAGTCCATTTGCGAGTGATGCACATATTTAGGGGGAGATGTGCTACAACTTGACCCTTTGAGACTAACCATGTGTTTGAGCTTGCTTGATTTAGTCTCAAAGGTGGATTGAAAGGGAAAGGTGAACTTGGACCATGCAAGACTTCCACTGCACTCCGATGAGAGGGTAACTTACTCAAAGTTCATCTCAATACCCTTATTGCCTTTTTACTCTTATTTGAAGATTTTGGTGAGGAAATGGGGTTTAAAGGCCAAGATTGATCCCGTTTTGGTGCTTGATGCCAAAGGGGGAGAAAATAAGGCCAAAGCAAGAAATGGATCAGCTACCACTTGAGAATTTTTTGAAAATAGTAGAGTAGAGCTTTTGATTTGTCAAAATACTCTTATTGTCTCTTAGTGCTAAAAGTCTATCTCTTGTGGGGAGAATGCTTGATTATGGGAAAAGGGGGAGTTTTTGAATCTTTGATCAATTTCTCTTGGAATACCTCTCTCTATGCCTCAACAAGTGTGTTTGACTTAGAGATAGGAAATTGAGTTTGATTTGCAAAAATAAACCAAGTGGTGGCAAAGAATGATCCAAATATGCCAAATTTGAATCAAAACAAATTTGTGTTCTCATTTGCATTGATGTTGCACTTCTTTTAGTTGCTTTTTGTTGTGTTGGCATAAATCACCAAAAAGGGGGAGATTGAAAGGGAAATGTGCCCTTGGGCCATTTCTAAGTATTTTGGTGATCAAGTGCCAACACAAATGGTTTAAGTGTAAAACTATGTCAAATGGTGGAAGAAGTGCAAAGTCAACACAAAGGTATGATTCTAGACTTAGTACATTGGTTTTTATGTACTAACATATTTGTCTAAGTACTAGAATCAGAGAAAATGCAATTGGAAAAGACTTGGCTCGAGCAGCCAAGACTCTGCTCAGTCTGGGTGCACCGGACAGTGTCCGGTGTGCCAGGCTGGCGTCTGGTCAACTGGCTGCTCTTGGGTCTCGACGGCGGCGTACGGCTATAAATCACCGGACTGTCCGGTGGTGCACCGGACTGTCCGGTGAGTCGTTTGCGGCGAAGTCGCTGCTCTCGGGAACCAAGTCAACAGCGTACGACTATAATTCACCGGACTGTCCGGTGAGGCACCGGACTGTCCGGTGAGCCAACGGTCGGGCGCGCCAACGGTCAGCCGCGCAATCCGCGCGTGACGCGTGACCGAGCCAACGGTCGGATGGGAGCACCGGACTATCCGGTGTGCACCAGACAGTGTCCGGTGCGCCAACGGCTCCAAGCCTTCAACGGTCGGCTGCGCCAGAATAGCAAAGAAATCCGCACCGGACTGTCCGGTGTGCCAGTCGACAGAAGGCAAGAATTGCCTTCCTAGATTGCTCTCAACGGCTCCTAGCTGCCTTGGGGCTATAAAAGGGACCCCTAGACGTATGGAGGAGTACACCAAGCATACTTTGAGCATTCTTGATCATTCACACTCCGTCTTTGCGCACTCGTTTGTCATTCTTAGTGATTTGAGCTCCGTTCTAGTGATAACCTTGTGATATTCTTTTGAGCTCGAGTCATGGCCGTGTGTGTGCGTATTGCTGTGGATTTGTGTGTGTTGCTTCCCCTCCCTTACTCTAGTGCTTTCACTTTGATCCATATTGTAAGGGTGAGAGACTCCAAGTTGTGGAGATTCCTCGCAAACGGGAAAGAGTAAAGAAAGAAGAACACCATGGTATTCAAGTCGATCATCGGATCACTTGAGAGGGGTTGAGTGCAACCCTCGTCCGTTGGGACGCCACAACGTGGAGTAGGCAAGTGTTGTACTTGGCCGAACCACGGGATAAATCCTCGTGTCTCTTGTGCTTGTTCTCACTGTGTCTATTTTGCTTCATAAGAGCTCTCCTTAGCCACTTGATTTTATTGTGCTAACTCCTAACCAAGTTTTGTGGCCTTAAGTTTCAAGTTTTTACAGGATCACCTATTCACCCCCTCTAGGTGCTCTCACCACCGGGTCCCGGATCTTGGGGCAGGAGATACCCAGGTTCTGCCCTGGACGGGGTCCGGTGCTGGCACGTGTCTAGGGCTTGCATAGTGCTCCACCACCCCAAGGCGGAGATCTGTTACTGCCTCATGGCTTGTGGCCATGACGTGAGCCAACGAGAGGAGTCTGACGTCGGGCCATTGGAGCCGTGCAACCGCTGCATTTATTGTAGAAAGGACGCGCCGCCTGCCGCAAAGCCAACGAGGGATGTGCCCCCTCGGCATTTAATGCGTCTAGTCCTCTCCGCTGGCAGACAGTGTCAGACGGCGCGCTGGTCCAATCAATTATAAAATAGCGCGCCCGTGCCATGCGGCGGACTGGACTCGTTACCCCTTCTACAAGGAGCTTCTCCTGCACGCCAAGGATACGCAGATCTTAGGTGTCAGAGCGTTAGAAGATCGCCTCAGCAGCACACATTCGTGGCTCCGAGTACAATATTCGTTAAGCCCCTTGGCCCACATGTCGGGGCTCAGTACCTTTGTGCATGCCCCCTTCGGCTATAAAATGGGAGGCATGCGGCGTTATAAGACAGACAATCTTAGGCACACACTCACAAGTTCATACAAGCTCCCAAAGCAATACATCACACAGTGGAGTAGGGTATTACGCTCCGGCGGCTCGAACCACTCTAAACCCTTGCATGCTCCCGTGTGCTGATCCACCAGTCTCGTAACAAACAAAACGTTTAGACCCCTCCTCTTTTTAGGATCTAGGGCGGGTGCAATCCGCCACCTGGCCGGGGAGATTTCTTCTCCGACAGAGTGGCTACATGCAGTATAAAAATTGCATTTATTTTTAATACAGGGAACAAGTAGACACCATGGACACTCATTTTTTCTACATGAAAATGGAAAATCTCCTTTATTTTGATCTCCGGCCTGCAGTAGGGCATACCACGTACGTCCGGCCTACACTCATAGGAGCGACACGTACGTAATTCTCTCAGACGACGTAATATCAGAGAGGATCCCGTGAAACCCATTTCCTAAACATCGTTTGGCACTCCGTGGGCTTGTACTCCGGTGCAGTATGCCCAGCGCCCTGCAAAATGACATCCACACAGATAAACGACACACACATGTGATCGTTGCGATGTTTTTGATATCCTAAATTTGATAAACTCATTGCGCTTAATTGCTGGGAATCGAAAACATATTGCTATAGAACTTATTAGCTATACCTTCACAGTTGCATATATTAGGTTGCCTGAGTTCCTTGTGAATCTAGGAAGCAAATTGATTGGTCAGCGGGATATTATAATATATAACAGTAGAGAAGCAAATTGATGTGCAATTTTTCTTAAGATATTCACACACACATATACACACATACATAGTGAGATTTGTTTGTGGTGACACTTTAGAACTTAGAAATAATCAACATTTTAGAAGTAATAATCACGTAGAACGAACGGTAGAGAAGCATGTTGATTCCTTAATTCTTACCCGGCAACTTGGCCACCAACATACCATGGTCGCCAGTCATCTACAACGGTCAAGTTGAGATACCTAATCCATGCTTGTGTGCCAACGAAGGGTACGATACGATCGTGATCGCCGCTGGTACATGATTAAATCATAAGCACGCACGTCAATCTGATCGATGTAAAAAAATTTAAAAAAAACAATCTCGCCTTCCTAGCTATCCCAACCAGTTTGCAGATACTGTATTGCTACCATCATATCAACGTATTATTCGAACGACTACGCGGTAAATTTTGCGACCTGCTTTCCTGGGCTCGATCGCTACTAGTTAAGTTACCTGTATATCAGCGCCCTGTACCCTTTCGCGGCTAGCCTCGAATGGTACGGCACTACACTTTGGACGTTCTGGTTGTAAAGTATGTCCTGGTTGCATCGTTTCCACGCTCCGATTGTCCCCTGGAAGAATTAGCGGGTGTTTGTTTGAGAATATAATCTGTCCAGATTATATAATCCAGCAAATAACACATTATTTGTTGGATTATATAATCTAGACAGATTATAGTCCTAAACAAACAACCTCTTAACAACAAAAGTTGCAGGGATGTTCAGTGTGTGTTCGATACCAAATTTACTGAAAATCTTGGCTTTTGTTTCCTCAAGAAAAAGAGAGAGAGAAAAAAAAAACTGTGCGTGCATGCACGATCGAGCACGTAGGACTGCTATACCTTGCGGACACCGAGGCTCTCCTGAACCGTTTCGTCGTTTGCCCAGACGCGGGATAGGACGTACGAAGCTCTCTGCAGCAGCCCAAGAGGAAACCAAGAACGGGTCAGACATATGGAAGGCTGGAAGCGGACAAGGCCCTATAGCGCTAGCGATCAACGGACAAGGAGAGGCTGATGAATTGGTTCAAGGGACATGGTCCCTTTGGCTGGGCGCACTCAACTCTACATTTGAACCCAGCTGGCAGGAAATAGTCTGCCGACTGCAGCATCAGCCTACGACTCGTGCCGCCATCTGTCTCCGCCATGGTAGTTTTGGGGCCGAACAGCTCGTCGTCGTCGTCGTCCGGGCAAGCAGGCTCCAGGACGTGTTCCCGGTTGACAGCCGACGTGATCTGCATGGGTTTGCACGGTTTAATTAGCCGATACGGTCGATCTGATCTCCAGACAGCGCGCGTGCTCTCTGTACTGTTAGCGGGCCAGAGTTGTAGAAGGCTAGTAGCTGACACGCGACAGAGAAGGGGAGAGAGCGAGTGAACTACTACTCACGTTGGCTATAGCTCGGGTGACCTCCGCGCACGCAACACTGGCTGCATCACTGTACTTTCCACCACACATCTCGCGAGCGTTCTGTTGTAGGCAAAACCACTTCTTTTTCTCAGTACACATGTGAAATTTATGGAGGCATTATTGCACAGGTCATTTTAAATGTTATTATAGGGTTGGTTTGGTGGATAGGAAAATGGATCCCCCCTCCGTTTTCATGTCCACCGAACTAGACCATAACATGATGGATGTAGGTCACCTCATAAAACTCGTATGGTATCAGTCCCATGCCGTGAAGGAACGGAACCACGCCGTCCGTGTCGAACTGGCTATCCGTCACCGGGTTGCCAGTAACGTAGCCCTGCCGAGTTGGAGTAGTATTACGTAAAAGGGTGGGGAAAACCAATATAATGAAACAATGATATTATCTCCGTTCACAAATATATGACACTGTTATTTTTTTCGAAATCTTTAACCACCCGACTTATTCAAAATATTTATTCAAAAAATGTAAAATTTTTAAGTCAAGCGCAAACTACCTAAATGATAAAACAAATCGCAAAAATGATAACTCAGCATTTTTTTGAAAAGTCAACGGTGTCATATATTTATGAACTGACCAATACATTTGGAGATATTTCACCAAACCTTGAGGTTGAAGGATGGGTTTTCACCGAGTTCTGTACCTGTAAATTGTTGTAAACAGAACATAACAATTATAACTGCTGTAGGTTTGTAACAGTGGCACCGTAGAGATGTGGAGGAGGGTTGTTGCGCTACTTGTGTGTATTTGTAGTGCAAGAGCAGGAACAATCATGCCGCCGTATGAATCTCCACCGATGTAGAGCGGGTTCGGCAGGAACTCGGGATGCTCTTCAAGCCACTGCATGAGCACAGGAAGATCAGGAAGCCGGTCATGCGCTCGCTCGCTTAACGCTCACACAATTTCAGTTTGCGATCAACATGCACAACTGGGAGACGTGCACGCTGTACAAATCTTCTGAGAGCGGGCAGCACAGCACAGCACAGCACGAGCACGAGCACATCAGGGCTCTCTGGCGTCTGACCTTTCTGAGAAAAATGGCTAGCTGCCTGACAGCCTGAGTGTCACTGGACTTGAGCCCCTCATCCGACGTGGCGTACGAGAACCCAGTCCCCACCGGAGAATCCATAAATATGATGTTGCTCACCTGGGACGAGAGAAGAGTTACTACGCGCGTATAATAGTTGGCGTTGGTGCAGGGCGTGCGTGTACCTTGGTCCACGTCTCGGGTCGGTAGAGAAGGGTAGGAAACCCGCCCCTGTACCCTCGAGCATCAAAATGGAAGGGCCCTATATATGTACGTACGATACGGGTCGGTCAGTTTTTTTGCAACGTTATTACACGCACAAACCAAACGCTGTGGTAGCATGCAGAACAGCTTAGCCGAGTGGCCACCTATCTCGTAGGCGAGGCCGGAGAGGCCGGAGCAGCCAGGGCCGCCGGACAGCCACAGCAGCAGCGGGTCCTCGCCGGGGTCGTCCTTCTCCGACCGCACGAAGTAGTAGAAGAGCTGCACGCCGAGCTGCTCGTCCACCTCCACGTACCTGCATGCATCGCAGGCAGCCGCCGCCGGCCAGGCCAGACGCGCGCCCTCGGTGAGAAACGAACGAACCGAGAAGAGAACCGCGCGCGGTCGTCGTCGTCGTCGTCGGCACTCGGCACAGCGGGTATATAGCTAGCCAAAGCTAGTAGTACCCTGTCTCGAGGTGGAACGGGAGGGGCCCGTCGAACCCGGGCATGCGCGTGACGACGTGGCCGCTGCCGCCGCGGGCCGCCGGGAGCTGGGCGACGAGGCTGCCGAGGAGTAGCCACCACGCCGACAGCAGCAGCAGCAGGCTGCGCTTATTGCCGCCGCCGCCGCTCCGCATGGCCGCCGTCGACTGCATTCGGCCGCGCGCGCGCGCGATGTATGGTTGGAACTTGGTTGCTTGCTCAGTAGTCAGTCCACTTGTGCGCGCAGCGCGATCGGGCTAGCTAGGCACGCGCGCGACCAGGGAATTAATAAGAACCGGCCCGCACCCGCGCAATAATTAAACTTGGTGACGTGGAAGCGTACTCAATCCTATACGGTCCTACTACGATCCATCAGGAGATTATTGCTCGGTCGGGGTCGTCCATTCATCATGGCCTGGCCGGGAAAACGATGGCGCGCGAGCGAGAGCATCGTGGAAAACGTTTATTAGCATTTACTAATTGATGCCGAAAACTCGACGATGCGTCCGGATCATCATAGGTCATGCTCTCTCTATCTTCGGAGGTGATTAAGCCAGGGATTATATAGTAGATTAAGCTCGAGAAAGAAATTCGATAAAATACGAATTGAGCGTTGCTCCTAAAACATTGTGGTGGAATCTCCGTGGACATCATGATTAGCCATCGATGCAGCCGCTCTTATTTTCTTGATTTATTCTAATATTCGATAATTTAAGAATGCTACTTTTTTTCTGTGATAGGCGAATGTGTCTGCCGACGATAGTGATGTATATTACGCGTGTTCATATATGTTGCGACTTATAGATTACATGTGTTCACAAATTAATATAAAAAATATACCAGCTTAAAATTTTCAGGTTTGTCGTACCCGTAGAGGTGGGATTTATGTTTACCTGTGCGTTGCAAAGGTAACATATAATATTACGATAACTTATATATATATTAGGTATGTGCCCGTGCGTTGCTACGGGAGTAAAAAATAGCATAAAACATAGATACAGAACGACAAATATTGTTATGATATGAAAAATTCGTCTAGCAAAATGTCATCGTAACACTAATATTATATTGATGATATAAATATGTAATATTATTATAAATACGCCTCTTAGTCTTGATGCAAGAATTTCAGTTGGTGCAAATAATAATCTCCAACAAACAATCAAATACAACAAAGAGCTCATTAGCATGAAAAGGCAGCCAGTAGAGTGTCTGTGCGTTACGACGACACAAATTATTTGATAAAATATTATGGGACCCTTCAACATTGTTGACTCATCCTAAAGCATGAAGCCAAAAATCATATAACTAAACACAGAATTGGATATTAGATCTGACAAAAACAACAGCACCTCAACCATTCAAGCAGTCACGGACAAGAGAATCCATGGTCAAAAGTTGAAATGTATTAAACCTTTCTATTACAAACAATTACATGCTTTTGTAAGTGTTTTCTCTTGCGAGGGAAGCTGGATGATAGCTTATTTGTAAGTGTATAACCTTTCTAACTTATTAGAAAATCTGTTCTTATACAGGTAGTATATGGCGCTGATTTGGAGACCGGAACTTACTGGCTTCTCGAAGTTTTCTCCTGAAGCAAAATCAGATGATGAGCATAATTAGGCAGACTCCAGTTAGAATATAAACAACTTGCCTATAGACTACAAGGTTCAGTTCTATCTTTTGAGGGTGGTGACATCTCTAGCATCAAAACAGGTAAGTACAACATATGAAGGGTGATGCTGTTGAATAGCTTAAGAAAAACAATATTTCGAAAATATAGATGGACGCTTACTTAAAAAAGAAAATTTCCAAAATGCCAACAAGGTTATCTTCTTCATTTCCTTCCTTTAAGGACAACATGAGCAGATGTGGCAAACCACATTCCTCATAATAACTAAAATCAACTTTGTCTCGGGTTTCTATGTGCTTGTACACAAAGACTAAGCAATATGCAACTGTAGTATTACCTTGCATTATACATTCATACCTGAATACGCTGCCAGTTAACCTTGTTTGTTTAATTAATTTTCTATATGTTTACAAATGTTCTTATCACCAAAAACAAGAGATGAGGTTCTCACAACCCAAGCAGAATATTTAGATGATGCACAACAAGCTTCAATGACCAAGGACGGAGCCAGAAAAAAGCTACAACATAGAAGTCCCTTCTATGTTATATTATGTACATTTTAGATTAGAGAAGACTATAGTGGGACTCCATGTAATTAGATTAGAGATATGCAAGCACTCAACGCCTCATTCTACATTCAAATTTCTTCCTCTGCTGCCTGTCTCTGCAGATCTAGTTAATAGCCTAAGGGCACTTCATTCGACATCTCTATGTGCAGGATATGAATTGCATTTCTAACAACATGCCAGATTAACATGCTTACCTTCTAATAAAAAGAGTTAAAAGTCACAAAGTTTCCTAGTAACAAAAAGGAACTAAAGAGGTAGAGCCAAACCAAAAAGGCAAGGCTAAAGGATTGAAAAAAAGAATACCTCTAGAATATGTAGGCAACCATTTTGAAATGGCTAGGGTGAATATAAGACTGAGACATTGACAGCAGACATAATTTAGCAAGGGCTTGAAGAATCACAAGGTCACCTTATTCAACAAAATTTTCAAGTAAAACAAGAATGAAATGGCAAAATAATGTGATGCACCATACTTGTAGTTTAACAGAATCGTATAAGCCATGAACATTATCATTGCCGGTAAATGAAAGCAGTGATTGTGTGGTGTTATCCGTGTCAGACAAAACATCCAAATGGAGTGCCTGTAGGTTCAATTATCTTTATTTTAACATCTAGTTGGTAACTGTAGAGTGACTAAAGAAACCATGGGGAAATGGAAGGAAACAAAACCTGTCCAAGATTGTGCGAATATCCTTTGCCTTGTCTTCTCCTTCCTCTATCGAGACTTGTCTGTTCCATGAGATGCAACAGAACTTCAACAAGAATTTAAAAGTGGCATACTTCTCCAAATTACAAAAATACCTCAATGAGAACTGATTCTGCAAGATAAGTGGTAAATAGTTCATTTAGCTAAGCTGGACATGACCACTTAAGGATAAAAATGACACACTTTAAAGCTAAGTCATAACAGAAATGGTTTGCTATAGGATAGCTGCAGAAGATACATAATCCTATGGTGAACCATAGACAATAAGAATAAAAATACCAAAATGACACACTTTAAAGGTTATTATTTGCATAGGCATAGCAATGGCATCCTTTAGAGTTAATTGTTTATACAGTTTTTAGATCAGATCTCCCATTTAAGTGATTAACTTCACATGGCCAAAGCAAAAAAGAACAATAATAATAAGGTAATTAATAGATATGTAGTTTCATACGAATTTCCTTCTTAGATTACAACTTTGTTACCTATATAGAGTTTTGCAGCTTTTCTTGAATAGTGATGTGGTTCATCAACATGGATCCAAAGTTCATCACTGCAGTGCCACATAGAGAGCTAGAATAGAATATTGTGTTTTAGCACCAAGGAACAAACAATGTCGTGGTTCTTAAAATGTAAGGAAGTACTTATATTGCAGTACCTGAAACATTAGATCTTCGATCTGAGAGAAGTACAAGTTAGCAGCCATAATTCTCACCAACAAGCATACATCTCATGTAACCTTTGGTATTACTCTTGGATTTCCTACAAAATCAATACAACATGGAAATGAACTGTATATATGAATCCGAGACCAATAGCCTGTCGGATTTGAGAAAATCTCCCAAACCTAATTAAGTCACGGTTTAGCAGAAAGGAGGTGGAAATCCAACCAAGAAATGAACCTGTACGGCTGTGCCAACCCGAGAGATATGGGCGAAAACATACAAACAATTCTGCTCGACGACATTTGAAATGAACTGCAAGATACGAAAAAATATCATGGAATCAAGGCAGCTTAAATACATGTGGTATGCACCCAAACTCAAGGAGTGGATCGAGGATGAACCCACCACCAGATCCAAGAAGGCCACCAACAGTCCCACTGAGAAGGCCACAAAAGGCACAGAAGATCAGTTGTGTTGGTGACCACTCGATAGAGGCCTCACACACACATTCTAGGTTCCCATTCATACGTCGTGCACGCTCTCCCTACATAGCTATATGGCCTCCCACAAGAATACACTTACCACAACTGGAACCTAAAATAATTTAGAAGAATGTTAAAAGGTATCAATGATAAGGATTTCATGTCTGATGAATGTGATGTATAACAGAATCAACACCCAGCTATTAGTTTGAAACAAAATAAAGGCTAATGTTAAATGGAGAGTTGATATATATATTCACGCACCCCCTTTTACACACATATTTGCTAGTAAGTATAATATCAGAACAAGGGAAGGGAATTATATCTATGCACCTTGTGAATGTCGATGCATGGTCTGAAGTTAACGGCGGCGCACACAACAACATGTCCTCCTGTCGGAACGCATGGCTAATTTATGTCAAGTCACATATGACGACAAAGTGAAAAGGAATACATAGTTACCTACCTGATGTACCACATTTCGCTGGGAGGACTGAAACCCACGAGCCCACCCAGCCACACCATGGCGCCCACCATAGAGACGGTACCCTCACCACGCATGCCAACGCCATCCTCACCACTTAGAAAGATAAATAGACGTGAGCAACAAAGCAAATTAGGAGCGTGAGCAAGTATGAGCCTCCAAGCCATCGATATGTAGACAATAGGATATACAGATGAGAGCAGGCGTAGCAGGCGTTCAATATCTCCTTGGCAGATTATATTACCAGTGAATAGATCAGCACTCGATCACCCCAAATGTCGTCAGACAAATGAACAACACAAAAAATGCCCTTCACCTAAGGGTACAGATTCCCATGTTTTTATTAACAATTTACCAAGGAGTCTGCATCAAATTTTGTTATCAAGGAATATAGATAGACAAAATCAGTAAAAGACCAAATGCGACTGTAGAGTAAGATTCGGCATTATAGTGGGAATGTTTGTTTCTGTTTGTGCCAGAAACATGGGAATGCCTGTTTGGGCATCCTCAACGGATCCAAAGTCAATCAAGATCAGCAACCAAAATAGTGGCGTCTGTATAGATGCTTTAAACAACATTAGCAACAAAGGCACAAATTATTGTTTCATAGAGGAGATCTAGGAACTCGACTATGAGTTAGTATATTTAAAGGTTCATCTGTTTCATTGGCAATGGTTTTAACTGGCAGGTGGAGACATTATAGTGGACCCTAAATATGGTATGACAAATTGACAACCAATAACCATGGACCAAAAAATATTGGATATAGAGACGAACCTTTTGTCCTCACGAAGGATGTGACTCGGGAATTCTACAAACATATAGCTTCTAAACCCAAAAAGTGACAGAAAACAAGATGATGAGCCACATTATTTTGCCCAGAAAAAAGATTATCGGAGTCAAGGATATTAATGATGAATAAGATTATGATCGATTTGATGACATACCCTCCTTTTAAAGTGGATGCTGACACAAGCATCCTATTGAATAATGTAGAAGCTCCATATATGTGGTAAGACCATTACTAACTAAGAACTATAAATAAGAAGTTTTTTACTGTATTCTTGCGATGAATTATTATTAGCGGCAATAAGTTGTTGGTGGCTAAAATCTCTTTCTCTGTTTGTGCCAGAAACATGGGAATGCCTGTTTGGGCATCTTCAACGGATCCAAAGTCAATCTCAAAGACCCAAGCATTCTTGGAAGTAGGAAGTTCAGACAAAACCAATTACTCCATTTAAGAAGTTTATTCATGATTCGCATAGCAATTGATCCAAAGGAAGTAAAACTGAGATAAAATTACCTGGAAGGGTAGAACTGAACGTCATATTTAAACCATTTATATGGACATAGAGACTTCATGAGTTCACGTACTCGTGTACCTGCGGTTGGACCACTGAACGCATCACTCCCTAGTAAATCCAACCCTATGAGCACATTCAAAGCTTGGCACATCTTCCTTGAGTTCACGTATGGTGCCAGGCCAAGGTCGCCTAGGCCACACGATACAGAACTTCTCGCTATCATATCCTCTGCCATCTTTACCTGCAAATTCAAACGGGTTTCAAATGGGTTGGTTACTGTTAGAGAGCTGCAACGTTTGTGATATTTCAGTGGTTGTGGCAGCTGTGAGAAGCGAACTGGTCACCTTGATTCTTAACGCTTCTACATCGGATTTGAGGATTCTGTTGTCTGTGACTGCAGTACTGAACTGTTGGTTGGCATCTGAAAATTGCTGGAACAGTGTTGCGTTTTCACCTTTGAGTCGTTCAACCTGATAACGAGGAACCATGTCAGTGCGCATCCTACAAACTTGCAGTATACATCATTGGTTGGAAGTCATTCCTAGCCAAGAGAGTGAGGTGGTTATGGTACCTATGACTCAAGGTCAGACAACTGTGCCTGTTTCCTCCTCCTAGACTGCCGCACAGACTCCCTGTTGGACACCATCCTGAAATTTACAAGAGCAATGCATCCCACAACAAAAAGTGACCTCTCTGTTCAGACATTTGTTGGAAACTTGGATAATTTTGACACAGGCTTGATCTATTCGTACCTTCTTATTCGCTTCGTCTCAATGGATCTGTTACCTCGCTCGTATGGAACTCCCTCTACCTCATACAACGATTCGCTATCAGAGTCTGACTCGCTGTAACACCCCTGGTGTTACGTAAACTAAAACTCTGACATGTCATCATAAGCATCTGCATTAATGTGCTTGTTACACCTAGAATGCATTTACTAGGTTAAAACTTTACAAAAAGTGTGATGTTGTGTGTTGAGTAATGGACTTAGTTAAGGACCTGGTTTAAGCAAAATGAGGGAAGATCATCTCTTGAGCAAGTAATATGATGACTTGGAGTCTTAAGTATTAAAGGAAAGCTTTAAGAACCTGGAATTATTTGTTTTGAAGTATTAGTCTAGTGGAAGTAACACTTGAGGAGATGGATCACCTCAAAGCCCTAAGGTGGGGTTTGAGAGTTTAATTGGATTTGTGCATAAGCAAACAACTTCTAAACCAGCAACACTGTGGACATAAGCTTCCTATGCTAAAGCTAGACCTTAGGTCCAAGAACAACTTGGGATGGAATGGTGGATTGAAGTTGAGAGATGGTGTGGAGAAACCCTAGTCATATGTGAAACCCTAAAACTAGCCCAAAAGAGGAATTCAAAATCTAGAAATAATTTGACAAAGGTCCATATATCAAAGTTGTGGAGCTTGGAAAAGTGAATCAATTTCTTACTTGGAGATTCCCATGTTGTGTGAAGAAAATTGGAGTAAATCACAAAAGTTCAGTTTTGAGCTCAAATTGGAATTGTTGAAAATAGTAGTAACTAGGCAATTTTGGTCCTTTATAACTTCTGATCTATAAACATTTTGAAGGTGGTCATTGTAACAAAGTCATAAAGCTATGTGAGGGGTGTGACTTTGATTGAGTAACCTAGCCTTAAATCTATATGGAATTTGGAGAAGAGCTGGTCTAAAGTAGAGCTGCTGGAAAGTGTGGAGTTCAGACTTAATAAAATTCAGGGTCTGAATTTCAGTATTTTGTGCAAACTTTGGGCTAGTGTAGTTTGGAATCCAAGAGGTTTTGGTCAATGGTCACTATATCAAACTTGTAGAGGAGCTATAGAAGTATAAACTTTATTAAGAAACTTGCCCCTAGAAACATTTGGAATCCAGGCGAAAGAGTGGTTTAAAGTGGTGCTGCTGTGTTTCTGAATTTTCAGATTGGAAACAGTAACTGAATTTCGGTGTGGATAGCAGTTTTGGAGCTGGTTAGAGGCTGCTCTGTAATGTTTTGTGCGGAGATGCTTATAGAGAAGTTGAAGCCTATATGATAGTGAACAAATCTACTAAAGTGTCTTTGACTTGATTCCACACAGAAAATGGAGGAAAACTTGTTCAAAGTTGGACTATTTGTGGCTGAAACTGAATTATATTCAGTTATTGAAAACTGAATTTCAGTGAAAGGTGCTGAGTTTGAAGCCCATTTGTGACTGATTCATGTCGATTTAGACTAAGGGTTCCATATCAAAGTTGTAGACCATAGTAAAGTTAACAAGTTTGCTAAAGTGACATGGACCTGGTTTCACATAAATTTGGGAGTACAAGTGACCAAAAGGTGGACTGTCAGGTGTTGGGATTCAGACTTAGAATAATATTTAAGTCTGAATATGTGTGTTTTTACCCAACTTTGGGGCCTTGTAGTAATATATCCAAAGAGATTTGGGTTAGGATTCTGTAGCAAAATGATAGACCAAATGTATATGAACAAGTTTTGTGCAAATATTGGGCTTGCTACTGTACGCGATTTAGAGAATAGTCTGCTGCAAAATCCTCTGTCAGACTTATTATGGGCTGTTTTAGTGCACTGAAAATCTGTTTCAGGGTTGTGTTTAACTAACTTTGGAGCTCTGTGGTAATTAATCCATGGAGATTTTTATTAAGAGCTCTATGGTAAAGTCAAAGACCATTTGAAGGAGAGCAAGTCTTATGCAAAGTATTGGCTTGCTACTGTGTATAATTTGGAGAAAAATGAGTGACAAAACACTCTGTCAGACTTAGTGTGGTGCCGTTTCAGATTTCTAAAACTGAATTTTCGGTGTCTTTGGCTGTACTTTGAGGTACCATATCTTTTGTTATATACGTTTTTAGTCCAGGGTTGCTATACAAAAGTGGTGGAGCTACATATAGAGAGGAACTTTGGTTAAAAGAGGGTGATCTGTTACTGTGTGAAATTGTGAGATATTAGAGACTGAATAGAGAAGAGTGAAAAGGGGGCAGCAGGTCTGATGAAGTTGGATTCAGTGGTGGTTAAGTAACTGAAGAAGAATTTCTTCTCCTTGTGAATTGCACGTGTGGGTATAGATGGAGATAAGGTTGTAGTGCAGGGTTAAAGATCTAGAAATCTCATCTCTTGTGAAAATATCAAGTTTTGGACTGTTTATGGGTATTGAGCAGTGCAGTCTTAGCTATTGGCTCTTTAATGGAATGAACCGGATAAACAAAGGATATAGTGGCCTCACTCCTAAAATATCAAACCGTAGACCCCCCCCCCCTTTTTGTGCTTAGCCATAGGTGGAGTTTCTAGCCACTCTTATTCTTGTCTATGTTCACTGCACATAGGGGATATTTTGAGCTATGGAGCTGATCCAATCCCTTGTTTGAGCTGGGATATAACCTGAGTGAAACTGATGCATGAAAGCCACGTAGGCTAGTTTATGTGTTGCTGGCACACTGTGAACACATCTCCACTGCATGTTGAGCTCGAACAGGGATATTTGTCCCATGTTCAGTTGTTTAAAAGGCTTAATTGAGTGAAGTTTTCCTCCCTGCCCTGAACTCTACCTACAGACCACTGTAAAGAGTATGAAATTCGTGTATTCTTGCTGGTGTAACCCCCTCCTCCAGTCCTTAGCTTTGCTCTGACCAAGAACCGAGTGCATCAAGCCCTGGGTGGTGACCACAACTGCAGATCCCCCACCTCACCATGGCCAAGGATTTTCGAAGGTTTTCTCAGTTATGTGGTGTCTGTTCCGTGCTCATCTAAGATCAGTGGTGCTCGCCAAGTTAGTTTTCCTAACTCTACTGCTTTGTATTGCTCTGATCATGGCCGCGCCACCGTGGTCTGACGCCGCGGACGGTCCTGCCGACGACCCGTCAGCTGGCGCTTTCCCTTAGCAAATTCGCGCAAGCACCGGGATGTAGGAAGGTCCGCGGTGCTCTATGTGCTTCTAGTTGGAGCTCTACTGTTCTGTTGTCCTAGGATCGAGTTTATCATGTCGGATCCCACTGGCGTCGTGGTCAGAGCCTGTGAGTGCCTGACATGGGTGATGAAGGGTTGTGCCCGGGTTGTGTTGGCCGCGGACATGTCTCAGTAGTAGTTGGGGGACGCTGGAGAGTAGCGCGACGCGGTCGTAGGCGCCAGGTCGCCGGAGTAGCGCGATGGGCATCTAGTTCGAGTCTTCTGAAGTTGGTTGTGAAGTCGGGTTGGATGTGTTAAATCAAGATCTCTCTAAGTGAAGTTGGTTGTAGGATTTTTAGAGCTGTCAGTAAATATTAAGTGAACTAAGGGTGCTCTTAAAAGACTATTAGAATTTTAGAAATAAGAATTGAGCACCAAAAATCATGGAAATTTTTGGAGAAATTTGTTATCAGAAGCTGATCACTTGGTAAAAGTTTGGAAGCTTTTTGCTCTAGAAACCTTGTAAGCCCCAAAATAGAGTGGTTAATCCTTAATCAAGTGTGGGTTAATGCTTTGGAAATGATATAAGTTTACCTAAGGAAGAGGTGCAGTTGCTTAAGAAGTTTTAATCTTTTGGGATGAGATCTAAGATGTATTAGTTCTCTGGTTTGCCTAAGTGAATCCAATTTGGCCACTTATTAACTAGTGTTTCCGTATGAACTTGTACGACGCTTCGCTGCTAGGTGTTTAATTCGCTATCGCGTAGCATTATTTAGGTTTATGATATTCCTATCTATATGCATTCATGTGCATAATGCATTTCATTCAGGTACATTAAATAATCGCGTAATGCGGAAGATGAGCCAAGTCGACCCCAAGCGCGGGCTAATCCGCAGGATGAAGCTGATAGACCAACCTGAAGATGGTTAAATCACGCAAGTGCTCAGTCGAGGGATACTCGTCAAACGGACGTCGTCTAACAAACACTAACCTAGTGTTTATCACAGGCAAGCCCCAGTGCATGCAACCCCTTCCTTGTGATTTTAAATATTTTTACACACTTTAAGTCTAGCGAAATGTGCATTAGGTTTATAGGAGTTGCTTGGAAACCCTTTGATGCATTGCCTTCCTTGATATCCATTCCTTTATAGATACTTCTGGTGAAGTATCAAAAATATGATTTACAAAAATGCTTAGCCCGCTTAAATCTTGTGGATAGAAGTTGTCTTTTGCAATACTGCCTAGCTCAGGGGTTATCCTGAGGAAGGATGGCTTCTACCTGCAAGAATATATTTTCTTTGGGAGCATGGTGGGATCTTACTGCAAAGTTCCCTGTGATGCTCTTTCCATCCTAAGGAACACAAACAATCCTAAGGATGGAAGTACTTAAATCGGGACTTGGGCTAGGAACAGGTGATGTTCTACCCAGGTTGATTAAGGATTGGATGCGTATGTAGGCTTGATGATCGAGGACCCTTTAACTGGTCACATGCCTCGTCATGGGTAAGCCTTGCCTCGGGCAGACTAAGGCCAGAATAAGATAACACGAAATGGGCGTGGAGCGGTGGCGAGAGTAGCGTGTACCCTCCGTAGCAAGAGGCTGGACGGTGGTGTATCTGTGCTCTCGACTTGCGTGAACCTGATCTGGTCTTAAGAACCCCGGTGGCGGGTTGACATATGCAAGGGTTAAGTGCTATATATGTCGTGTGATCGGAGATCCTCAGCTGAGTATAATCGATTCGGATCGCCGTACCTTCGCGGTTATGAAGACTTGGTCACTGCCCTACAACCTAAGTCAGGATGTGAACATTATGAATAAAAATGATGTTGTATTGATGAGATGGTGAAATTAGACTAGATGCAAATAGAGTCTATTAATACTTAATATGGTGTTAAACTATTGAAAGTAAGGACTCACTTTAGTAAGCTATTTCTGCAAAAGTATCTAAGTTGATTCTTGCTAAAGCCTCTCCTTGATTCCTAAATCCAGCATACCCTTGAGAGTCTTTTCTTTAGTCGGGTAAGTCTTGCTGAGTAATTCCATACTCAGGGTTTTATTCCTTGTTGTTTTTCAGGTCCTAGTTTTGTGCTGCTGATGATGGTGTTAAGTGCCGGTGGGCTCGGCCTTCTTATAAGTTTAAGTAACTCCCTTATACTTCTTATTGAGGATGGTCATTTGAGCTAGCATATATTTCAAACTTATAATCACTCCGATAAAATAATGTAAAATTTTTGTAACTTGTAAAATTTGGTAATAATATTTCCGCTGCAAAAATATTGGTGTGTGTGATCTGTGTTACTTAATCCCGCGGTTCTGGTTGTAAGTGGTTTATCCGATGTCTTTGGGGCAATCGGACGGATCCTGTTAAGTTATTTAGTGCACATGCATAGCTGTCTGAGGTCTTTGAGACAAGGACAGGTGCATGTGGGCCCAATAACTTGGGAGGTTCTGCCAAACTCGCTTTCAAGAGCATGATTTGCTGAGATGGTTAGCCCGGGGCTAGCTGTGACTAGTGCAATACGGTAGGTGAGCAATACTTGACATGAGTCTATTTTGGATGTTTTTAAAAAAATCATGCATAGTTTGGATGTGATAGTAGTACTCTAAATTGGTTCGGCTAGCTGTTAACATATATTCAGATAGGCATGTTTAGCAATAGGATTCATGTGCAAACTGTCATAAATAGTTGATGGTTGTGGTGTCACATAATATCTGATCAACAGTTGATCATAATTACTTTACCCTTTGTACAGAGGTCACAGCATTTGACGACATAGTTAAATTCCAGTTTGTATAGATTGCAGGAGCAGGGCAGTATCATTTATGGCGCTTACCGGATATGGACGCTGCCTATGACATGACTGGGTTCGACCTGCGGACGTTCCCGTACCACCAACCGCTTCCATCCATGGTGTCCTGCTCGGGCGCGAGAAGATCTTTGGTTAATGAAATCACAAGTGTAGCGAACTCTATACAAACTGGCGGACGAAGTGCTGTATCGTCCATGGCCGCCGAGCATCCTCTTGTCCATGGCCGCCGCTGCTGCTACGGATCCAGCACCTGCACCGAGCGGTAGGGCCCACGCCGCGCCCGCTCGCGTCGGGGGGCCGGTGGGGCAGCGCGCCGCCACCGGGGCTGAGGCCGGGGGCCGTGTCCTGGAGAGGACAGAGAGGTGAGTCGGAGAGATGGTGACGAGAGCAGCGGTAGGGTTTAACAGAGAGAACCGTTCGGTGCAGGTGCCGCCATGGTAGCCAGAGGCCACGACCGCCCCGCCGGGAGGGCAGCGTGCCTCGCCCGCGCCGTCGGGTGGGGGCAGCGTGCCGCCACCGGGGCTAAGGCGGGGGGCCGCGTCCTGCGCAGGGGTGGCTGGTCGTGAGATCATGCGGCGATCTCGGGCGGGGTGGGTGGGTGGGGGCGGTGGGGTGGATCTTGTTGGCAAGATTTCCGCGGTGGGACGACGGGGCGGCGCGATGTGCGGGAGCGGGGGTATGGCGAGCAGAGGGTGGGGATCCACAGGGCGAACTGGCAGAACCGTGCACCAAATCACTGTGTGGACGCCTACGTTAAGGGCTTAAGGAATAGTAAAGATATATATATATACTAGCTGAATGCCCGTGCGTTGCAATGGGAATATATAATACCAGTATACTACGATAACTTATATACAAAATGTGTGTTATACCGTTATGAGAAAATGTTTCATAATCAATTTGTGATTCTGGCCATACATAAATTTTGTTATTTATAATCTATCTGTTTCACCACTACATTGCAACCATCAGTATCATGCAGACTTCGATATATGTCACAATTTGCATGGTCTCATCATTTGATAGCACATTTCACACATACCAAAAGAAATTTCCTCGTATATCGTTAGTTATCTGTCGGGGACCATAATTAGGGGTACCCTCAAGACTCCTAATCTCAGCTGGTAACCCCCATCAGCATAAAGCTGCAAAGGCCTGATGGGTGCGATTAAGTCAAGGATCGGTCCACTCAAGGGACACGATCTTGCCTCGCCCGAGCCCAGCCTCAGGCAAGGGCAGCCGACCCTGGAGAATTTATGTCTCGCCCGAGGACCCCCTCCAGCAACGGACACACCTTCGGCTCGCCCGAGGCCCAGACTTCACCAAGAAGCAACCATTGGCCAAGCCGCCACGCCGACCGACCGTATCGCAGGAGCATTTAATGCAAAGGTGGCCTGACACCTTATCCTGACGCGCGCCCTTCAGTTGACAGAGCCGAAGTGACCGCAGTCACTTCGCTGCTCCACTGACCGGCCTGACAAGAGGACAGCGCCGCCTGCGCCGCTCCGACTTTTGTGCCACTTGGCAGAGTGAGGCTGACAGCAGCCAAGTCCGGCCTTAGGCGCCATAGGAAACTCCGCTTCGCCCGACCCCAGGGCTCGGACTCGGGCTCAGCCCCGGAAGACGAGGAACTCCGCTTCGCCCGACCCCAGGGCTCGGACTCGGGCTCAGCCCCGAAAGACGACGAACTCCGCATCGCCCGACCCCAGGGCTCGGACTCGGGCTCAGCCTCGGAAGATGACGAACTTCGCATCGCCCGACCCCAGGGCTCGGACTCGGGCTCGGCCCCGGAAGACGACGAACTCCGCCTCGCCCGACCCAGGGCTCGGACTCGGGCTCAGCCCCGGAAGACGACGAACTCCGCCTCGCCCGACCCCAGGGCTCGGACTCAGCCCTGGCCTCAGCCGACGGTCTCTGCCTCGCCCGACCCAAGGGCTCGGACTCGACCTCGGCCTCGGAAGACAGACTCGACCTCGACCTCGGAGGAGCCTCCGCCTCGCCCAACCCAGGGCTCGGACCAACCACGTCACAGGAGGCGCCATCATTACCCTACCCCAAGCTAACTCAGGCTACGGGGAACAAGACCGGCGTCCCATCTGGCTCGCCCCGATAAACAAGTAATGATGGCGCCCCGCATGCTCCATGACGATGGCGGCTCTCAACCCCCTTACGGAAGCAAGGAGACGTCAGCAAGGACTCGATAGCCCCAACAGCTGTCCTTCCGCCAGGCTCCAGCGCTCCTCCGACGGCCACGACACCACACGAACCGGGTGCCAAAACCTCTCCGGCTGCCACGACGACATGTACTTAGGGCACTAGCTCTTCTCCGCTAGACACGTTAGCACATTGCTACACCCCCATTGTACACCTGGATCCTCTCCTTACGCCTATAAAAGGAAGGTCCAGGGCCCTCTTACAGAGGGTTGGCCGCGCGGGGAAGGACGGGACGGCGCTCGCGTAAGCCTCTCGCTCCCTCCCGCGTGGACGCTTGTAACCCCCTACTGCAAGCGCACCCGACCTGGGCGTGGGACAAACACGGAGGCCGCGGGTTTCCCCTTTTACGCCTGTCTCCCTCCGGCTTCTTCCCCCCTTCGCGCTCCGTCTCGCGCCGACCCATCTGGGCTGGGGCACGCGGCGACAATTTACTCGTCGGTCCAGGGACCCCCCGGGGTCGAAACGCCGACATTATCAGACACGTACCACCATACGCTTTTGCTTAAACAAAAAGGCAAGTGTGTGTTTACGAAGAGAATTAAAGGCAAACCGGCACAAAAGCTACCCCAACGGTGGCGAGGATGACGAACTGGTCATTGTTGTCGGTCCTCCTCTGCATCACCTCTGACGCCAAGATGACGCCACAGTCCTCGATATAGTAGTCATCGAACGTGCGCGACATACTAAGTACTAATGACTCTTGGCTGGGCTGTAAAACGAAGTGCACCCGGGCTCATCAGCAAGGTAGTACCCCTGACCATTGCACCACTGGATGCGCTACTCTTCTACATACATCGTGTTCGAGGACACTCATACAACGTCAGCAATGGCCATCGTCTTTGCGCACAAGAGTTCATGGCCAGTCAGTAGCGACTTACGTGGCAAGTTGGGCTTCAGGTGGACGATGAGCTGGACGACGTGATGGCGTCGTCATCGAATGCGGTGCCCAGAACAACCTGAGAGTCGCCACGTTGGCGACGACCATGAGGCCCCCTGCTTGACGATGGACAGCGCGGAGTAGCCGCTCTGCACCGCGTCCAAGCGACGGCTGCGCCGGAGCTTGTCGTACATAGCGGCACATGCGGCCACGTAGGACTATTTCTAGAGGTCGAACTGGCAGTCGCCAAGTTTCTTCTTATCGTCGATGAGCGACCCCGACGCGAGTTCCTCCTGCTAATAGTGTTTGTTCGGGGTTTTCAAGTAAGAAATATGGATTCATGTTTGGGGTTGGTTTATAAAAATGACTCACAAGTCAGATCCATGGAAAAAATATTACAAAGAATAAATATCACGCATGCAAAAAAGGAATTTAAGTTGAAAACATTATTCAAACAAAAGAAATTGCATGCAAGACTCTTCTTTAAATACTACTCCCTCCATCCAAAAATATAATTCAAGAATCTCGGTGATACTTATCTACTACCACGCATTGTGCAAAGGTAGCAGGTGGACTTGGGGAGAGATGTAGTAGATGTGTTTTCTGTTATAGATATAGACATAAACACACATGTAGTGTAGTGGTAACTACTGCTAGCATTTGTTTGAGAGGTTGTGAGTTTGAATCTCCTTGGGGGCATGTGTATTTTTTAAATTTTAGCTAGGCGTCGGTTGTTCGGGGGAATGGGAATGGGCTTTGCGGGGAGGAGGAATGAGAATGATAGATATACAATGGTGGCAGAACATGGGAATGGACTATGTGCAGGAGGAGGGAATCGGAAAGGCAGAACGCGGAATGGGCAGGGAATGGCAGAACGCGGAATGACCGACTACTATTGCAGTCTTAATAAATAGTATATATATATATATTATATTAGGAGCCCTGGGCTTCCAATAACTAGAGGAAGCCCAGGCCAGACAGTGCAATCCGGTTGAGCCGGACCAGGTCCACACGTCTATAAAAGGAAATCTGGAGTGCTAGGATTCAGTTTTCACGCCCCATCCGGATTCATTAGCGACGGCGTGTGCGACAACGGCGGTTGCCCTATAGTGCGCGCAGCGGTGGACCCCCGGCGGTGGCTGCGGCTCCTCGACCTCGACGTGCGGTGGCGGCGGTTCCTCGATCCGAAGTAGAGGCGACGGTTCCCAGGTCGGCGACAGCGGCTCCCCGGTCTAGAGGGCGAGCGACGACAGTGCCCCTGTGCGGACAAGCGGCGGCGTTCCCAGGGCCCCGAGGCGGCGGCACTTCCATGGCCGGCGAGCAAACGACGCCTCTCGATGTGCGAGTAGCGACGGCGACACACGAGGCGTGAGGTTCGAGCGGCGTCACGGAAGGTGTGAGGTGCGCGCAGCGACGATCGCGCATGACATCCTCCGATCCGGCGCAGTTCGAGCGGCTCCAATGACGACATACATCTGTGCTTATGTCGTCGACGATGTCCTCCGGCGACTACCTCCTTCGATTCATGTTTTCATTTCGATTATTGTGTTTTATGTCTATCATATGTATTATTTATGCTAAAAATTGTACGATTTTTTGCTTAAACACGGAGTTCGTATATCAGTTTGCTGCATGCATATTTTTGCATGCACATAGGAAAGGCAATTCTTTAATTTATGTTGTTCGTAATTTGTGCGCATGCAATGAAAACTCCCACGATTTTGCCATAATTTTTGGATCTGTATAAAAATAGAAACTGCTTGCATGCGGCTGCCATATTTTTGGGATGTGTCATAAAAATAGGATCGTAATAACAATCTACTAGAGCTATCAACCTCTCACATTGACTCGATCTTTACGCTTATAATTGAGGAATTTTATGATCAAAACTTAAGGTTTTACGCTCCACCCGGAGATGCGTCCACCAGTGAACAATATGCCAGATTTTTTACGCACTGTAACGAATTGCATAAATACCTACACCGTGTAGTATAATTTGTATCAGTATATATCATAAACTAGTTCTAATGCGTTTAGCTGCATGGCTGTTGGAGGAATCCTATATTAGAAGGAAATAAAACATTAAATACGATTTTTTGTTTCTATGCATGCAATTCATTTCCTTTCATTGCATATTCTTTCCATCATAAATTAGTGTACATGCAGCTGGTAACAGATTTTTATGCAGTATACCCAATTGCATAATTATATACACAGTATAGCATATTTAGTATCACTATATATCATAAAATAATCATTACGAGTCTAGCTGCATGGCTGTTGCAGCGATCCTAAATTTATGGAGGAAATAAAGCATTTAAAATAGAAACTACCACACATGCGCATGCAAGGAACTTGTTTGACTCATGCATGCATTTTGCCATAATTTTTGGATCTGTATAAAAATAGAAACCGCATGCATGCGGTTGCCATATTTTTCGGATCTACCATAAAAATAGGATCGTAATAACAACCTAGCAGAGCTATCAACCTCCCACATTGGCTAGGTATTTACGCTTATAATTGAGAGATTTTATGCTCAAAACTTAAGGTTTTTACGCTCCAACCTGAAGATGCATCCACCAGTGAACAACATGCTAGCTTTTTTACGCAGTGTACCGAATTGCATAAATACTTACACTGTGTAGTATAATTAGTATAAGTATATATCATAAACTAGTTCTAATGTGTTTAGCTGCATGTTTGTTGTAGGGATCCTATATTTATGAAGCAAATTAAACATTAAATACGATTTTTTGTTTCTTTGTATGCAATTCATTTCCTTTCATTGCATGTTTTTTCCATCATAAATTCGTGTCCACACAGCTGGTAACAGATTTTTACGCAGTATACCGAATTGCATAATTATCTACACAGTGTAGCATATTTAGTCTCAGTATATATCATAAAATGGTCCTTACGCGTCTAGCTGCATGGCTGTTGCAGCGATCCTAAATTTATGGAGGAAATAAAAGCAATTAAAAATAGAAACCGCCACACATATCTTTCCTAAATTTATGCGCATGCATTGGATCGTGTTTGACTCATGCATGCATTCCTTTTTTTTGCGCTAACAGACGTGGAGCAGGTGGCGCACCCGACAGGTTGGTTGGGCGCGCTGGGTTGAACCAGTTTGCAGGGGTGACCGACCTGGGCTTCCAATAGTTAAAGGAAGCCCAGGCCGACTATCCCACCAGCGCGCCCAACCAGGCTGTCGGGTGCGCCACCTGCCGCACGTCTGTTAGCGCAAAAAAAGGAACGCATGCATGAGTCAAACACGATCCAATGCATACGCATAAATTTAGGAAAGATATGTGCGGCAGTTTCTATTTTTAAATCCTTTATTTCCTCCATAAATTTAGGATCGCTGCAACAGCCATGCAGTTAGACGCGTAAGGACCATTTTATGATATATACTGAGACTAAATATGCTACACTGTGTAAATAATTATGCAATTTGATATACTGCGTAAAAATCTGTTACCAGCTGCATGCACGCGAATTTATGATGAAAATAATGTGCAATAAAAGGAAATGAATTACACGCATAGAAACAAAAAATCGTATTTAATGTTTTATTTCCTTCATAAATATAAGATCCCTCCGACAGCCATGCATCTAAACACATTAAATCTAGTTTATGATATATACTGATACAAATTATACTACATAGTGTAGGTATTTATGCAATTCGTTACACTGCGGAAAAATCTGGCATGTTGTTCACTGGTGGACGCACCTCCGGGTTGGAGCGTAATAACCTTAAGTTTTGAGCATAAAATCCCTCAATTATAAGCGTATATATCGAGCCAATGTGAGAGATTGATAGCTCTAGTAGGTTGTTATTACGATCCTATTTTTATGGCAGATCCGAAAAACATGGCAGCCGCATGCATGCGGTTATACAGATCCAAAAATTATGGCAAAATGCATGCATTAGTCAAACATGTTCCCTTGCATGCGCGTAAATTTAGGAAAGATATGTGTGACGGTTTCTATTTTAAATGTGTCGGCGTTTCGAGACCGGGGGGTCCCTAAGCCGACGAGTGAGTGTGCCGCGTGCCCTAGCCCAGATGGGTCGAGCGCGTGGGCGAGCGCGAAGGGGGGAAGCGAGGTGGCCGGAGACGGGCGTGAGAGAGGTGGAGATCCCGCGGCCTTCGTGTTCGTCCCGCGCCCAGGTCGGGTGCGCTTGCAGTAGGGGGTTACAAGCGTCCACGCGGGTGAGGGAAGCGAGCGGCCCCAAGAGAGCACCTGTCCCGTCCTCGTCCCCGCGCGGCCAACCTTCTCTAAGAAGGCCCTGGTCCTTCCTTTTATAGGCGTAAGGAGAGGATCCGGGTGTACAATGGGGGTGTAGCAGAGTGCTACGTGTCTAGCGGGGGAGAGCTAGCGCCCTAAGTACATGCCAATGTGGCAGCCGGAGAGATCTTGGCACCCAGCTGGTGTGGTGTCGTGGCTGTCGGAGGAGCAACGGAGCCTGGCGGAGGGACAGCTGTCGGAGCGGTTGGGTCCTTGCTGACGTCCCCCTGCTTCCGTAAGGGAGCTGAGAGCCGCCGTCGTCACAGGGCTATCGGGGCGCCATCATTGCCTATCTGGCGGAGCTAGCCAGATGGGACACCAGTCTTGTTCTCTGCGGCCCGAGTCGGCTCGGGGTAGGGTGATGATGGCGCTTCCTGTTGACGTGGCAGGCCTGTGCCCTAGGTCGGGCGACGTGGAGGCTCCTCCGAAGCCGAGGTCGAGTCTGTCTTCCATGGCCGAGGCCGAGCCCGAGCTCCTGGGTCGGGCGAGGCGGAGGTCGTTCGGCCGAGGCCAGGGCGGAGTCCGACCCCTGGGTCGGGTGAAGCGGAGTTCGTCGTCTTCTGGGGCCTAGCCCGAGTCCGAGCCCTGGGTCGGGCGGAGCGGAGTTCGCCGTCTTCCGGGGCCTTAGCCCGAGTCCGAGCCCTGGGTCGGGCGGAGCGGAGTTCGCCGTCTTCCGGGGCCGTAGCCCGAGTCTGAGCCCTAGGTCGGGCGGAGCGGAGTTCGCCGTCTTCCGGGGCTTTAGCCCGAGTCCGAGCCCTGGGTCGGGTGGAGCGGAGTTCGCCGTCTTCCGGGGCTTTAGCCCGAGTCCGAGCCCTGGGTCGGGCGGAGCGGAGTTCGCCGTCTTCCGGGGCTTAGCCCGAGTCCGAGCCTTGGGTCGGGCGGAGCGGAATTCGCCGTCTTCCGGGGCCTTGCCCGAGTCCGAGCCCTGGGTCGGGCGGAGCTTCCTATGGCGCCTTTGGCAAGGCCTGACTGCCTGTCAGTCTCACTCTGTCAAGTGGCACTGCAGTCGGAGTGGCGCAGGCGGCGCTGTCCTTCTGTCAGACCGGTCAGTGGGGCGGCGAAGTGACGACGGTCACTTCGGCTCTGCCGGGGGGCGCGCGTCAGGATAAAGGTGTCAGGCTACCTTTGCGTTAAATGCTCCTGCGACTCGGTCGGTCGGTGCGGCGATTTAGTCAGGGTTGCTTCTTAGCGAAGACAAGGTCTCGGGCGAGCCGGAGATGTGTCCGCCGTTAAAAGGGGGGCCTCGGGCGAGACGGAAACCCCTCGGGGTCGGCTGCCCTTGCCCGAGGCTAGGCTCGGGCGAGGCGTGATCGAGTCGCTCGTATGGACTGATCCCTGACTTAATCGAACCCATCAGGCCTCTGCAGCTTTATGCTGATGGGGGTTACCAGCTGAGAATTAGGCATCTTGAGGGTACCCCTAATTATGGTCCCCGACAGTAGCCCCCGAGCCTCGAAGGGAGTGTTAGCACTCGCTTGGAGGCTTTCGTTCGCACTTTTTTGCAAGGGGACCAGCCTTTCTCGGTTGCATTTTGTTCCGGTGGGTGCGCGCGAGCGCACCCGCCGGGTGTAGCCCCCGAGGCCTCGGAGGAGTGGTTTCACTCCTTCGAGGTCTTAATGCCTCGCGTAATGCTTCGGCTGGTCTAGTGGTTCCCTCATGCGAACTGGCCGTAGCACGGGTGCACGGTCGGGGCCCAAGTTCTCGGGCTGGTATGTTGACGCTGTCAACGGTTCGGCCGGAGCCGGGTTTGCGAGAGCAGCCCCCGAGCCTCCGCACAGGGCGAGAGGGCGATCAGGGACAGACTCGGCTTTTTTACATACGCCCCTACGTCGCCTTTCCGCAAGGAGGAGGGGGGAGTGCGCCATGTTACCCTCGATGGGCACCGAACATGGTGTCTCCGGTGAGCTGCAAGCGGGTAATCCGAGTGGACGTCCGTGCCCCGTTCGTTGGGGGTCGGCTAGGGGCCCAGAGGCACGCCCAAAAGTACCTGCGGGTGATCTGCCGGACCCGGTCCCCTGGCGA
The DNA here is from genome assembly GCF_902167145.1 of Zea mays. Taxonomy (NCBI): domain Eukaryota; kingdom Viridiplantae; phylum Streptophyta; class Magnoliopsida; order Poales; family Poaceae; genus Zea; species Zea mays. Next base: position 46,727,918 of record NC_050097.1, on the reverse strand, counting down.
CGGGGTCCGAGGGCTCGATGCCTCCCTCCGATGGGATTCCGTTACAAGATCGCTCCCGCTGGTCTCGGAAATGTCCTAGGGTACCTCGGGAGCGCAGCCCGAGCCTTGGTTATGTATCGAACGTACCCCTGGTCATCCCTCGCTCGGCGTCTGAGGCGACTGTGAACCCTTCGGGGGCCAGCCTTCGAACCCCTGATCAGTAATGGGCACGGAGCCCGAGTAGCCTGAGGCGGCCATGGAACCCTTCGGGGGGCCGGCCTTCGAACCCCTGACCAGTAGTGGGTGTCGGGCCCACGTGATCTGAGGCGGCTGTTGAACCCCTCGGAGGGCCAGCCTTCGAACCTCTGATCACTAGGGGGAGGCTCGGAGCCCGGTTCCTTCACAGGGAAGGATCCTTTTTGGGGTATCCCCCTTTCCCGGTCCCTGTTACAGGAGATAGAGAAAGAGGAAAAAAGGAAAAGGATTCGAAATCGAACGATGTGGCGTACCTTTTCTAGCGCAGTTGTTACGACGAAGGCGAAGCGTCGCCCGCTGCTCCTGCCAGAAGCGCCGCCTGTCTAGCCGCGGAGTTAATGCGACGGGGCGAGTAGTTGGCGGGGCGGCCGTTGCGCGTGCACGAGCCGTTCGAGGAACGGATCACGGGCGCGGTGTCTTCACGCCGTGAGAGGGGGTTCCCTTGCTGCCCCCGGATGGGACGTGAGCTTGGCTGACGACGTGACCGCTGCTCCCGCGCGCCTGCCACTGTCATTACTGCCGGCCCACTTTTGGCCGCGTTGGCCGCCGCGTCAGGCTGGCGCTGTTGGGTCACGCGCTGGGTCGCCTCGAGTCGCGGTATTGGTTCCGCAATCGAGGAGGCGCGGTGGTGGCGCAAGTGGCGGTGCAGTTGCTTGCATGCAGCATCCGGCACGCCGGTTGCGCGACGCGTGGGCCTGGGCCTCCATGCTGGCGTGTCGGGAGTCGGAGAAGCGCGTCCACTTGGCGCGGTTGCATGCCGCCTGCATGGCTGCTCGCCCCTTTCGCCCGTTGGTCTGGGCAAAAGTGGAGGGTCACTTGTAACCGCTGGGCGGTTGCGTGCACCACGCGCGGCGGTTTGGCTTCTTCTGTTGCTCCGCAGGCCCACCCCTATCGAGTGGGGTTGTTTGTACCTGCGAAGGGGGAACCGGAGTTCCGTTTGTATGGCACTTCGAATGCCAGGGTTTTTTGTTCATTTCGGCTTTCGGGGCCTGAACATGTATGTAATTACGGCACGGAGCCATGTTTTCTTCTCATTTTTGAGCGCTAAGACTCATCTGTTGATTATCTGAACCGCTTCACCAAGCATGAGTCGCCCCGTGTCAAGGTGACGAGTGAGGTATCCGTATCCCGGAGGCGTAGGAGTCCCTCGGCTCGATCGGCCTTGCTGTCCGAGGCTCCTCTAGCTTAGTTAAAGAGACCCCTCGGTCGCTCTTCGACGAGCCGAGGCCAGGGGTAGCGATATCAGTATGAACAGAGGCGGAGTCGGCTCGAAAATGAAACCTGGTTGGCCGGAGCCTAGCCGGGTTGTCCGTTAGCAGGACCGACGTCGGAGTTGATCAGCCGAGGCCTCAGGTCGGGCTGGCGCCCTTGGAAGATGGTTGGCCGAGGCCCCAGGGGTGACCGGCTGAGCCGCCTGCTCGGGCCGGATTCCCGGAGAAGTCCCTGGGAGCGATTGCCCGGGCGTGGTGATGACGTCGTCCTTCGGAGCGGAGAACCTCGGACCGCGTCGCCGTCCGAGGCTAGGTCGGGCCTCGTCGAAGGTGTCGTCGATGCCGAGGGTGTTGCAGCTCCCTTCCAGCGTGAAGACCCTTGCCTGCAGGATCAGATTGTCTTGTAGCGTGTGCCTTGTGCGGCCGCCGAGGCCAGAACACACACTCTCGCTGCGTTGTAAAGCTGCGTCTCTTTTCCTCTTGTTTCGAGTATCTGGACTTTTTGTCGGTAATAGGGATGTTTGTGCGAGCGAGAGTTGCTTCTCGCGGAAGGTGATGAGTGAGGTATCCGTATCCCGGAGGCGTGGGAGTCCCTCGGCTCGGTCGGCCTTGCCGCTTACGCGTACTTTCACCCGTCCATGAGGCCCTGTCACCGACTCGGTCGAGAAGGCTCGAAGGATCGCTTCGGCAGAAGGGCTTCCGAACGTAAAGACTTGTTCGATCCGCGGGGCCACTTTATCCGAACGCGAGTTACTTATCGCAGAAGGTGATGAGTGAGGTATCCGTATCCCGGAGGCGTAGGAGTCCCTCGGCTCGGTCAGCCTTGGCTGCTTACGTGTACTCCGTCGTTTCCAGGACCCACTTTTCGAAGTAGTCAAAAAGCACGAAAGATATTCTGGTAAAAGAGATCTTTTTTCGAGGAAAATTTTGACGCAGAGGGGGTTTCCCCCCTTTTAGCCCCCGAGGGAGGGTCGGGCTTTGCCGAGGCGAGGCCGACCCTTCCTTGTTGACTAAACTTTGCGTGGATGTGAGGTATATGAACAACTTGGAAACATCTTAAGGGTAGAAGCGACGTAGCTGTTGGATGTTCCAAGCGTTGCCGTAGACCTCGCCTTGACTGTTGGCCAGCTTGTACGTTCCGGGCTTCAGAACTTTGGCGATGACGAATGGCCCCTCCCAGGGGGCGTGAGCTTGTGCCTCCCTCGGGCGTCTTGCCGCAGCCGAAGCACCAGGTCGCCCACCTGGAGGTCTCGGGGTCGGACCCCTCGGGCGTGGTAGCGTCGCAGGGACTGCTGATACCGCGCCGAGTGTAGTAAGGCCCTGTCCCGAGCCTCTTCCAGCTGGTCCAGCGAGTCTTCTCGGCTAGCTTGGTTGCTTTGATCGTCGTAGGCCCTCGTCCTCGGGGAGCTGTATTCCAGGTCAGTGGGCATGACGGCCTCGACCCCGTAGACCAGGAAGAACGGCGTGAAACCCGTGGCCCGGCTCGGCGTTGTCCTCAGGCTCCAGACCACCGAGGGGAGTTCCTTCATCCATCGCTTGCCGAACTTGTTGAGGTCGTTGTAAATCCGAGGCTTGAGCCCTTGTAGAATCATGCCGTTGGCACGCTCTACTTGCCCATTTGACATGGGATGAGCTACGGCAGCCCAGTCCACCCGGATGTGGTGATCCTCGCAAAAATCCAAGAATTTTCTGCCGGTGAACTGGGTGCCGTTGTCGGTGATGATGGAGTTTGGGACCCCGAAGCGATGGATGATGTTGGTGAAGAACGCCACCGCCTGCTCGGACCTGATGTTGTTCAGGGGTCGGACCTCGATCCACTTGGAGAATTTGTCGACGGCGACCAGCAGGTGCGTGTAGCCCCCGGGCGCCTTCTGCAAGGGACCGACGAGGTCCAGACCCCACACAGCAAAGGGCCAGGTGATGGGTATCGTCTGCAGAGCCTGAGCGGGCAGGTGGGTCTGCTTCGCATAGAATTGACACCCTTCGCAGGTGCGGACAATTCTAGTGGCATCAGCCACCGCCGTTGGCCAGTAGAAGCCTTGCCGGAAAGCATTCCCGACGAGGGCTCGAGGCGCTGCGTGATGGCCGCAAGCCCCCGAGTGTATCTCTTGCAGGAGTTCCTGACCTTCGGCGATGGAGATGCATCGCTGGAGGATGCCCGAGGGGCTGCGGTGGTAGAGCTCCTTCTCATCGCCCAGCAAGACAAACGACTTGGCGCGTCGCGCTACCCGCCGAGCCTCGGCTTGGTCGAGGGGTAGCTCTCCTTGGCGGAGATATTGCAGGTACGGGGTCTGCCAATCTCGATCAGGCGTGGCCCCGCTCCGCTCTTCCTCGATGCGCAGCGCCTCGCCCTCGGGGGCCGAGGGTACCTCGGGCTGAACCGAGGACGCCTCGGGCTGGACCGAGGGTACCTCGGGCTGGACCGAGGGTGCCTCGGGTTCGGGCGTGTCGTTGATCTTGACGGAGGGTTGGTGCAGATCCTGGGCGAAGACGTCCGGGGGAACCGTCGTTCGCCCCGAGGCTATTTTTGCCAGCTCGTCCGCAGTCTCGTTGTAGCGCCGAGCGATGTGGTTAAGCTCGAGCCCGTAGAACTTGTCTTCCAGGCGCCGAACCTCATCGCAGTAGGCCTCCATCTTTGGGTCGCGACAGTGGGAGTTCTTCATGACTTGGTCGATGACGAGCTGCGAGTCGCCACGAGCGTCGAGGCGTCGGACCCCTAGCTCGATGGCGATTCGCAATCCGTTGATCAGAGCTTTGTACTCAGCCACATTGTTGGACGCCGGGAAATGGAGGCGTAGCACGTAGCGTAGGTGTTTCCCGAGGGGCGAGATGAAGAGTAGGCCCGCGCCGGCTCCCGTCTTCATCAGCGACCCGTCGAAAAACATGGTCCAGAGCTCCGGTTGGATCGGAGCCGTCGGTAGCTGGGTGTCGACCCATTTGGCTACGAAGTCCGCCAAGACTTGGGACTTGATGGCCTTCCGAGGTGCGAACGAGATGGTCTCGCCCATGATTTCCACCGCCCACTTCGCAATCCTGCCCGAGGCCTCTCGGCACTGGATGATCTCCCCCAGGGGGAAGGATGACACCACAGTTACCGGGTGAGACTCGAAGTAGTGTCGCAACTTCCGCCTCGTCAGGATCACTGCGTACAGCAGCTTCTGAACTTGTGGGTAGCGGATCTTGGTTTCGGACAGTACCTCGCTCACGAAGTAAACTGGCCTCTGAACGGGCAATGCATGCCCCTCTTCTTGCCTTTCGACCACAATCGCGGCGCTAACCACCTGAGTGGTCGCGGCGACGTAGACCAAGAGGGCTTCTCCATCAGCTGGGGGTACCAAGATAGGCGCCTTGGTGAGGAGCGCCTTCAGGTTCCCAAGAGCTTCCTCGGCCTCAGGGGTCCAAGTGAAGCACTCGGCCTTCCTTAAGAGGCGGTACAGAGGCAGGCCTCTTTCGCCGAGGCGTGAGATGAAACGGCTCAAGGCCACGAGACATCCCATGACCCTCTGTACACCTTTTAAGTCCTTGATGGGC